>NC_134404.1:26563564-26908564 GCF_038048845.1 Mixophyes fleayi | reverse complement strand
GCATTACAGCGGGGGGGAATTGTATCACATTTCCTGTTTTGCTCACACAATCAACTTAGTGGTACAGGAATTTTTAATAAATGACAATGATATGCAGAAGATGCTGCCTGTGTCCCCAAAACTTTAGGGTCATTTTCGGGATTGTGCAACAGCATGTAGGAGAATGTAGCAGCTGCAAGAAGAAAAGAATTTGAGGGGGGATGTACTTTAATCCAGCTAAGTAGTCACCTGTGAAGAGAGTGCAGACACTGTTAGCTTGAGTCAAGTGATTCCCCTAATTAGATTTTTTGAGAAGCAGCTAGAAAAATTGAAGGAGGAAATGAAACAAAGGAAATCCGCTAACTATATTGTAATTATAGATTAAGTACTTAATTTGCTTCGCCAGGATCCAAGAGTTATCAACATCTTGAAATCGGATCACTACATTTTGCCAACTGTGCTTGATCCTAGGTTTAAGAGCTATGTATTTATTTCCCACTGTCCAAGATCACAAGAGATGCAGGCTGACAGCTCAAGTGGTACATAATACAACGTCGTCTCCTCCTTCAGTTTCTCTGCCAACTGCTTCTAGGAAAAAACTAAACTTTCCCAAGACACCCAGTGGTGAAACAGTCAGCACAACATTTTGACATTTGGTCTGGTCTAAACGAATGGCTCAAAAATCGTGACAGCACTGCCATAAAATTAACTACAAATTCCATGAGAAAGGTCGTTATCGGCAGTTGCATCAAAGTACACAGACTTCTGTGATGGTGGATTCCAGCGGGGATGAATTAGTATTGTTTGAGGAAGATGTACACAATGATGAGGGTTAATATGATGTCAGTGTAGATTGCAGGTGCTGAGATCTAGCTAAGAGAAGGGAGCTACCTGATGCTGGTATGCTTGTTAATATTTTGGGTAGAATGGCATCTTTGCAATTTTATGCTTTTCTACAGTAAACTTTCACCTTTATTAGAGAGGGTTTTTGTTTCTTTAAAAAAGGTACAAGCTTTTTATTTAAATTTTTGTTTCCCTGACTTAAAACCACTATGCACTTGAAAATAGGCTTTAGCACATGAGGTAGAGGTATTCGTATCATCATGACTGAGACTGGAGAGTGGCAAGAACAATGCCACAGACCCTGTTTCTGTATGAGCTATGGCACAGTAGAATGTCACTGGAGACCTTTAAGAACACTGACAGCCTTATTACAATTTCTGCTTCAGCACTGAACTGTGCCACCTCTCCTGTTTCTGAGTGAGCTATGGTACAGTAAAATATAACTGCAGATTTAGACCCAGCCAGCCAGCCCTATAATTACTATTTCAGCAATGACAATTAGCAATTTTGCAATGGAGCTCTCCACTTTGTGTGTAACCTATATAACACCGTACAATTTGACTTAAAATTCAGAAGAAAAGCCTGCCAGCCCTAGTATTTGTATTGCAGTAATGACCATGAGCAAAGGAGCTCTCCTGCATGTCACTGTGTCACTCACCGGACTGTTAGTGCCTCTAGGTTGGGACATGAGTCTCTCTCGCTCCTGCCGGCGCCTCTCCTGAGCCGCGGCCGTCCGCCATCTTGATTAAGATTGCGCATGTGCAGAAACCCTGAACTGTTAATACCTCGCCTCTAGTCTCATTGGTTAATTAATCACCTCTCAGTACTTAAGGCACCTGTTGCCCTATTACCTTTGCCTGTTCTTGGTTCTCATTCTTTGAGACTCTGAGGTGTTTCCTGTTTCTGCTCGTGTTATCCGTTTGCTCTGGACAAGTCTCCTCTCCACATCGGTAGTAGAACTTACCCGCTGCAGACTACTCTCGCTACCTCCGTTACCTGCCTGCTTCTGGACAAGTCTTCTCTCCACATCGGTAGTAGAACTTACCCGCTGCAGATTACTCTCGCTACCTCCGTTACCTGCCTGCTCCTGGACAAGTCTCCTCTATACATCAGTGGTACAACTTGCCTATTGCAGACCACTCACGTTACTCCTTTCCACACCTGCACCTGATCAAGTCTTCTCTACACATCAGTGGTAAAACTTGCCTATTGCAGACCACTCACATTACTCCATTCCATGCCTGCGCCTGGACAAGTCTTTCCTTCACATCAGTGGTACAACTTGCCAATTGCAGACCACTCACGCTATTCTGTTACACACCTGCGCTGGACAAGTCTTCTCTACATATCCGTGGTGAAACTTACCAGCTGTAGACCATTCATGTTTCCTTGTGATATAGCTACTACTCTGTATGGTACCTATTAGCTGGACTAAAGTCTACAAGTGCCTCTGTATTGTAGCTGCAAGTCGCTGACTTTTCTACTATATTGTTGATTGGTCTTTGCCTAACGTTATCCATTTATCAAGTACTGGCCTGCTATATGCTACCTGCGTGCTAAGGCACTTGGACTCTTTCCTCATTTTATCCTGTTTACTAAACTGCTGTACCATCACAGTCCCACAGTGCCATGATTCAGCATTTATACTATTGACATTCCTTTTCTCTATTCTACTGTATGGTTCCACTGATTCACCACACTACCCAGAGGTCCGCACTTCTGGTAAGTGTAGCTACACCTGGTGAATTCTGGGTAAAACTCCTAGTGCCCGTGACAGTAAGAACAGGCCATGACAGACCCAGGATCGGGACCGACAGCTAAGGATATGCTGCAGTACCTGGTTACTCGGGTTGAACAACAAGATGCTCATCAGCAACAATTATTTCAATGTTTGCAGTCTCTAGTCCCTCGGGGAGATCCTTGCAAAATGAATCTTCTACTAATAATCCCCCGGAGTCTTCTTCTCTCCCAGTGCCATCCCAGGTGTCTGTTGCTTCTACTCTACACCTGCCTACTCCCTCAAAAATTGATGGAGATCCAAAAGCTTGTAGGGGCTTTCTCAATCAGTGCTCTATTCATTTTGAGCTCCAACCTCAAAATTTCCCTACTCATCGCTCTAAAGTGGCCTATTTAATCTCTCTGTTTCTGGACAGGCTCTGGCATGGGCCTCTCCTTTGTGGGAAAGAAATGACCCCCTGCTGGAGGATAGTGCCATGTTCATTTCAACTTTCCGAAGAATTTTTGATGAATCTGGTCGTGTTATTTCTGCTGCCTCTAGTATTCTTCGATTACGCCAAGGATCGCGTTCAGTAGCACAGTACGTAATTCAATTTCGCACACTTGCCTTTGAACTCCAATGGAATAATGAGGCATTGATAGCTGCCTTCTGGCAAGGTCTTGCTGACAAGATTAAAGACGTGCTGGCTTCCCAAGAGTTACCATCTTCTTTGGATGCTTTGATATGTTTGTGCAACAGAGTGGACATGAGATTCCGAGAAAGAAATTCCGAAAAGGAGTCTTCACCTAAAGTATCGGGTTGCCTGCCTTCTCGATTTCGTCATCCCTCACCTTCAGTGGAACCCATGGAGGTAGGACGTTCTAGATTGACTTCAGAAGAGAGGGAACGATGGTTGAAGAATAAGCTCTGTATTTATTGTGCTGATCCTAATCACTTGCTGAACTCATGCCCTAGAAAGTCGGGAAACGCGAGGCCCTAACCTGTTCTGGAGAGGTAAGGTTGGGGTCCCTGGAATCCTTTCCACACCTTTTGAATTCTAAAGTTTGCTCGTTTGCTGTTACTGTTTCCACTTCTACTAAGTCTTTTACATCTCAAGCACTTCGGGACTCTGGAGCTGCTGGGAGTTTTATTTCAAGTTCCTTAGTGTGTCAGTGGTCTTTACCTGTGACTCCTTTAAAAACAGCTATTGCTGTTACGGCCATAGATGGTTCACGAATGATCAATGGAACTATTACTCGACGTACCATTCCTGTAAACCTTCAAATCGGGGCTTTACATCAAGAGCAAATTTAGTTTTCAGTTCTTCCGGTTACTACTAGTCCTATTGTACTTGGCTTTCCGTGGCTTCAACTCCATTCTCCACAGATTGACTGGAATGTTCCGCAAGTTATTTCCTGGGGTTTGGATTGCCATCACAGATGTTTGACTCAAGTGGTTCCAGTGAAAAAAAAATAATAATCTATAACACCTTGTCCACCAGGTCTTCCTCCACAGTACAACTCCTCTGCTGATGTATTTGATAAAGCCCAGTCAGAACGTCTTCCGCCTCATCGGGCTTGGGATTGTCCAATAGATTTACAACCTGGCAAAAATCCTCCTAGGGGTCGTGTTTACCCCCTTGCGTTACCAGAGACCCAGGCGATGTCTGACTATGTCAAGGAAAATCTCCATCGTGGGTTTATTCTACCGTCCATTTCTCCCGCTGGAGCGGGTTTCTTTTTTGTTAAGAAGGACGGGTCTTTGAGACCGTGTATAGATTATCGAGGTCTTAATGCCACAACCATCAAAAATCGTTACCCCATTCCGTTAATTACTGAACTTTTTGATCGCATTAAGGGAGCTTGGATATTCACTAAACTGGATCTTCGTGGTGCTTATAATTTAATTCAGATCAAGGCCGGAGACGAATGGAAGACAGCTTTTAACACCAGGAATGGACATTATGAATATCTTGTCATGCCCTTTGGGTTGTGTAACGCCCCAGCTGTCTTCCAGGGGTTTGTGAATGAGATTTTCCGGGACTTGTTGTATGTTTGTGTCGTTGTCTATCTAGACGACATATTGATATTTTCTCAAGATCTTTCATCCCATCGATTACATGTGGCAGAGGTCAACCACTACTCATTCCTTCTAAACCATGGACCCATATAAGTATGGATTTTGTTACTGATCTTCCTCTCAGCAAGAAATGCAATACCATTTGGGTAGTGGTAGATAGATTCTCTAAGATGGTTCATTTCGTCCCTTTAATAGGATTACCTTCTTCTTCTACATTGGCTGATCATTTCATCAAGGAAATATTTAGAATTCATGGATGTCCATCTGAAATCGTTTCGGACAGAGGAGTGCAGTTTGTCTCCAGATTTTGGCGAGCCCTTTGCAAAACCTTGGTATCCAACTGTCACTATCATCGTCATACCATCCTCAATCAAATGGACAGACCGAGAGAGTCAATCAAGATCTAGAGACTTTCATAAGAATTTTTTCTTCAGCCAACCAGGACAATTGGGTAGATTTGCTTTCATGGGCCGAATTCGCCCATAATAATATGTATCATGAGTCATCTTCTAAAACCCCATTTTTTGTTGTATACGGTCACCATCCGTCTCTCCCAGAATTTCCTGCCCTCCCTTCCACCCAAGTTCCTGCTGTGGAGGGTTTATGTCAAAAGTTTAAATCCATTTGGGCTCAGGTTAAATTCTCTTTGAAAAAGGCACCTTCAAGATATAAATTTTTTGCTGATAAAAAGAGGCGAGCAATTCCAGCACTTAAAATTGGAGATCGTGTATGGCTTTCTACCAAGAATATTCGCTTGAAGGTTCCTTCCATGAAGTTTGCTCCACGTTTTATTGGTCCTTATAAAATCGTTCAAGTGATAAATCCTGTTTGTTTTAAGCTGTCTCTACCGAAGAACCTTCGTATCTCCAATTCCTTCCACGTTTCATTACTCAAACCTCTCATCATCAACCGATTTTCTGTTCCTCCTTCAGTATCTCGACCAGTTCAAGCTCAACAAGAGGAGGAGTTTGAGATAACTCATATACTTGATGCTAAAATCTCTAGGGGAGTCCTTCGCTTCCTAGTGCATTGAAAGGTTTTGGTCCAGAGGAGCGCTCTTGGATCCGTGCAGATGATCTTAATGCTCCAGCTCTTCTGAAAAAGTTTTATTCCAAATATCCTAGCAAACCTGGTTCTAAGTGTTCTGTGCCCACCTTTAAAAGGGGGGCTACTGTCACTCACCGGACTGTTAGTGCCTCTAGGTTGGGACATGGGTCTCTCTCGCTTCTGCCGGCACCTCTCCTGAGCTATGGCCGTCCGCCATCTTGACTAAGATTGCGCATGTGCAGAAACCCTGAACTGTTAATACCTCGCCTCTAGTCTCATTGGTTAATTAATCACCTCTCAGTACTTAAGGCACCTGTTGCCCTATTACCTTTGCCTGTTCTTGGTTCTCATTCCTTGAGACTCTGAGGTGTTTCCTGTTTCTGCTCGTGTTATCCGTTTTGCTCTGGACAAGTCTCCTCTCCACATCGGTAGTAGAACTTACCCGCTGCAGACTACTCTCGCTACCTCCGTTACCTGCCTGCTTCTGGACAAGTCTCCTCACCACATCGGTAGTAGAACTTACCCGCTGCAGATTACTCTCGCTACCTCCGTTACCTGCCTGCTCCTGGACAAGTTTCTTCTATACATCGGTGATACAACTTGCCTATTGCAGACCAATCACGTTGCTCCGTTACATGCCTGCACCTGATCAAGTCTTCCCTTCACATCAGTGGTAAAACTTGCCTATTGCAGACCACTCACGTTACTCCGTTCCATGCCTGCACCTGGACAAGTCTTCTCTGCACATCAGTGGTAAAACTTGCCTATTGCAGACCACTCACGTTACTCTGTTCCATGCCTGCGCCTGGACAAGTCTTCCCTTCACATCAGTGGTACAACTTGCCAATTGCAGACCACTCACGCTATTCTGTTACACACCTGCGCTGGACAAGTCTTCTCTACATATCCGTGGTGAAACTTACCAGCTGTAGACCATTCATGTTTCCTTGTGATATAGCTACTACTCTGTATGGTACCTATTAGCTGGACTAAAGTCTACAAGTGCCTCTGTATTGTAGCTGCAAGTCGCTGACTTTTCTACTATATTGTTGATTGGTCTTTGCCTAACGTTATCCAGTTATCAAGTACTGGCCTGCTATATGCTACCTGCGTGCTAAGGCACTTGGACTCTTTCCTCATTTTATCCTGTTTACTAAACTGCTGTACCATCACAGTTCCACAGTGCCAAGACTCAGCATTTATACTATTGACATTCCTTTCCTCTATTCTACTGTATGGTTTCAATGATTCACCACACTACCCAGAGGTCCGCACTTCTGGTAAGTGTAGCTACACCTAATGAATTCTGGGTAAAACTCCTAGAGCCCGTGACACACTGTAGACTTTGTTGAACACTGCTACCCCCTGCTCTTTCTATTCTATACATGTTGCTGCCCAACTTCTCTACAGACTGTGCTACCCCTTCTCTGTCCCTGTGTGAAATGGTGCTAGATCACCGTGCAGGGTGGTACTTATAGATTTCAAAACTCGCAAAATCCGAGATCCGACGACATAACAATGATGTTTTGCCCCTTTTTCAATTCCAAAAAAGCGTGAAAGTACTGAGCCGGCTCGGTACTCGTATATGCTAAGTTCGAGTGTGTTCGGTTATCTGGGAACCGAGCCTGAGTATCTCTGGTTTTGATTCGACTCAGATCCCCAAAATTTGGATCTGATGGATATTGCAAATCTGAACAGCTCATTTCTAGTTGAGATTAAATCCAATTAGAAGGTGTAATTTATCACCTTGGCAAAAGTATATTGTTATGCAGGGGAGGGGGGATTTAAATTGTGTGCAGATTTAGAGTTGAAAGGAGGCACATCCAGGTTCAGCTCTTAATCTAAGTGTTAAACTAATGCTGCCCAGTATTTGTTCACAACATTAGAAACAGGCAGCACAATTTGCTTTGTCCTGGTGCAATTTGCTTTCTTTATCTTTTAATTCCATATGAGGCACCAAATGTCTGTACTGTAAGCAGGCCAACTATGGTTCCTTAAACGATTAGATTAAAGAAACAAGTGATCTTCCCAGCACCCGCCGTATTAGTAATTATGGTAGTGCTGATTTTCAGGCAATACAAGGCTCATCTCAAAAAAGTGCTGGACAATTATTCATCTGTTGAGTCGGAGAAAAGAGAGAACACAAACTGAGCATAAAAAATTTGAATGGTAAATAAATATATTGCTTATGCTTTCCACATACAATCAATTCACTTAATCCAATATTTTTTTTTTATTGATTTGTTAAAGAATGGACGTGCAGGGATGACAATAAATGATTCAATGAAAAATAAATGGCCATATCAGTTGGTCAGAATTGATAGAACATTTTTGTACAAGAGAATTAGCTTGAAGCTGGTTAAAGAGTTTGTATTGTAATCATAAAAGTCCCCGTCGGGTCCGTGAATTGGTAGTTTGTCAGAACTGTCGCTAGGCAAATATACCCCTTTATGTTTCTTAAGTTCACAAGTAGCAAAAACTATCAATTTTAAATCAATCTCATTGTAGCATATGTGTCTCTATTATATATTGATGTGATTGTACAGAAATGCAATTGCTCATTTAGAGAAGGGAAAAAAATTAGTGTATGGCCATCTAAAATGGATATTGGTTTAGTTTATCTGAAATGGTACAGGTCCTTCTTAAAGGGAGCTGCAGTGGGATCTCGGTGCAAGATGCTGTATAAGTCTTGACATCAGAGAAAAAAAATATTTTACTGGGTTCCATACCAAGACCTTAAACGAATGTGCTGTTGCCACAGGCCATAAATTAATAATCAATTTTCTGTTTACAGTACAGCTAATGTTGTCTCTCGCCTCCCTTGTTGACTACAGAAAATGTTCAAAATGAAATGGATAAAGTCATTGGGTCAGCTGAACCTCACACAGAGCATCGGAAGGAAATGCCCTATACAGATGCCGTTATCCATGAGATTCAAAGATTTGCCAACATAATACCAACTAATGTCCCACATGCCACTGCCCAAGATGTCACATTCAAGGGTTATTTTTTACCAAAGGTAAGCAACAAATATATACATTAAATTATTGTTAAAACGCAACCTGTACTTCATCATCACCATTTATTTATATAGCGCCACTGATTCTGCAGCGCTGTACAGAGAACTCATTTACTTCAGTCCCTGTCCCATTGGAGCTTACAGTCTAAATTCCCTAACATACACAGAGAGAGAGAAATTAGGGTCAATATTGATAGCAGCCAATTCCCCTACCAGTTTGTTTTTGGAGTGTGACAGGAAACCGGAGCACCCAGAGGAAACCCACACAAACACGGGGAGAACATAGAAACTCCACACAGATAATTGTTGGGAATTGAACTCATGGCCCCAGTTTGCTCTTAAATAACAAAAGTAATGTATGTTTGAAGTACAGAAAATGCAGATTTTAGTTAAGAATGTGGTTAATTATGTCCCATTTGTATTATTGATATTTAAATTCATTAGACACCACTGAACAAATGTATTAGGATACAGGTGCATGAATTCACTCTATGACTTGACAAATTATTATTTTTTTCTTATACAGATAGTGGACTGACTATCCAGTCCATGTATCCAAGTTTGTCTGTGTGTGGATTTGGCCTTTACATAATGTTAGTCTTCATGTGGCAGTGCTTTTTTTTCAACTGGTTAGCTAGAGAGAGTCTTCAACCCTCTTTTAAGTTAAGACCCCAACCACCCCTGCTTGTTTCCACTGTCCACATAGAAAGTGGTACTTAATATTTATTTTGATAATCTCGAAATTCCCCGGGTGTTCTGTTCTCATCAATTTTATTTACAATTCAGTTTCCAGCTGAGAAATATGTGGCTTATATGTAGGGATGAGTGCACTCGGATTTCTGAAATCCGAGCCCACCCGAACGTTGCCGATCCGAGTCGGATCCGAGACAGATCCGGGTATTGGCGCCAAATTCAAATCTGAAACTGAGGCTCTGACTCATAATCCCGTTGTCGGATCTCGCGATACTCGGATCCTATAAATTCCCCGCTAGTCGCCGCCATCTTCACTCGGGCATTGATCAGGGTAGAGGGAGGGTGTGTTAGGTGGTCCTCTGTCCTGGTAGATCTCGTGCTGTGCTGTTTAGTTCTGTGCTGTGCTGTTTAGTTCTGTGCTGTGCTGTGCTGTGCTGTGTTCTGCAGTATCAGTCCAGTGGTGCTGTGTGCTGTGCTCTGTCCTTCTGAGGTCAGTGGTGCTGCTGGGTCCTGTGCTGTGTCCTGTTCAGTCCAGTGGTGCTGTGTCCTGTGCTCTGTGCTTCTAAGGGCATAGTTATTTCCCCAATATTCCCCTGTGTTTAAAAAAATAAAAAAAAGTTATTTAAAAAAATACCAAAAACTAATTTAATTTTTTTTAATTACCACAAAATTTGCACAACCAATCCTGCAGTATAAGCCCATTGGTACTGCAATATTACCAAGTTCACACATTCAGCAGTAAAAGTCCAGTGGTAATGCAATATTACAAAGTTCACACATTCTGCAGTATCAGTCCAGTGGTGCTGTGTCCTGTGCTCTGTGCTTCTAAGGGCATAGTTATTTCCCCATTATTCCCAAGTTTTTAAAAAATAAAAAAAAGTAAAAAAAAATAAAAAATTAAAAATTAAAAAATATATAATTATAACCAAATTTGCAAAACCAATCCAGCAGTATAAGTCCATTGGTACTGCAATATTACCAAGTTCACACATTCTGCAGTATCTTGTGCTACATATAATGGAGACCAAAAATTTGGAGGATAAAGTAGGGAAAGATCAAGACCCACTTCCTCCTAATGCTGAAGCTGCTGCCACTAGTCATGACATAGACGATGAAATGCCATCAACGTCGTCTGGCAAGCACGATGCCCAATCTCCTAGTACAAGGCATGTAAAATCCAAAAAGCCCAAGTTCTCAAAAAACAGCAAAAAAAGAAACTTAAAATCATCTGAGGAGAAACGTAAAGTTGGCAATATGCCAATTACGACACGTAGTGGCAAGGAACGGCTTAGGCCCTGGCCCGTGTTCAGGACTAGTGGTCCAGCTTCACCCAAGGATCTAAGCCCTCTCCCCCCCCTACAAAAAATGTAAGAGAGTTATGCTGTCAGCAACAACAACAAAACAGCAAAGAACTCTGCCTTCTAAACAGATGACATCACAAATCCCCAAGGCGAGTCCAAGGGTGTTGTTGGTTGTGAACCCTGACCTTCCCATCACTGTACGGGAAGAGGTGACTCCATCCAGCATTTGCAGCACGCCCTCTGCATATGCTGGAAGGATCACCCACAGTCCAGTTACAGATTTGGCTAATGAAGGTGTGAATGTTGTACACTGGGAGGAGGATATTGATGTAGCTGGCGCTGAGGAGGATGTTGATGATTATGATGCAGACAGATACCAAATTGCCTTTCCCAATTTCTATTTATATTCTAGATTATATAACGGCTGAAAAGTTTTCTGTTTTACTCCTAGTGGAGAGGGGATCTGATGCAGACAGATACCAAACTGCCTTTGTCCATTTCTTTGTATATTTGAATTTCTAGTTCTACAGTCTATGCAGGCTGCTTTATTTATATTCAACTACAAGTGTAGGGCGGGGGGGGGGGGGGGCAGGAATAGCCACCAAAGTAACGTGGTCCATTTAATTTCACTTTCTTGCTCCTCAGTCTGTGCAGCCTGCTTTTTTTATCTTCAAAGTATTTATATTTACAAGCCTTGCAATCTAAATTAACTAGAGGTAGTGACGTGGTAGAACTCCAAAAGGCAGTTTGGAAGCCCCTGTACAAACTGGCTCTATTTTTTAACTGAGTTGTCCCCCCTCCAGTGTGTACTCGGAAAGAGTTTTTAGTGCAGCGGGGAACCTGGTCAGTGAGCGGCGAAGGAGGTTGCTTCCTCACAACGTTGAAAAAATGATGTTTATAAAAATGAATAATCAATTCCTCAATGAAGTACAGCACTGCCCTCCAGACAGTACAGAGGGACTGTGGTTGTGGAGTCCAGCGGGGACGAATTGATAATGTGTGAGGAGGAGGAAGTACACATTGTAGGAGGAGAGGAATCAGAGGTTGAGGATGAGGACGACATCTTTCCTCAGTAGAGCCTGTTTAGTTTGTACAGGGAGAGATGAATTGCTTTATTGGTGTGGGGGCCCAAACAAACCAATCATTTCAGCCACAGTTGTTTGGTAGGCCCTGTCGCTGAAATGATTGGTTTGTTAAAGTGTGCATGTCCTATTTCAACAACATAAGGGTGGGTGGGAGGGCCCAAGGACAATTCCATCTTGCAAATTTTTTTTTGGCATTATGTGACCATTCAACAGTCGTTTGCCATGTTCAAAAAGTAAAAGAAAATGCCAACAAATTCAATAAATTAAATCAAAAGTTAAATGCCCTGTCATTATTTAAAACAAGAGGTTTTGACGTGCTAGAATTAGTGTAGTTTTAAGATGTTATAAACACTACACTTGGAAATTGGAGGAGGTAATGTGGCCCCGGTATCAAATTGGGTACCGGGGCCACCCCACTACGCAGTCCAGATAATTGTTTGGTGGAATTCAGACCAGTTGAGGGTTTTATTATTATATTGTGGGGACCACTCTATCTATACCACACTACAACTCTATACCACTCTATTTAATACTTTAATTCTATTTAATACTTTCATTCTATTACAAATTACCATAAAGAGGAACTGCCGCTTCTATTTAATACTTTAATTCTATTAGTAGTTACCATAAAGAGAAACAAAATAAACCAATTTTACCAAAAGTATAATATGACTTAGACTTACAAACACTACACTTGAAAGATGGTGCCTTTAAATGAAAAAGTCAGTCTTCATTGCACGACTATGTGCAACAGGGACAGTTTTTTGGTTTACAAAGTCAACCAATAACACTTCGACCCTGTCTGTCTTTAACATACTTGATGGGATCTCAATGACGAATTGTCTGTACCATGTTTGGAGGAGGTATTGTGGCCCCGGTATCAAATTGGGTACCGGGGCCACCCCACTACGCAGTCCAGATACTTGTTTGGTGGAATTCAGACCAGTTGAGGGTGTATTTATTTTATTGTGGCCCCGGCACCAAATTTACTACCGGGGCCACTCCACTGTGCAGTGCATATTTAGGTGTATCAGATATTAAACAACGGTGACAGTTGATGCCCAATTTTTTAATTATATTGTGGCCTCGGTACCAAATTGTGTACCGGGGCCACCACACTACGCAGTCCATACCCTTTTTTGGTGGAATTCTGACACGTGGAGGGTTTTTTAATTATATTGTGGCCTCGGTACCAAATTGTGTACCGGGGCCACCACACTACGCAGTCACGATAGATAGATGCGTATCATAGATAAAGTACATTCAGTGGTGTGGGGCAAATTGAAAAATATTCAAAATGCACTGACATTATCAAAAACAAGAGGTTGTCACACGCTAAAACTCCAACATGTATATGATGGAGAGGATGGAGGAGCAGCCGTATGTGTAGTGTAATGCAGACCTGTTGAAGGTTTTTTATATATTTTATTGTGGTGCCCAGTGCCCACTCCTCTACGCAGTCCAGGTACATTTATTGGTGCGAATCATAAAAGTTCAGGGTTTTTAATATATATTGTGGTGACCCACTCCTCTACGCAGTATAGGTACATTTATTGGTGCGATTCATAAAAGTTCAGGGTTTTTAATATATATTGTGGTGACCCACTCCTCTACGCAGTCCAGGTACATTTATTGGTGCGATTCATAAAAGTTCAGGGTTTTTAATATATATTGTGGTGACCCACTCCTCTACGCAGTCCAGGTACATTTATTGGTGCGAATCATAAAAGTTCAGGGTTTTTAATATATATTGTGGTGACCCACTCCTCTACGCAGTCCAGAAAGATACCTCGTTGCAACGTTTTGGACTAATAACTATATTGTGAGGTGTTCAGAATACACTGTAAATTAGTGGAAATGCTTGTTATTGAATGTTATTGAGGTTACTAATAGCATAGGAGTGAAAATAAGCCCAAAAACTTGATTTTTAAACTTTTTATGTTTTTTCCAAAAAAAATCCGAATCCAAAACCTTAAATCCGAACCGAGACCTTTCGTCAAGTGTTTTGCGAGACAAATCCGAACCCCAAAAATAATGAAAATCCGGATCCAAAACACAAAACACGAGACCTCAAAAGTCGCCGGTGCACATCCCTACTTATATGCAGGGCTGCCATCAGGGGGGTACAGGGGGTACCATTCTACCGGGCCCATGCTCACCAGGGGGCCCGGCGGCACACTCGTACCAGGGGGCCCGCTATCTTCTGCCTGACTGTCACTGTGACAACCAGACTGAAGACAGCAGCGAAGACGCCAGCCTTAACTTCCGCGGTGGATGCGTTCCACCAACAGGATGTTCCAAATGCCAAACTTCCTGTTGGTGGAACGCATATGCGTTCCACTGCGGGACTGAAGTGTTTCTTTCCCTCCCTCTCCCCTAATATATATATATATATATATATATATATATATATATATATATATATATATATATATATATATATATATATATATATATATATATATATATGACAAAAAAAGAGAAGCGCCACGCATAGTGTATTAAATGACCAACAATTAGTCTTCTCAAAATGGCAAACAAGTGAATTGGCCTCGTACCAAAAGACAAATAGTAAACAGCTTATCTGTAATTAGATTCCCGACATCCTATATAGACTCCTTGATGTCCAGTCTTTATGGTTCCAGAAGTTCAGATCACTATGGACTCAGAGCAAAACTATTATGGTGTAGTATGCCAAATAAGGCTACCAACAATTCCTCAAAGCTGGGTACCAACACAAGCTCATAGCATTATGATCCATAAAAGTGTTTTATTACAAAGATAAAATCCTTAATGTATATAAAATGCGCCCGTACATCATATAAAACAAATATAGGCTTATCTGCAGTCTTTCCTGATGGTAATCACGGATCTCTCAAAACCACCTGGCCGGGGTAGATGTGGTGATCCACGGAAAACAACACACAGAAAACGCCTTATCCCCCTCAACGCGTTTCGTCACTCGACTTTTTCAAGAGGATTCTGGGTATGGAGTCTATATAGGATGTCGGGAATCTAATTACAGATAAGCTGTTTATTATTTGTCTTTTGGTACGAGGCCAATTCACTTGTTTGCCATTTTGAGAAGACTAATTGTTGGTCATTTAATACACTATGCGTGGCGCTTCTCTTTTTTTGTCTTTTAGAATTATTTGAGCACTTGCAAATGAGTGCTTGTTTTTGAGGAGCTGCCTGCTGCGCAAATTTGTATGTTTTTTATATTTATATGGTGTATGAGGTACACACATATATATGTAAATCATTGTCACACATTTTGGTGTTTTTCTAATATTGCACTAAGCGCCTTTTGCTTATTATCTTTCTATATATATATATATATATATATATATATATATATATATATATATATATATATATATATATATATATATATATATATATATATAGTGTCGGACTGGGGCATGAAGTGCCCACTGGGGGAATGTAGTGAGAGGGGCCCACTACATCGGGGTGTGGCCAACTGTGAGTGGGTGTGGCCAGTCAAGGGTGTGTGGTCGGTCCATGGAGGGCAACTTACAATGTAAAGAACAAGGACACCTGGTAAATAAATATATATATATATATATATATATATATATATATATATATATATATATATATATTCATTATAAGGTGCCATTTAGATGGAGTCTGCAGTATGTATATTGATTCCATTCCCCTATTTCCCTCAGGGCTTCTCTGCTCCTTTCGGATGAAAAAAAATGACAGACTGGCTGGCTTGGGAGGGCACTCACTTACCTGTGTGGAAAGCTCCAGCATCCTGCTCCTCTGGGCGGCCGTGATACCAGGAAGACGGCACACTCCTCCTCCCCTGCTGAAGTGAAAATCACACTACCGCGCAGATGCAGAGAGCCCATACATGGCTCGCTACACCTGCGCGGTAGTGAGTTTGTGACGGAAATGGCCCCGCCGCCCAGAGCTGGATTAAGGCTTTGGGAGGGGGCCCCTAAAATCTAAAATTAAGAGCAAAGTGTCTTCATTGGGTATAAGGCTGTAAACATTGACACATCCTGCATTACGACACCTATAGCCCGCTAGTACGACATTTACAGCTCTCCCAGAGGGCTCGCCTAGCTTGTCTGCACAAGAAAAGTCATTACTTTCACAAACTAAAATACTTTACATTAAAACAATCGTCAAAACCCCACATTAAAATGGGCATTGACACCACAAATTAAAACTAGGGATGTGCACCGGCGACTTTTGAGGTCTCGTGTTTTGTGTTTTGGATCCGGATTTTTGTTATTTTTGAGGTTCGGATTTGTCTCGCAAAACACTTGACGAAAGGTCTCGGTTCGGATTTAAGGTATTGGATTCGGATTTTTTTTGAAAAAAACATAAAAAGTTTAAAAATCAAGTTTTTGGGCTTATTTTCACTCCTAGGCTATTATTAACCTCAATAACATTCAATAACAAGCATTTCCACTAATTTACAGTGTATTCTGAACACCTCACAATATAGTTATTAGTCCAAAACGTTGCAACAAGGTATCTTTCTGGACTGCGTAGAGGAGTGGGTCACCACAATATATATTAAAAACCCTGAACTTTTATGATTCGCACCAATAAATGTACCTGGACTGCGTAGAGGAGTGGGTCACCACAATATATATTAAAAACCCTGAACTTTTATGAATCGCACCAATAAATGTACCTGGACTGCGTAGAGGAGTGGGTCACCACAATATATATTAAAAACCCTGAACTTTTATGAATCGCACCAATAAATGTGCCTGGACTGCGTAGAGGAGTGGGTCACCACAATATATATAATAAGAAAACCATCAACTTGTTTGATTCGCACCAATAAATGTACCTGGACTGCGTAGAGGAGTGGGTCACCACAATATATATTAAAAACCCTGAACTTTTATGAATCGCACCAATAAATGTACCTGGACTGCGCAGAGGAGTGGGTCACCACAATATATTAAAAACCCTGAACTTTTATGATTCGCACCAATAATTGTACCTGGACTGCGTAGAGGAGTGGGTCACCACAATATCTTAAAAACCCTGAACTTTTATGGTTCGCACCAATAATTGTACCTGGACTGCGTAGAGGAGTGGGTCACCACAATATATTAAAAACCCTGAACTTTTATGATTCGCACCAATAATTGTACCTGGACTGTGTAGAGGAGTGGGTCACCACAATATATTAAAAACCCTGAACTTTTATGATTCGCACCAATAATTGTACCTGGACTGCGTAGAGGAGTGGGTCACCACAATATATTAAAAACCCTGAACTTTTATGATTCGCACCAATAATTGTACCTGGACTGCGTAGAGGAGTGGGTCACCACAATATATTAAAAACCCTGAACTTTTATGATTCGCACCAATAATTGTACCTGGACTGCGTAGAGGAGTGGGTCACCACAATATATTAAAAACCCTGAACTTTTATGATTCGCACCAATAATTGTACCTGGACTGCGTAGAGGAGTGGGTCACCACAATATCTTAAAAACCCTGAACTTTTATGATTCGCACCAATAATTGTACCTGGACTGCGTAGAGGAGTGGGCACTGGGCACCACAATAAAATATATAAAAAACCTTCAACAGATCTGCATTACACTACACATACGGCTGCTCCTCCATCCTCTCCATCATATACATGTTGGAGTTTTAGCGTGTGACAACCTCTTGTTTTTGATAATGTCAGTGCATTTTGAATATTTTTCAATTTGCCCCACACCACTGAATGTACTTTATCTATGATACGCAATACGCATCTATCTATCTTGACTGCGTAGTGTGGTGGCCCCGGTACACAATTTGGTACCGAGGCCACAATATAATTAAAAAACCCTCCACGTGTCTGAATTCCACCAAACAAGTATCTGGACTGCATAGTGGGGTGGCCCCGGTACCCAATTTGATACCGGGGCCACAATACCTCCTCCAAACATGGTACAGACAATTCGTCATTGAGATCCCAGACAGACAGGGTCAAAGTGTTATTGTTTGACTTTGTAAACCCAAAAAACTGTCCCTGTTGCACATAGTCGTGCAATGAAGACTGACTTTTTCATTTAAAGGCACGATCTTTCAAGTGTAGTGTTTGTAAGTCTAAGTCATATTATACTTTTGGTAAAATTGGTTTATTTTGTTCCTCTTTATGGTAATTTGTAATAGAATTAAAGTATGAAATAGAATTAAAGTATGAAATAGAGTGGTATAGAGTTGTAGTGTGGTATAGATAGAGTGATCCACACAATATAATAATAAAACCCTCAACTGGTCTGAATTCCACCAAACAAGTATCTGGACTGCGTAGTGTGGTGGCCCCGGTACACAATTTGGTACCGAGGCCACAATATAATTAAAAAATTGGGCATCAACTGTCACCGTTGTTTAATATCTGATACACCTAAATATGGACTGCACAGTGGAGTGGCCCCGGTAGTAAATTTGGTGCCGGGGCCACAATACCTCCTCCAACTTCCAAGTGTAGTGTTTATAAAGACAGACAGCGTCGAAGTGTTATTATTAGTTGACTTTCTTAACCCTAAAATTGTCCCTGTTGCAAATATTCGTGCAATGGACAGTTACTTTTCTATTGAAAGACTCAAGCTTTCAAGTGTAGTGTTTATAAAATATAAACAACAATACAGTAGTTTTAGAGCACGTCAATACCTCTTGTTTTAAATTATGACACGGCATTTTACTTTTGGTTTAATTTCTTGAATTTTTTTACATTTGGTTTTACTTTTTGAACATGGCAAACGACTGTTGCTTGGTCATATAATGCAAAAAAAAAAGTTCCAAGATGGAATTGTCCTTGGGCCCTCACACCCACCCTTATGTTGTTGAAATAGGACATGCACACTTTAACAAACCAATCATTTCAGCGACAGGGCCTACCAAACAACTTTGGCTGAAATAATTGGTTTGTTTGGGCCCCCACACCAAAAAAGCTATTCATCTCTCCCTGTACAGACTAAACAGGCTCTACTGAGGCAAGATGTCGTCCTCATCCTCAACCTCTGATTCCTCTCCCCCTACAGTGTGTACTTCCTCCTCATCACACATTATCAATTTGTCCCCGCTGGACTCCACAACCACAGGTCCCTCTGTAGTATCTGGAGGGCAGTGCTGTACTTCATTGAGGAATTGATTATTCATTTTTATAAACATCATTTTTTCAACGTTGTGAGGAAGCAACCTCCTTCGCCGCTCACTGACCAGGTTCCCCGCTGCACTAAAAACTCTTTCCGAGTACACACTGGAGGGGGGACAACTCAGGTAAAATAGAGCCAGTTTGTACAGGGGCTTCCAAACTGCCTTTTTTTCCTGCCAGTAACAATATGGACTGTCTGACTTGTCTACTTGGATGGTGTCAGCAAAGTAATCATCCACAATTTTTTCTATTGTCACAGCATCCAATGCAGCGAGAGTAGACATGTCTGCAATGGTTGGCAGGTCCTTCAGTCCGGACCAGATGTTATCAGCATCCCCGCCAGTGCCTCTTTTGGGAAAACTGAGCTTTTTCCTCGCAGCCATAGATGTGGAAGAAAATGAGGGTGGAGCTGTTGGCATGTCACGGTCCTCTTCAGAGGACAATCTCCTGACCAGCAGGTCTTTGCACCGCTGTAGACTTGTGTCCGCCGGAAACAGAGACACAACATACGCTTTAAACCGAGGATCGAGCACGGTGGCCAGAATGTATTCCTCTGACTTTAAAAGAGTGACCACCCTCGGATCCTTGCAAAGCGTACGAAGGGCTACATCCACAAGAGCTACATGCTTGATGTAATCGCAATGGCTTACCAGCTCCTCCCTCACTTTCTCCAGCTGCTTCTGCAACAGCCTGATCAGGGGAATGACCTGACTCAAGCTGGCAGTGTCGGAACTGACTTCTCGTGTGGCAAGTTCAAATGGCTGCAGAACCTTGCACAACACGGAAATCAGTCTCCACTGCGCTTGACTCAGGCGCATCCCCACTCCTTTGCCTATGTCGTAGGTGGCTGTGTAGGCCTGAATGGCCTTTTGCTGCTCCTCCATCCTCTGCAGCATATAGAGGGTGGAGTTCCAGCGCGTCACAACCTCTTGTTTGAGGTGATGGCAGGGCAGGTTCATGCTTTTTTGATGTGCCTCTAGTCTGCGGTAGGCACTGGCTGAATGCCGAAAGTGTCCAGCAATTTTGCGCGCCACCGCAAGCATCTCCTGCACACCCCTGTCACTCTTCAGGTAATGCTGCACCACCAAATTAATGGTGTGGGCAAAACATGGGATGTGCTGGAAATTGCCCATATTTAATGCCCGCACAATGTTACTGGCATTGTCTGACACCACAAATCCCCATGAGAGTCTAAGTGGGGTAAGCCACTGGGAGATAATTTCCCTCAGTTTCTCTAATATGTTGTCAGCGTTGTGCCTCTTATTAAAGCCTGTAATGCACAATGTTGCCTGCCTTTGCATGAGCAGCCATTTTGTAGATGCTGCTACTGATGCAGCTGTTGCTGTTGCTGCGGAAGGGGATGCATCTACCCAGTGGGCTGTCACAGTCATATAGTCCTTCGTTTGCCCAGAACCACTTGTCCACATGTCCGTGGTTAAGTGGACAGTGGGTACAACCGCATTTTTAAGAGCACTGAGGACACTTGATCGTACTTCTCTGTACATTTTTGGTATCGCCTGCCTAGTGAAGTGGAATCTCGAGGGGATTTGGTACCGGGGACACAATACCTCCATCAACCCTCTAAATCCCACTCCACTGATGGCGGACACCGGGCGCACGTCTAACACCAACATTGCAGTTACAGCCGCAGTTATACGCTTTGCAATAGGGTGACTACTATCGTATTTGGTGGTCATGGCAAACGACTGTTGGACGTTCAATTGTTTTGTGAAAGACTTAGCGGTCTTACGACTTCCCCTCTGGGAAGATGACCGACTAACAGCAGCAACAGCAGCAGTGGCAGTAGTAGGCGTACCGCTGCAGGATTCCTCGGATGAATCCCGTATTGAGGAGGACTCAGTCTGGCTGCTGACTTGGGCTGCAGGACTGAATCTGATGGAGATTGTGGAGGAAGTTGACGAGGAGGGTGTTGCTGGTGTGTATCCAACTGGACCACGGGATTTAGGTGTCCCTGTACCGATGAGGGTCCTAGCCCCAGTTCCTGAACTAACCACTGAACTATGAAGGTTATTCAGGTGACGTATAAGGGAGGATGTTCCTAGGTGGGCAAGATCCTTACCCCTGCTTATTTGAGCTTTACATAAGCTACATATTGCCATACATTGGTTGTCTGGATTTGGATAAAAATAACTCCAGACCGAAGAGGTGCATTTTTTGGTCTTCTGACCAGGCATGACGATGGGCTTTTTCATCCCATGGACATCAGCTGTTTCCCCCCCTGGTGCCTCATTTACAATAACCACATCACCATCCTCATCATCAAGTTCCTCCACAGCGCCAGCTACATCATCAATAGCCTCCTCCCGAGCCACCTCTTCCCGTACAGTGATGGGAAGGTCAGGCTTGACAACCACCAACACCCTTGGACTCGCCTTGGGGATTTGTGATAATTTCTCTTTAGAAGGCAGAGTTGTTTGCTGTTTTGTTGCTGACAGCATAACTCTCTTCAATTTTTTGTAGGGGGGGGGGAGGAGGAGGAGGGCTAAGATCCGTGGGTGAAGCTGAACCACTAGTCATGAACACGGGCCAGGGCCTAAGCCGTTCCTTGCCACTCCGTGTCGTAAATGGCATATTGGCAACTTTACGTTTCTCCTCAGATGATTTAAAGTTTCTCTTTTTGCTACTTTTTCTTAACTTGGGCTTTTTGGATTTTACATGCCCGGTACTACGAGATTGGGCATCGGGCTTGGAAGACGACGTTGATGGCATTTCATCGTCTATGTCATGACTAGTGGCAGCAGCTTCAGCATTAGGAGGAAGTGGGTCTTGATCTTTCCCTACTTTATCCTCCAAATTTTTGGTCTCCATTATATGTAGCACAAGATACTGCAGAATGTGTGAACTTGGTAATATTGCAGTACCAATGGACTTATACTGCTGGATTGGTTTTGCAAATTTGGTTATAATTATTATATATTTTTTTTTTTTTAAATTTTTTATTTTTTTTTACTTTTTTTTTATTTTTAAAAAACTTGGGAATAGTGGGGAAATAACTATGCCCTTAGAAGCACAGAGCACAGGACACAGCACCACTGGACTGAACAGGACACGGCACAGGACCCAGCAGCACTACGGAACTCAGCAGGACAGAGCACAGGACACAGCACCACTGGACTGATACTGCAGAATGTGTGAACTTGGTAATATTGCAGTACCAATGGACTTATACTGCTGGATTGGTTTTGCAAATTTGGTTATAATTATTATTAATTATTTTTTTTTAAAATTTTTTTTATTTTTTTTTACTTTTTTTTTATTTTTTAAAAACTTGGGAATAATGGGGAAATAACTATGCCCTTAGAAGCACAGAGCACAGGACACAGCACCACTGGACTGAACAGGACACGGCACAGGACCCAGCAGCACTACGGAACTCAGCAGGGCAGAGCACAGGACACAGCACCACTGGACTGATACTGCAGAATGTGTAAACTTTGTAATATTGCAGTACCACTGGACTTTTACTGCTGAATGTGTGAACTTGGTAATATTGCAGTACCAATGGGCTTATACTGCAGGATTGGTTGTGCAAATTTTGTGGTAATTAAAAAAAATTAAAGTAGTTTTTGGTATTTTTTAAAAAAACTTTTTTTTATTTTTTTAAACACAGGGGAATATTGGGGAAATAACTATGCCCTTAGAAGCACAGAGCACAGGACACAGCACCACTGGACTGAACAGGACACAGCACAGGACCCAGCAGCACCACTGACCTCAGAAGGACAGAGCACAGCACACAGCACCACTGGACTGATACTGCAGAACACAGCACAGCACAGCACAGCACAGCACAGCACAGCACAGCACTAAACAGCACAGCACTAAACAGCACAGCACTAAACAGCACAGCACTAAACAGCACAGAACTAAACAGCACAGAGGACCACCTAACACACCCTCCCTCTACCCTGATCAATGCCCGAGTGAAGATGGCGGCGACTAGCGGGGAATTTATAGGATCCGAGTATCGCGAGATCCGACAACGGGATTATGAGTCAGAGCCTCAGTTTCACTTTTGAATTTGGCGCCAATACCCGGATCTGTCTCGGATCCGACTCGGATCCGCAACGTTCGGGTGGGCTCGGATTTCATAAATCCGAGTGCGCTCATCCCTAATTACAACCAGCAATGATACCGCACATTAAAAATACAAATGATACCGCACACTAAAACTAGCAATTATACCGCACACTAAAACTAGCAATTATACCGCACACTAAAACTAGCAATGATACCACACACTAAAACTAACATAAAAAAATAAACATTGATAACATAACACCAATTTTAACTATATATGTCTGTATGTGTGTAGCTATGTATGTATACCCTTATATAATGCAGCAACTATGTTAGAGGATCCTCTATTTTATTAATCAATAGTAAAGCAATTGTCGAAGCCTGCCACTTATATTAAAGCTTTTAATTAGATAACACACACACACACATATTAATATATATACTAAATTCTCATTCAAGCTTTAATATAAGTGTCTGGCTTATGTGATTACTTTACAAATGAAACATTAATAACAATGTTCAGTGTATATTTATTGAGATATAGCTGATAAAAAAAAATAAACATATGTATATACATATTTAAGAAGACCCTTCATAGCATGATTGTTACTTGACTGCTTGATTAAATGTGAAATGTAGCCACCTATAGCAGCAAGAAAATATATATATTCTCACTGCTATAGGTGACATATTTAATCAAGCAATAAACAATAAATATACTATGCTGTGAAGGGCCTTCTTGATATTTATTTATATCTGATTTATTTGTTTTTAACTGTATAAATATGTGTGACACTCACCTGCTAACTTTCTTGTTGCTTTCTGCTTCTGCTGCACATGCGCAGAAGCTCCAATTCGGACATTTTTGACAGTAGTACAGCAGCACCGCAGCTGCTGTACTACTGAAGGGATCATCTGATGCGGGTGTCGGGTGCTGATACGCTGACATCTGACCTCTGGTAAGCTCCGCCCCAACAGCGGGCCAGTGTTACAAGGGCTACCGGTGCACAGCCCGGCTGGCCGGCAGGCCAGTCCGAGGCTGTGTGTATATCTACTATATAAATGCCTAGTGGCGTGTGTGAAAAAAAAAAAAAAACAAGCTGCAGCGCCACCTGCTGGGCAGAGTTATACACTGACCTATATATTTCTTGAAGGGAAAGTGACAGTTGGGAGTGGTTGGTGGTTGCCGGGGGTGACAGTGGGGAGTTTTTAACACCTTAAGTAGCTTGATTTGACTAGAATGCATGAGTATCATGCACGGGTTAACTGACCTACTAAATTCTTAGTGTGTGTGAAAAAAAAAAACCTCAAAAAGGGCTGAAATTTGGTATACTGACATTATTGACGAGTTGAGGGGTCAAACTCATTTTCGTGAGGTAATTTTACCTCATGAACACACATGTGTACAGTGGCGGATCCAGGGGGGTGCGATCGGGGCAATCGCCCCCCCCCCCCCTAGCAGGGGTTTGCTGCCGACGGCTGCACAGTATGTGCAGGTCCGTTTGGCAGTGACAGTGTGCTGCCCGGCTGCTCTGATTGTGTTTTAAACACAACCAGAGCAGCCGGGCAGCACACTGTCCCTGCCTGTCACTGCCGAGCGGACCTGCACATACTGTGCAGCCCCCGGCAGCCTCAGAAGTCGGAAAGGGGGTGGGGCCTAAATCGCCCCCGCCCTAACATACCCCGGGGAACAAACATTTTCTAGAATGCATGAGTATCATGCACGGGTTAACGTGTGTGTGTATGTGTATGTGTGTGTGTGTGTATATGTATATATATAATCACTTTTTTTTTTTTACATAAAAAATATATATATATATATACATATAATTAATGCCCCCCTTAACTTCCCTTTCAATTGCCTAAGTCTGACCCCCTTCATGGAAGAGTGGACCAGGGAGGGAGACGGATCGTGACCACAAAAGTTAAGTTTTTTTTTCTACAGGATTTTTTTTTTTTCATTGCCTTGGGCCCCCAGGCACCTGCCCATCGTGCCCTGTCGGAAAGATGGCCCTGGTTCATAGGGGGGGATTATCGGGGGACGGGGGTGGGTGGCCTTCTTCATTGTACTGGGCCCCACGATTTCTGATGGCGGCCCTACTTATATGCATCTGACTCTGTTTGAAAGTCTAATATACATGCAATAGAGCTGTACACTGTGTAGGACATTGTTGACATTTACAGATAATCATATATAGGAGGTTCCAGGGAAAGTCATAACGCCATATAGGTACTAGATTCCTGCATCAGAAACCATCCAGGATGGTGGCCTTAACTATAGAGGGTTATCAGCTCTCTTATATTATCCAATGGGCAAAACAGCACTGCCCATAAGTACAAACATTATGTAAACTTTGTATCATCCATCACACTACAATCCCCTGTGCATCCCCTGAGTACTCAATTCTTGTTAAAATATTTTTTTATACTATAAACACAATTACATGTACTCCTAAAGAATAAATATAAACTAGTTTATACTGTTGCCTTTCTTGTTCTAATATGAAAGTGTGTACCTATTATTTTTTCATATCATTTAATAAAAATTACATTTTACAATTTAGGACCATTTAAGAATTCCAATAATCAAATCCTCTATCTAAATATCATTTTATGAATTGTTTAGTAATTGACTATCAGGAGCATAATTTGAAATGTCTAAGCCGAATAGAAAAATGCTGATGGACCCTCTGCGGACCAAAGACATACCCACCGCAATGTCTACTCCAGGCCTGTCCAACCTGCGACCCTCCAGTTGTTGTGAAACTACAAGCCCCAGCATGCTTTGCCAGTAGACAACCATTTGATAGCTGGAAGGGCATGCTGGGACTTGTAGTTTCACAACATCTGGAGGGCCGCAGGTTGGACAGGCCTGGTCTACTCCATTGCCAGTCAGTCAATATCCAGTAGGATTATTTATAGCAATATGACACACTAATCTGTATTTTATTTATAATCATTTTATTCTCATTTTCTAAATCCTATAACTTTGTTGATATATTTGGTATGAAGCCATAAGAGGTTTGCATTCTTGGATAGAAAGTCTACAGGGCCATGCCATGCCTGCCAAGAGGCTATTGGGAAAATTTTCCTTTAAGTTACATTTTTATATAAAGCTGGAAAAGCAGTAAAACCTCCTGGCAGTACAGCGAATGTCCACCAATTACCAGATTGAAATACTTTTATTTTTATCTTAATTGTATAATTTAGAATATAAACATACATATCATAAAATGTGCTTATTTTAATTATTCTACAGACTATATGATGAGAGTTTCTAGGTTGTTTTTTTACCTCAACTAGAATTTTATAAATGTAATCCTTTTTCAGGGGACATACGTCATCCCATTACTGACATCTGTCCTCCGAGATGAGGCTCACTTTGAGAAATCAGACGAGTTTTACCCTCAACACTTCTTGGACTCTGATGGATGCTTTATGAAGAAAGAAGCATTTTTGCCATTTTCAGCTGGTTATTAAGCTTAAGTATCCATAAAATAAAAGAAGAAAAAACTAGGGAAAACTTTTGTCTATTCCATCTACTATACTTCTACTCTTATAATATATATCTCATTGTATCTTTATCCTTTGCTGCATTTACCTCCAAAGACTATCTATTAACTCTATTTAGATAGACCCTAATAAAAGTTAAGTTTTATTAGTTCTACTTTCTCCTGTATATAGATTAGAGAGCAACAGTGCACCTATTTTAGTCTCTCTTTTCCCAGTAAAAATACTTTACCTCCAAAGACTGAAGATTAAAGCTTTGTTGGCAGTAAACTGACTTTAGCCACAAGCAGCGGCAAGGTTTTGACAGATAAGGCAAATGTAGCAAATATTGTCTGACTCTGTCTACAGACGTACTTGTTCCATGGAGTGTAGAGTACATTGATAAGATACTCGGGGTAAATGTTATCCATATGCATGTTTGACTCATACTAATTCATGTAAGCAGAAATGGATATCTGCTCTGTTGGTGAAAACACAATTCTCCGATTGCTCCTTTTAAGCAAAAGAAAAATATGCTCTGGGCCTGCTAGTTTGGTTACAGCAAAATAAATTTCCTCTTCTACCTGTTTCTTGTCACAGTCTGGGCATTATAAGTTGCATTTTATAGCCCTACAGAAATGTTGATACCTCAAGTACAGATTCGCAAGGGCTGGCAATGACATGTGTTTATCTATTGCTGTATTTGGTCTATAGCAATAAACTACTACAATACTAGCACACTATGTAATAATGGATATCTGATAACTTTTGTTATATCTCATTTGTAGGAAAAAGAAGTTGTGCTGGTGAGAACTTGGCTAGAATGGAATTATTCATCTTCTTTACAAGGCTGTTGCAGAACTTCACATTCAAAGCACCTCCTGGAGCTGAGCTGGACATAAACTCTGTGGTTGGATTCATAACACCTCCAATGCCCCATTCCATATGTGCTGTGCCTCGCACCTCAGATCAGACTACCAAGGAAAAAAAAATCATTAAATTAACAGCTTCCTAAAGTAAAGGGATTTTCTAGCTTCAGTTTACTGTAATAAATTGGTCTGTACATGTCTTCCTGCAAATTTTTCTGATTATATCCCTTTATGTTTCTGGCTTCCTCCTGTGCTTTTTATCAAAGCATTTTATATCCGTTAGGTAGAGTTACTACTTTATTTCACCCTTGGAGCTCAGCTCTGAAGATTGGATGCATAGAATAATTTTGTGCCAAAATGATAAGACTTTTGTGGAAAAAAGACAACAGAATGAAGTCATAGGGCTAGATTTACTATCAGGCGTGATGCATGGCGGCTTCAAACCGCCATGCATCGCGGCGGTTTTCCGGCGTGTTTGCATTGCAAACAGCCGGATTTACTAATGGGCGCATTTCAGCTTCAATTCGAAGCCGCCGGCGATGTAACGGCGGGATGTAATGCTGAAAGCCGCCGGCGGCTTTGAATAGAACATGGCGCTTTTGCTTTAAATGACGGCGCTTTTGTGTAAAGGCGGTTTTTTTGAAAATTACACCTGTCTCCTGGCCTGTTACTATTGGCTATTTTAAAAATCAGGAGATTTGACATCACAAGGCCTATATAAACCACTGGCCTGACACTTTTTCTTTGATAGGGGTTTGAGGAGTTTTTTGAGAGGAGTTTGGAGGATAGTGGTTTGCTGAGAGTTGGTGAGAGTTGGAGTTTGGTGGATTGGTGGAGCGATATCTGTTTGAAGTGTGAGTAGTCCTGTGGTTTTTTCCTGTTTTGTACATTTATTTTCTCATTTATTTTCTGTCTTGTATTTTTTGTATTTGTCCTTTGTCTGTGTTACTTGTGTGTGACTGTGTGGAGAGTGTGTCTGTAGGTAGTGTAGTTTGTTCTTTGTGTTTGTAAGTCCTTCAGTGTTTTGTGTTTTTCTGTCTTCTGGGTAAAAATGTCCAGAGATAGGAGGGGAGAACAGGCTGAGGAGAGGGAGATGGAGGTTGAGGGGTCAGAGGAGGGAGAGGGAGAGGTTGAGGAGACAGGACAGGGCAGGAAGACCAAGACAGGGAGGAATGTGCGCTTCTCACATGATGAGAATTGTGTGTTGGTGCACAACATCATTCCCTGCTACGAGGTCATCCTAGGGAACCTGGCAGCCCGGACTCCTCTAAGGCGGCGTCACCAACTGTGGGTGAGAGTCTGTGATGCCGTGAACGCGGTGGGCCCACTGAAGCGGACAGTGCCACACTGCCGCAAGCGCTTCTCTGATATTAAGAGGAGGCTTAAAGAGAAGATGGCCCAGGAAAGGAGGTCGACAAGGCGCACGGGTGGTGGCCCCCCACTTCGTATGGAGTACACCACGAACAAGGAGGAGCTGCGCCAGATAATGCCGGCAGAAATTGTAGAGGGCATAAATGTCCAGGACACCGACTCGCCCTCTTTTGGCCAAGTAGTTGGTGAGTTATTTGTTTTTTTAACCCTAACAGTATTTTAACTGCTTTTCTCTTTTTAAAACTGCTTTTCTCTTTTTAAAACTGCTTTTCTCTTTTTAAAACTGCTTTTCTCTTTTTAAAACTGCTTTTCTCTTTTTAAAACTGCTTTTCTCTTTGCAAACGTTTTTTTTTTATTTTTTTGTTTTGTTTTTCAAAGTGTATATTTGCCTCTAATAGTTTGTAAAAAAAAAAAATTTCTCATAGAAAAAAAAAAAAATTGCAAACACATTTGTGCAATAAACAGTATATTTGGAAAATTTTTTTTATCTGGAAATACATTGTATGCTTTTTCTAATACATCCAGAATCGCCAGGACCGCAGTTCAGTCCCAGTGCCAGACCTACACCTCCACCTTCAGCGAGAGATTCGGGCACAGACGAGCAAGCAGGTGCGTGATTTCTGTTTAGGAGAGAAATAATGGAGTTACTTGATTTTCTGTGCAAATGTTGCTGTCAATGTTGTTTTTTTTTTTTTCTTTTTATTGTTTGCAATGAGAAGTTAGGGCTACATTTTACTCAACTGATATGTTGCCTATAGAAACCCATCAGAATATACCTTTACTTTATTTATTGCATTCAACAAAATGACAGCTAAAATCTGATTGGTTGCTATAGGCAACATCTCCACTTTTGATAGCATGCACTTTAGTCAAAATAACCCAGCATGTACTACACAGTCCTAATGATAATGGGTATTAAAAGGATAATAAGTGCATCCGTAAGCAGGTAGCATAGGACTAGAAATCAGGAATGCAAACATTGTGAAAGAATCTGTAGTTGCTAAAGATTATTCTTTCATATCCAGTGTTCAGAATGCAATATACAAACATATTATATACTATATACTTACCGTCATTTTTCATACACAGGGCCCTCTTCATACCAGCCACCTCAGGCGGAGTCCCTGGAAATGTCCCCTGAGCCAGAGGATCTAACAACCATCACCCTGGTAACAGTGGATGCCCCTGTGTCTGGCCTCCAGGAAGTTTCACCTGGCCCTGCTGAACCATCACACCAGCAACCTGCACCTGCACCTATGGACCCAGCCAGAGAAATGGCGCTGTCTATTGGCGCATTCCAGCAGCAACAGACATTATTCATGGACAGGCAAACTGGGCACATGTCACAAATTGCGGCCCAGTTGAGGCGAATACACCGCTCCACGAGCCAAATCCCTGCTGCAATAAACCGGCTAGCAAGCGCTTTGGAGCAGACAAATGTGCAGCTGGCCCAAATGTCTGGGTCTGTGGACGCCATGCATTCCTCCATTCGCGAGGGGAATGCCAACGTTATCCGGCTGGCAGGCCAACTCCAGCAGGAACTGATTGCCCGCTTGCCGGCCCCTTTTTCATCGGCCTCCACCAGTGCCGCTAGTACGCCTACCACATCTCTACAGAGTACTCCTCCAAGGAGAGGTGCTCGCACCAGGGGTGGGCGAAGGAGGGGAGAGAGTGGCACCAAGCACAGCGATATGCCTGCAAAAAGGCATCGCTAGCACAATGTTTGTTATTTATTAATGTTTTGTCAAGTTTCTATAACGATTATACGTTTTTATTTATTGTGTTCTGCAATAAATGCAGTTAAATTTCTATTGTGTCAGTCTTTCTTTTCTGCACATTAAACAAGAGTATACTGATTTTTTAACAACTATGCACTAATTTCACGTAAACATTGACCTCTGGCTGTCACATTCCAGGGATGTTCATATTTACCACATGAGGAGTACACACTATCCTGTTTTTAAAGGTTCCAATGTACAAAAAATTTACAATAAAATACTAAAATTGCACTCACATAAAACACATTTTTGAGCAAAAAATGTTTTTCATACTATGTACTTACAAGTAAAGTAGTTTGCAATTAGACGGTCTCTAATCTCCCTTCCGCCCTCTGTGCTCTGCACATCACCAGATGTGACACGGACCCCTTCTTCTTCACTGTCTACTGCAATAATCGGTGGGGTAAGTTGATGTATTGCTAGATTATGTATCAAACAGCCAGCCAGGATAATTTCAGACCCCTTTTCAGGTGCATACATAGCCACACAACCCGATTATTCTAGTAACCTGAATCTAGTTTACCAAAGTACAAAGGTACGCTATAACACACCTCTACTAAATCAGTAAATAAATTGCATGGTGGGAAGACACAAGAGAAAAAGAAACCAAAACAACACTGCAATTACAAGACACTGGCCTTTTAACATATACAATCCCAAAGTAAAACAATTTGTACATGAAATGGCCCTTTTCCTTCTGTTCTGATTGCCCAAATATCAGAAACAGCACACTGTTTGAGCAATCTCGCCGCTCACAAGCAGCGCTTTCATTTTGGTCTATTGAATGGCGGTTTTCCGGCGGCTTTATAAACCCCCTAATAGTAAATCCGGCTGTTTGTATGTTGAACATTGTTGAAACCGTCATGGCGATGTATACAGAGGCGGGTTTGAAAACATCTTTTCTGGTCGTTTGGACGGCGGGTTTAGCCTTAGTAAATCCGGCGATGGCTAAACCGCCGCCAAACCCGCCGAAATTCGGCGGGTTTACAAACACGCCTGATAGTAAATCTAGCCCATAGAGTAGAGATAAAACATGTATTCAAATAATTTCATTAAGGTAACATTGAAAAAAATATTATGACAAAATTGCTTGGTTTAACACACTGTATAACAAAAATGAAAATAAAAAACATGATGAGAAGAATATATTGAAGAAAAAAGGTCATTTTTGCATTGTGGTCACTAATTAAAAGATATTTTTAATTTATTTGAAACATTAATGGTGGCATCATTATCATCATCATCATCACCATTTATTTATATGGCGCCACTAATTCCGCAGTGCTGTACAGAGAACTCACACACATCAGTCCCTGCCCCATTGGGGCTCACAGTCTAAATTCCCTAACACACACAAACACAGACAGACTAGGGTCAATTTGTTAGCAGCCAATTAACCTACCAGTATGTTTTTGGAGTGTGAGAGGAAACCAGAGCACCCGGAGGAAACACACACAAACACGGGGAGAACATACAAACTCCTTACATATAAAGCCATGGTCGGGAATTGAACTCATGACCCCAGTGCTGTAAGACAGAAGTGCTAACCACTTAGCCACTGTCCTGCCCACAAGAATTTAAGCTTAACTTAAAGGACAAGTTGAGGGACCACGTCAGACAGGCTTACACAACTGGTGGTGTCCCCCCAGTTCCTTCTGACCTCAGTCCCTTTGAGACCATGGCATTGGTCTGTATCAACTACGAGATGGTGCAAGGGGTGGGCCACATGGACACTGCATGAAACCCACCTTTCTTGGAGCCTCTAACACCACCAGGTCATTTTGAATGAATTCTAGCTTTTAGATTTAAGTAAACTACCATTATTTGACCCAAGTTAACAAAAACAAAAATCATATATGTGCTGGTGGATCTAGTAAGATGTAATAAAGCTTTTTCAATTCGCACACACAATTATCTGAGTAATTTGTTACCACACAGTGGTTCATAATTTAAGATAATGCTAATAGTTTTCTGTTGGTGACTATATTCTTTTAGTTCTAGGTGGGTAGGGAGATACTTTAGAAGATGAACAGGTGGAGGAGAACCGTGATGTTGTAGAGCATCAGATGGAAAAGAAAGCAGAAGTCAATGGCCAGGATTCACTGTACAAATGCTATCAAAATCTTAGTGAATTCAACCTCACAAATCAGTACAACACAGAGGAAATAAGCAATATTCTCACCCGTATGAGGCACCTCCGCTTCAGACATCCTAAAGAGGCTGATACGTGGCCCTAAGACACGCTCTATGGGCCAGCAATGATGGACCAGTTGCTGTTTTTGAAGGGTTTGACGGCTGTCGCCCTCCTGCTCTGCCACCTGGGCCGTGTCCATTTCAAAGAAACACAATACGTGAGAGTGAATGGGTCCAGAAAGTAATTACATTACCTAATGACTTATAAACTTTTTTTGCTGTCTGGACAAGAAAGTTTACAAACATACTTATACCTGCAAGTGGGCTTGCTAAACTCATTATGTAACTGTAAAGCAAAATCAAATAAAACAATTTTTAAAAAAAGGAATATGAAAATATAAATGCATTGAACACGACCTATAAGGAGTAATAACAGCAAAAGAAGAAGAAAAAACTTGAACTATTATTAAAACAGGCACATAACAATGGAAAAAAAACAATGTGGCACATTAATAGGGTATAAATGTATGAGTAAACATTAACCTAGAAAAAGGAACAAAAAATAAATATAGTGGTAGAAAAGAATAAATCCCTAATTAATTCAATGCAGCTCCCTTAATCTCAGAAAAATCCACTTTGACAAGATGACACTTAATAAGTATCCTCGGATGGGTCTTAATTAGAGATGGTCACTGACCCCCGTGTTTTGGTTTTGGATCTGGATTACCGTCGTGTTTTGGTTTTGCAAAACCGCCATTGCGGTGTTTTGGTTTTGGTTTTGTTTGGTTTTGTTTGGTTTTGTTTTGCTATTTTGTTGGAAAATCAATGTTTTTGGGCCTAAAATAACCCAATTTAGTGCTCCAACTGTTTCATAGATAAGTAATCTAATTGTAGAGGTAATAAATCATCCAAAAAACTGTTTAATTCCTGGTAGGTAGGCCTTCATTTATTCTACACACAAAACATATTGTCTTCCTCTCCATCTATGCATATTGGCAATGCAGCCATCATCTTTGAAAGCATATTACACCCTACACTTATAGTTAAATATGTAAAGAAATGGAAAAAGGCAGTTTGCTTTCTGTCTCTATAGGCCCCCCTCCACTTGTTGAAAAAAACAAAAAATTCAGCCGTTATAGACTGTACACTATTAATTGAAATGGACAAAGCCAGTTGGGTCTCTGGCTCTCTAGGCCCCCCTCCACTTGTCGAAAAATCCAAAAAAATTCAGCCGTTATAGACTGTACAATATTAATTGAAATGGACAAAGCCAGTTTGGGGTCACTCTGTCTATGACACCCTATCCTTAAGGATAAATTGCCCAAACAGCAGCCTTTCAAGATGGTACGTGATATGGAAAGGCCACAAGTCCCTTTCCTCTTTGGGGGTAGATTGCACCCTACACTTACATAGAAAGTTTTAAAAAGATGTTATCGTCATTATCTTCAGCTTCATCCTCACCTTTCATTTTTTATGAGCAGCAACTGCTTGAGAAACTGAAAGAGGACACGTCATCAAGCCAAGGCCCAGTTCAGTGGACAACTTGCTGAGCAATAGATCCTTGCAAAAGTTCACATCTCGCTCATTTACAAGTAAAGACTCAATGTAGGTCTTAAACCTTGGATCAAGCACAGTGGCCAAAACGTACTGATCTGAGTTCAAGATCTTAATAACTCAAGGATCATTGTGAAGCGAATGAAGTACTTGATTGACAAGGCCAACATACTTTGCTGAATTGCTTGCTTTCAGATCCTCCTTCATTTTCTCAAGCTGCTTTTCCAATAGTCTAATTAAAGGAATGACTTGGCTCAAACTAGCAGAGTCTGCACTCACCTCACATGTCACAACTTCAAATGGTTTCAGCACCTTGCACAGCACTGAAAGGATTCCCCACTGTGCAAGAGTGAAATACATGCCCCCTCCTTTCCCAATGTCATGGCTTGTGCAATATGCTTGGATGGCTTTGCGCTGTTCCTCCATCCTCTAAGGCATGTACAGGGTAGAATTCCACCTAGTTACCACCTCTTGCTTAAGTTGGTGGCAGGGCAAGTTAAACTGCTCTTGGAGCTGCTGTAATCTCCTACATGCTGTGGCTGAATGCCTGAAATGGCCTGAAATTTTACAGGCCACCGAAAGCATCTCCTGCACCTCATGGTTATTTCGTAGGAAGCTCTGCACCACCAACTTGATGATGTGAGCAAAACAGGGAATGTGTTGGAAATCACCCAGCTGTAATGCTCGCACTATATTGTTGGCGTTATCAGAAATTACATACCCTGGGGAGAGTCCAAGTGGTATAAGCCATGCATCAATCACATCTCTCAGTTTGCATAACAAATTGTCAGCTGTATGCCTGTTAGTGAAGCCGGTGATACAAAGAGTGGCCTGCCTGTGACAAATGTTACGTAGTGGTGTACATGCTGCTGTTGTTCCTGCTGGTGAAGGTGAATGACCAACCCAGTGGGCTATCACATTCATAAAGTCTTTGGTTTGGCCACTTCCACTTGTCCACATATCTGTGATTAAGTGGACAGTGGGCAGAATGGCATTTTCAGCGCAATCTCTACATTTTTACACACTTTTTGGTATAGTTGTGGAATTGCTTTACGGGAGAAATGGTGTCGCAATGGAATTCTGTAACGTGGACAAAAAGCCTCAATTATCTGTGAAAAACCAGCTGCATTTATTGTGGAGATTGGAAGCAGATCTTACACTAACATTGCATCCATGGCGTCTGTGATTCGCTTGGCGACTGGTTGACTGCTGTCATATTTACTTCCCCTCGCAAATGATTGTTTCACAGGTAATTGCTGAAATGTAGGACTGCTCATTTTCTTGACCTGCCTCTGGGATGACGATTCACCCCCAGCAGCAGCAACAGCAGCAGCAGTGGGACTAACACTTTCTTCAGAGGAATCAATAATAGTGCAGGAGTCATCCAGCCTTAAGTGGGATGTCGGGCTAACTCCGAGCGCTACTGAGGATATTGATGAGGATGGTGTGGTGGGTGTATTTTGTAGCCGTCGGGATGTTGGTGAGCGGAGGCACTTAGCTGATGATGGAGTGCTTGTAATTTTTTTGGAAGAACTTTCAGCTTTTCCCAACACTTTGCCATGAACTCTCGTTAAAAGGCGTAACATAGACGAGGTTCCAAGATGGTTAAGGTCCCTCCCTTGACTGACTGTGGCTTGACATACACTACAAATGGCTATACAATTGTTGTCTGGATTTGGGTAGAAATAATTCCACACATAAGAAGTGGATTTTTTTGTTTTATGGCCAGACATGACAATGGCCTTTTTCTTGTCATGTGCCAGAACTGCTGCCACTGGTGCAGGACTTACATAAACAACCTCATCCTCATCAACATCCTCATTAGCGCCCTCATCGCCTACACAAATCTCCGCCTCATCCTCTTCTAATTCCAAAGTGGCATCCTCAATTTGTGTATCACCGGCTACACTCGGGCTATTAAGGCACATATCAGCAGAATGCTCACGATTAGACATCCCACTGTTGGATGGACTCTCCACAGGGATTGGTGTCATTTGTGAATCAGAGCAAACATTATCCTCTAATGCCTTACTGTTATCTTGCAGCTCGGCTTTGACGCGTAACAGTAGTTGTGCACCAATTGTAGGCTCGGTAACTTTTTGGGATCTGCCACTAATAGCCAAAGGTGAAGGCCTCATTCTCTCTTTGCCACTGCGTGTGTAGAATGGCATGTTGGCAATTTTTTTTTTATTGGCACTTAACTTTTGCTCAGTAACACTTATTTTTCGCTTCAACACAGTATTTTTTTTTTGTTGTTTTTTGGACTGATTTCGAAACACTTGTAGTTTGACATCGCCTTGCCCAGATGACGTACTGGGAACACTAACATCAGTTAGTGGGGACAGAACTTGGTTGCTCATTCTGCTCATATGTGGACTGCTTTTGAATCCATTCTCAGCCCAAAGCACTTGTAGTGCTAAAAATTATTTGGTAAGATACTGCTGACAGATAGTAATTTTAAAAACCAGAAATATTTATGCACAATTATGGGGGACACCCCAAAAGCACTGTGGAGTGCTAAAAATTATTTGGCAAGATACTGCTGACAGATTGTAATTTTGACAGCCAGAAATATTTATGCACAATTATGGGGGACACCCCAAAAGCACTGGGGAGTGCCAAATATTGAAAAAAAAAATCCTCTATCCTCCTCTCTTCTCTAGCGATTTTTGATAGCTCTATTGGAATAAGAATATTGTATTCTCTGTCCCTGCTCTAATCAGCCTGTGACTACACCCTGCTCTCTCCCTCTGTCAAATGGCGATGGATTGCTGTGGAGGCGTGTATTTATAATCTTCAAGTATCGCGAGAACCGAGCCCCGAGATCCGACGACGTCACAATGACGTTCGGCCTCGATTTGTATTCCGAGCGGGCGGGAGAGTACCGAATCTACTCGGCTCGGTACTCAGATACCCAAAGTTCGGGTGGGTTCGGTTCTCGGGGAACCGGACACGCCCATCTCTAGTCTTAATATTGTGGAGTTTAATTAAAGTAGTGCATGCAGGTGTAGGGAACAAAGTTCACAATTCCATTAGATGACGAGCGATGTGCATATGTGTGTGTTTACTATTGACAGCAGGGATTTAAACTAGATTTAAAGCAAGTGCAAACTTTACCTGGAACCCAGTTCACTCGTACGTGCGCCTGAGCTTGACTTGAACGTTGCTGTATGGCAAAGTTCTCATTTTAAAATAAGTACGGCCATACACCCCTTCCCCGCCCTGTTCACTCCCAAAAATTGTAGATTGTAGCAAGTGTGCTTTGTGTCCCCAAAAGCATCGTCCTTGCCTTCTCTAACAGACGTATTTCCTAGTTTTATTAATGCGCAGATGGATTTTGCAGACTATAGGTTCAAAAATGGGCCTTGATGACTCAGGCCCATAATGTCAGTAATAATGTTAAAGGACGGTATGATATATTAATAATCAATATTCATAATTACTACTCATTACCATGTAATAAAACAGCACACTATACAATATCTCCAGAGAACATATTCAAGATGTTATTATAGACTCCCTATTGCTTCACTCTTTGTAGAAACCATTATACATACAATCATACAATGAAAGATGTGTGTGTGTGTGTGTGTGTGTGTGTGTATATGTATATATATATATATATATATATATATATATGAAAAAATACTGACAGAAGATATATATGGCGCTAATCACCACAGCGTGTATACTAAGATAAATATCTCAAAACACATTTACATAAAATCAGTCCCAAACAGAGAGTCCATATAAGTATCAATTGACTCCTATATGAGTGGCAGCCTTGATAGCCTGAAACCAGATGGTTGATCTGGATAAGGAAAACACTGCAACAAAAAGACAGGCAGGCGCCTCTAAGTGTAACATCAAATGTATAGGGTGGGAATAAGTAATAACATGCGTACCGTAAGGTAAGCAGCAGTGGGTATCAGAGAAGATGGAGTAGCCTCTGCTATGGTCATATTCCTCCAAATCTCAGCCAGTCAGTACATCAATGTGAAAAAAGCAAACATAGTATAATACCGTAATGTATTCAATAGGGGCAGTTCACCAATATACCCCACGATTCTATGGAGTGTCTGAGACCCAGATCCCAGATATCATTACAGGACACCCATGTGAGTGTAAAAAATGTATCTAAAATCTGCGTACCAGATATCATGAGGAATCTCACATCTCAAAAGACTTGATAGTAGCTTGATACATGTGCAACACCATTAACTTCACAATCCCAACCTCATTCAAATGGCGGAAATGGATCAGATTGAAAAAAGAAGATGATTTGGTATGCATACAAAATTTTTTATTAAAATGTAATAAAAAACCTCACATGAGGTAATGGAAGTAACGCTGGATACAGCTGAACGCGTTTCGTCTTGTGACAACCAAGACTTCATCAGGAGATAAGATGTATATATATATACATACATACACAATACAAATGAGGACACAAATGGTGCTCCACTAAATAACTGATCAAGACAGATATATAAATAACATGAGAATGAGTCCCAAATGTACAGGTGGATGCACCACTTCAAGCCTGGTAGGGTAGTCCAGATACATAGAGAAAAAAAAAATGTGGATAATCTGCGCTTCCCTAGGGAAGGTGGATGCAGCCAAGGGGATAAAATGTAAGGGAATGGTCCCAAACCCTTATTGGTATACAGTGGTCAAATTCCCTGGCGCGTCAAGGGGGGGAGAGAAGAGAGAAGAGAGGGAAAGAAACGCCAAACAACAATACTTGAAGGACAAAATAATATTAAACCAAGTAAACCAGCCGGCGTACTTGTATTTATTGCAGGTATAATACCTGAATAGCTCAATCAGCAAAAGATAAATCGTGCTGATGTAGACAGATAGGATTGAACCGGAACTGGGCACAGTCTTAAAGCCTAACGTCTTATGTAGGCAGTGGTTAGCTCCTAGTCCAGATACATAGCAAATAGTTCCAAAGAAATTATGAAGTAGGCCCATTTAGTATATTCAAAATAATTCACTGTATATGCGTACCATGAAGAAGATAAAAACAGACACTTCATCAACTGGTTATGTTGAATAGATGATCCCTCTGGATATCAGAGTTCTCTCATGGAAATAGGGATAAACAGAAAAAATCACACAATAGTGTAATCACTTTAGATATGTGGAACCCTCCACCAAAGGCACTCCAATGCAAAAGATATAATAGCTTATCTGTAATCCTGTTGTATCCTTGTCCAGATATGTCATGTAAACCAGCTAATGACCTTCAAGGTATCCTGTTTTTAAAACTTCTCTGGGATTAATGCCTGAAAAACTCCTCAGACCTGAATAAACCTGATGGGTAAAACAATTTTTCCATCTGCATTCAGTAGAAATATTGCAATGTTAGCTGCTACAACACTCAGGAATCGGGTAAAGCAGCCTCAGGAAAGTCCGTAGCTGAGACTCTCTGATTTAGGCCAATTCCTCACAACCTCTACCTTATCCACCTGTTGTTCTACTTTCCCCCGACCGACCACATAACCCAGAAACTTAGCCTTTGCCATGGCTAACACACACTTCAGGAGATTTGCTGTGAGGCCATGATGCCTTAATGACTGCAAAACAGCCTCCACCTTGGGAAGATGGGACTCCCAGTCCTGGTTGTGGATGACTGTCATCAAGGTAAGCAGTGGCATATTCCCGGTGAAGCTTCAATAATTCATACAGATCAAACGGTAACACCTTATATTGAAATGCCCTTCAGGTGTTGAAAAGGCTGTTTTGGGTTTGGCTGAGGCAGTGAGTGGTATCTGCCAGTACCCTCTTGTCAAATCTAGGGTAGCCAGATATTGACTACTGGCCAGATTTTCCACTAGCTAATCTACCCACGACACTGGATATGTGTCAAACCTAGACACCTTATTCAACTTCCTAAAATTATTACAGAAGCGAATGGCCCCTGAAAGCTTCCGCACAAGGGCTATGTGGTTATTCTGCTCGCTGGTGGACTCCTCCACTACTCCGAGTTGCAGCATGTCCACCACCACTTGCTTTACTGCAGCCCTTCTTGCCGCAGATATTCTATATGGCTGCTGGTTAACTATAACTCCTGATGGGGTGACAATGTCGTGTTCAATTATTTTGGTACATCCTGGCATAGTCGAAAAAACATCCGTATTTGAGCTATCATTTTTAAGGCTTGTTGTCTCTGAGCTGGTGTCAGAGAAGATTCTACGGGGACTATGCAGTCCTCGGTTTTTACTGCTGACAATGTTAATGTGGGATTTCCTCCACCCATGGATTGAACAAGTTGACATGATAGACTTGCTATTTTTGCCATCTACCGAGCTGCCTCACTCGGTAATTTACTTGCCATAAGGGCTCTATTACCTCATAAGGGCCTTGCCAATGTACATACAACTTGCTTTCCTGAGTTGGTGCTAGGACGAGGACCTTGTCACCTGGGTTAAAGGTGCATAGGGTGGCTCGGGTATCATAACCCTTATTTTACCATCCATAAGCTGCCGTCAGACATTGTTTTACCAACGGACCGATCTGTTGTAGTCGATCATATAATTGCCCAACAAATTGTACTATATTTGGTTCTTTGGGACCCTGCTGTTCCCACCCTTCTTTGAGGATGTCTAGAACTCTTTGGGTTTGTCTCCCAAACAGAAGCTCAAAGGGACTAAACCCTGTTGATGCCTAAGGCACCTCCCTTATTGCAAACATGAGATAGGGTAATAGGGTGTCCCAGAGAAAAAACAAGCCCGTGCTCCATATATCCCATATTATATATATTACCAGCTGTGTGGCAATAGGATGTCCCAATCTCTTTTATCCTGAGCCACAGCACAACTACTCATTTGCTTTAGGGTCCTTGGTTTGCTGATGCTAAACAGAGTTCTGCTGTCTCTGTACCCCTAACAATTTGAATAGCTCCTTCCTTAACCCCAACAAGAAGGGAGTTCCCTGATCTGTTAGAATAGTGTTTGATTTAATATTCCTTAGTGGATTTGCCTCAGGGTATCGTGTAGCATAATTAAGGACTACTAATACATATTGATGCCCTTGCACAGACTACTCCAAGGGCCCACTAAGTCCATGCTCGAATGGAACTTGAATTTTAGGAAGAGGTACCAGGGGAGCTTGATAGTCTGGTTTAGGGGCTGTCCATTGGCACACTGGGCAGTCTTGACAGTATTTCTTGAGTCAGTAAAACCTCAGGACCATTTTATTTAGAGTCTTCTCATCTCCTAGATGCCCCCCAAAAGGTTTGTATGGGCTGTTAATAGCAAAGGAATGTGTACCTGTGGCAATAAGAGTTGATTAACTATTTTCTCCTGTACCACTGCCACCCTATACAACAGATCCCCTTTTATTATAAATAAGGCTCTCCCCTGGCTGGTCTCTCAGTCTTTCACACTCCATTCACTTCCACCACATATTTATAAGCATTTGTCAAAACGATATCATTAAGTTATTCCCTAGAAAAGTCCTGGAGTGACACAGTCCTGGATATTGGGGACCAATCTTCACCCTGGCAGGGCTTTTGTTCCCTCTCAACTTTCTCTAGCTAGGACTTTTCTCTCCCATCTTCTGGAATGCTACGTTGGCCTAGTTGCAGCCAAAGCCTGGTATTCAGGCTCCAGGTATTGTGGCCTCTCGGACTCTATCTCTAGTTCTGGGGTTTGAAAGACAAGATCAAGTAGGATCTGGGGGCTGGTCATGACTCAGTTGCCGGCATTTCCTTACCGATCCGGTCGGCTATAATTTCCCGGAACAGGGAAAGTCTCGCCCCAGAATAAGTGGGTATGGCAGCCTTGGGGCTATTGCTGCTACCACCTGCACTGTTCGTCCCTTTACAGTAATGGGAATATTGACACAGTCATATGCCTCGGTGACCCCATGAAGGCACATGACTTTCACTGATGATAGCTGAGTCGACAGGTCTTCTGGAACTACAGTACCAAATACCAAGGTAATTTCACTCCCTGAGTCCACCAACGCTAACACCACTTGTTGCCATGTCAGGACAGTCAACCGGAACAGCAGTGGATTCCCCTCGGATGAAGACATAGTGAAACAAGCAGGAAACCTGGGGTCTAGTTGTACCACCGAACAATCTATCGGTTCTGGACGATTTGGACAATGCCTTTGGAAGTGCCCCTGCTTGCCTCACTCAAAACTTTTCACTGGGATCACTTTGCTGTCTGTCCAAACCTCTGGTGTTGGTTTCGACCTGAAGTCCGGTCTGGCAACTTTCTCAGCTGCCTGGGCCATATTTTCGACAGCATAATATCGGTCAATAGCAAGCTCTCAAACGAGTAAGGAGCGGTCTGCAGAATCCATCTCTGTATCTCCTGACCTAGGTTTTGCTCACAGTGGTCAATAGCCAGGATTTCCAATATTCTTATCAGTGTATTACGGTCGGACTCCAATCAAATTTTTGTTAACCTTGCCAAGGAGGTAATCCTTTTCTAGACAGCGGGTTCATGCTCACTTTGTCAGAGCTGACTGAGCTCCGCCCACAACAGTCTGTTACTTTCCACATGAGCCTCGGCAACGGCTAGCATTTGGCCCTGATGGGCTTGCTGTGTAGCTGCCATATTAGTTAACGCTCTGAGGATTTCTTCCATCTTGTTATCTGATCTGGTGGGATAGTGAAACTGTGCTTCCCTTATCATACACTGACAAGCAAATTAAAAAAAAAAACAACAACAAAAGAAAAACCCACTTTTTTTTTTTAAATGTCAGCGTAAGCAGTAATGTCTTAGCAAGCAGCAGCTGCTACATTTTACCAAGGAGGAGCAAACAAGCAGTAGAAAAACAGAGAAAGATATGCACACACAAAAAAATAAATATCTTAAATAGCAGCACCTTGCTACATTTTATCTCCATGGGGATAAAACGAATAGTAGGGAAACAGAGAAATCACCAAATAAAGACTCCTTGTCCAGGCTTCTTAAGCAGTAGCTGTTTTATTTGCAGCATAAAACAGCACATCACAAACATAAATAATCCATAACTTCTTGACACACTATCTCAGCCCACAGTCCCTGACTATTGTCCGGCTGCTTGCCAGCATCAGAAGCACCGCCCACCAGATTCTTTTTCTCTCTTTCTCTCTCTCTCTCTCTCTCCCCCTCTCCCTCTCCCCTCTCTCTGCCCTCTCTCTCTCTTGTCCCAGGATGCTTTGCCAATATATAGAGCTTATTGCTGGAAGGGTATGCTGGGATTTGTAGTTTCACAACACCTGGAGTGTCAAAGGTTAGCCAACATTGTGCTAGGTGATACACCAATACGTGAATAAGTGAAAATCAATATAAAATATTCTTAATTTAATATATGTAGTAGGCAGCTTCTTCTCATTAAAACACTTGTTTGCAAAATGTCAATCTTGAGATTCAAAAAATAAAAAGAGATCACCACATATAGTGTAAATCCTTAAAACACATAAAAATTGCAATAGTGCTTATTAAACTCGTACCAAAACAACAAAAATTGTAGGCTTCTCTGATGTATTAAATGGCAGCGATTTCAAGATTGAATTTCATCCTGGAGGCTTGAAGATTCTAACGGCGCTAGAATTTAAACAAAAAGTAGCAGGAAATAGTGTAATACGTTCCGGCTATGTGTCACAATGTAGCCACGAAGATTCAAGTATCTTCTTCCAAAATATTTACTATATTGTTGTATTGCATAATATGTATAATATTGTATGTATAATATTGTAGTGTGTACCCAGGTTTACATCACTTAGGAACAACTCATAACATTTCTTCCATGTAAAAAAGTAAAATTCTTATTAACCAAAATCAACAGATTTGTTAAATTATTAAAACAGAAAAAGTGAAACTTCTTAAATTCAACACAACTTATAACAAGTGGTCGTGATGTATTTGGTTGTATGCCATACCGCCAGTTCTCATTCTACCTTCATTCTAAAGCTAACAAGTTTAATTCACTTACATTCCTGTTACATTTTTTCATAACGCCACCTCTAAATTTCCACTTCCACCTGTATATTAAACAGTTTTTTCACTTCAGTCATTTCCTATTCATCTACACCTTACTTTCATAATAATCACAAGGGGCTAGATTTACTAAGCTGCGGGTTTGAAAAAGTGGGGATGTTGCCTATAGCAACCAATCAGATTCTAGCTATCATTTTGTAGAAGGTACTAAATAAATGAAAGCTAGAATCTGATTGGTTGCTATAGGCAACATCCCCACTTTTTCAAACCTGCAGCTTAGTAAATCTAGCCCAAGATGTTGTCTACTACTTTTTTTTTCCATCAAAGCCTTAATATCATTTTGACACAAAACTGTTCTATGCATCCAATCTTCAGAGCTGAGCTCCAATGGTGAAATAAATTAAAAACTCTACCTAGCTTATATAAAAGGCTTTGATGGAAAGCACAGGAGGAAGCCAGAAACATAAAGGGATATAATCAGTAAAATTTGAAGAAAGACATGTACAGACCAATTTATTACAGTAAACGGAAAGTAGAAAACCCCTTTAATTTAGGTAGCAGTTAATTTAATATATTTTTCCCTTGGTAGTCTGATCTTCGGTGCGAGGCACAGCACAAATGGAATGGGGCATAGGAGGTGTTATAAATCCAAATGCAGAGTTTATGTCCAGCTCAGCTCCAGGAGGAGCTTGGAATGTGAAGTTCTGCAACAGCCTTGTAAAGAAGATGAATAGCTCAATTCTAGCCAATTTCTCACCAGCACAACTTCTTTTACCTATAGAAATGAGATATAATAAAATGCATCTGATATCTGTCATATATTTTGCTAGTATTGTAGTAGTTTATTGCTATAGACCAAATATAGCAATACATAAACACATACTAAATTGAGGTTTAATATAAACCAATGTTTTACAATACCAGCCCTTGTAAAAGAAATGCGTGAATCTGTACTTGTGGTATCAAAACTGCTGTAGAGCTATAAATTGTGACTTGCAGCCAGGACTGTGGGACAGACAGAAGAGGCAAATACTTTTGGTTCAACCAAGATGAGGAGCCCGGAGCCATCATAGAGTATATTTTTCTTTTCCTTGAGAGGAACAATCAGAGAATTGTGTTTTCACCATTCCCGCTTACATTAATTGGTATGAGTTAAACAAACATACGCCCCGTGTATCTTATCAATGTACTCTATACTCCATTGAATGATTATGTTTAAAGGTATAGCGTATCAGACAATATTTGCCACATTTGCCTTATGCATCAAAACCTTGATACTGCCTGAGGCTAAAGTAATTTTTCTGCCAACAAAACTTTGGTCTCAGGAGGTAAGGGCAGCAAAGGATAAAGATACTTTGAGAGATATATTATGAGAGTAGAAATACAGTAGATGGAATAGAAGAGATGTTTCACTAGTTTTTTCTTCTTTTTTTCATGGAGATTTAAATTTAACTACCAGCTGAAAATGGCAAAAATGCTTCTTTCTTCACAAAACGTCCATCAGAGTCCAGGAAGTGTTGAGGGTAAAACTCATCTGGTTTCTCAAAGTGAGCCTCATCTCGGAGAACAGAGGTCAGTAATGGGAAGACGTATGTCCCCTGAAAAAAATATTTTTTTTAAATTTTAGTTGCAGTAAAAACTAACCTGGAAACTCTCATTGTATCATCTGTAGAATAATCAAATAAAGCACATTTTATGAGATATATGTTTATATTCTAAATTATATAAGGAAAAAAAATAAATGTATCTCAATCTGGTAATTGGTGGCCAATTGTTGTACTACCAGGGGGTTTTACTGCTTCTCCAGATTTATATAAAAGTGTCACCCAAAGCTAATTTCTCCTATATCCCCTTGGCAGGCATGGCCCTGTAGACATTCTATCCAAGAATGCAAACTTCTTATCCCTTCATAAAAAATGTATCCAGGACGTTATAGGATTTGGAAAATGAGAAAAAAAATGACTATACATAAAATTCAGACTAGTGTATCATATTGCTACAATTTATCCTATTGGATATTCACTGACTGGAGATGAAGTAGACATTGTGGTGGGTATATATTTGGTCCGTAGTGGGTCCGTTATAACTTTTCTCTCTGACTTACACATTTGAAACTATGCTCCTGATATTCAATTACTAAACAATCCATGAAATTAAATTAAAATAGCCTATTTGATCAATGGAAGGTCTTGAATGATTTTAAATTGTAAAATGTAATTTTTACCAAATGATATAAAAACAAAATAATAGCTACACATTTTCAAATTATAACAATAAAGGCTACAGCAAAACTTGACAAAAAAGAGCTAATGACCCGATATAGAAAGTAATTTATGTTTATTTTTTAGGAATACATGTGTCTAATAGAAAGAGATGCATAGAAGACACTTTTTCTCAACTGTAAACTAAATTGTAAATAACAATGAGAAGCTTAGAACATCAAAATACATCTAAAGTACCATCTTATATGGGGCAGTGGAAACTATCATGGGTGGTTGGGGTCTTCACTTAAAAGAGGGTTAATGACTTTCTATAGTTATTCAGTTGCAAAAAGAACTGCCCAATGATGATAAAAATTATGTAAATGCCAAATCCACATAAACACACACACACACACACACCTCAGCCCTTTTTTGGAGCACCTTAGTGACTGACTATCCAGTCCATGTATTTATCTGTTTAAGAATAAAGTCAATTTAAAATACCTTGTAATGTAACCAAGCTATCTGCTGTCCCTTAATACATTTAGTTAGTCAAAGAGAACCTCAGTGGTCGCTAATGAATTTAAATGTCAATTATACAAATGGAACATAAATGGCCACATTCTTAACCATAAACTGTATATTCTGTACTACAGACATGCATTCTTTTTGTTATTTTAAGAACAAATACAGGTTGCACCTAAACAGTGAAAATGAATACATATATATTTGTTGCTTACCTTTGGTATAAAATAACCCTTGAACGTAACATCTTGGGCAGTGGCATGTGGTACAGTTGGTACTATGTTAGCAAATCTTTGAATCTCATGGATAACGGCATTTGTATAGGGCATTTCCTTCCGATGCTCTGTGTGAGGTTCAGCCGAACCAATTACTTTTTCTATTTCTTTTTGAACATTTTCTGTAGTCAACAAAAGGGGTAGATAGACAGCATTAGCTGTACTATGAACAGAAAATCATCATCAGGTCATCCATACATTTCCATACTTTAACAATTCCAAAAAAAATATTGAATTAAATTATTGAGTGTATGTGGCAAGTATAAGCAATGTACCATTTATTATGCCATTTTGCATTCTCAGTTCTCTGACAGATGTTTAAATATGCAGTACCTTTTTTAAAATGAGCCCAGTACTGCATGTAAACCCTCACTGCCATAATTACTATTGCTCAGAGTGCTGCAAAAACCACTTGATTCTTTATTCTCATCCTTTAAGGAACCATGGTTTGTCTGCTTACAGTACATACACTTGGTGCCTCATATGGAGATAAAAACTAAAGAGTGCAAACTGCACCTGGACAAACCAAATGTCCTGACTGCGTCGAATACAGCCAACAAACACTGGGCAGCTTTATTTTAACACTGAGATTTAGAGTTGAGCCTGAATGTGCCTCCTCTCAACTCTAAATCTGTCCACATAATTTAAAGTTGCCTAGGTGAAAAGTTATAAATTACACCTTTTAGTTGGAGTAATTTATAACTATAGAAAAGGCCTGGTGTAAACATGTGAAATGCTTGTTGGGAAGGAGGGAAGGCTCACAGGAAAAGATGAGCAAAAAAACCCAATAATCTTTCCATTAAATATTAGCCTCATTCCACATGTTTAGCTGGATAAGTTTGGGAATTTTTCCAGGAGACTGAAATAAGAAGTTTCTCAAGTTAAGATCTTTAATGAATCAGACCCATGATCTTGTTCTGTTTCTATATAATTTTGTATGATTTGTTATACTGATTGTCCGGAGCTGCAGAATTTTGTCAACATGTATGAAACCAATCTGGTTGATGCAATTGTGTGTGTTATGTGATAACAGGGGAATATTGTGCAAATTACTGTAACCATTTAACAATGCAATATTATGTAAATGTTATGCAAAATCAGGAAAGAAGACACACAAATACACGTAGCATTAACCTCAGTAAAAACCACTCGAAAAGTATGTATCTTCTAACTGGTCTGGAGAGCAGGTGTTAATTCTTCCTGATCATATGCTGGGAAATTGCAGTGCAGAGACCATGGTTATCCTATAAATATTGAGCAATAGCACACAGTGTATTGCACACATGTTATGCCACTATAAGCTCTCCAGCTTAAGGGTAAAAATTTTAAAAAGACAAACTTTAGTTTTAATACTGTTCTCCATGTGCATTGGCTTTATAAATTCTACCTGTACAAGATGACAGTCATGTTTGCAATTTATTTTTAATTGGCGCCTGGAACATTCCTGTTGCACACATGCATTTTTTGTGTTACTAAATATCTCATTGCACCATGGTATATGTGTAAAGTGTGACTAGTTATCTTACTTTGGATCTCAGAGTATTTCATCATTAACAGAAGAGCCCATCTCAGAGTGGTTGAGGTTGTATCTATTCCAACACCATACAAGTTGCTGATGATCATTGTTAGATTTTCATCACAGAAATATTTTGTAGATTTTTTTTTCTCCTAAAAGTGATTCAAAATAAACATAATTAAATAATTTCAAGACTAAACTCAGAGACAAAAGGACAGATATTCAGCATGGAGGTTATTTAATAAGCTTATCCATAATAATGAACATTATGCTGTAAACATCTCTGTGCATATCTGCATCCACACAAGCTTTGGAAATTTTGCTGGGGCCAAACTGTTGGTAGACAATCCAGTACCATTTCTTATATGAGTATTTTGGGACCTTTCCCATGGAACTCCTAACATTTACTATATTCAGCAGGGTCCTGGTACTTACAATCAGCCATGACATCTCTCGTCAGCTGCAATAAACAGCTGGAGGAAGAAGAAATCCAATGCTCTGCCTTGAATTGACAGCTGGGTACTGACTGGATGGCTTCACACTTATCAAATCAGGAGCCCACTTTCATTGCAAGATTGTGCTGAATCATTCCTTCCTCTAATGTAGATAGAGCATACTTGCATTCTCCCGGAATGTCCGGGAGATTCCGGAATTTCGTGTAGGTCTCCTGGACTGCTGGGAGAGAAGGAAATTTTCCCATTCTTGCCCACTTCCTAGTGAAGTGGGCAGGATGTGAGTCTCAATGACTCCATTTGCAGTGAATGTAATTTTGCCCCCATCCCTGCAACAGTATATCGATTTTGATGCAGGGGGTGGGGTCAAAATGACGCAATTGGCTGTGCCTCACCCTCTTTCACCCTCCCACCACGACCCCTATCTGGGATCTCCCGGAGAACAAGAAATGAAAGATGCCAAGTATGACATACAATTTTACTGCAATTATCCTGAAGGTATCCTGCTGATCGTGCCAGGATTAGTGTAAATTATAGGAATTCCATTGGTTCAAAATATAGATTTAAAATATATAAATGTGGGAAATGGGGGTGTATATTTTAATAGTGTAGTAGTGTGTTGAACTGTAGAATAGATTTTAACATGTATGTATGAGCATTTGGCTAACAGTGGTCATCTTTCTCATTGGTGATAATGTTATCACCCTCATCAACATCCTCATCAAAGATGTTTAGATAAATTACATTGTCATTTTACAAAAGAAGATACACCAAATAGTTATCTGTTAGGCAGCATGTGTGACATACTGGAGAGGTATAGCAGCCAGGAATAGCCAGTGAACACAACACATTGCTTTAGTTTGTACCCAATCAGAATATGTTACCCACCCACAAGAGCACAGGCTCAGGATCTTGACTTGGTAAACCAGCTAACCCAGATTCATTTGGTCACAGAGGAGCTGAAAAGTTAGCCACTCAGAGAGAACTTAAGCTGCATGGGCTCACTGCTCCACATTTGAGGAAAGAATGACTGCAGAGGGCTGCATAAGTGTTCCAGACTGTTCTTTGCTTCATTGAAGGCTGCAGCCAGTCCACTCCACTCTTAAGGGAGCAGCTGTGATGTGCGAGCTGTACTTAATTATGGCTACATTTTTCAGATTTGATGTAGTGCTGGCATATTAGATTAATAATTGCATTTTCATTTTACAAACAAAGATATATATTAGACAATGTGTAGTCTTTTGTATGACCAGTATAGCTCGTCCCTATATCCATAGTTAAGTGGATAATTGAATTTTGTTGCGTGGACAAATAACCTCAACTAATCTTCTAAAAGCTGATGCATTGATGGCAGAAATTTTACGCACGTCCAATGATAACACTAGCTCTCATGGATTTAGTGATCTGCTGTGCAACAGGATGCTGGCTGTCCTTCTTGGTTCATGTTGCAAACCGTTGCTTCACAGACAATTGTTGTTTAATATTATACTTACTTTTCTTGGTCACCTTCTGTATAAAAGTATCACCCCCATCAGCAGCTATCCTGCACAAGGATGTCTCTTGGGAATCATTAGTTGGAAAATTTGATACTGGACTATGAGGGTGTTGACCATGAAGATAGCATGAACAGTCTATCCATTCATCTGCTAGCTGATGCTAGGCTGCTTTTTACTATACACAATTCTGAACAAGCAAATTTTGCATGCAATCAATATGAAACTTAGTTTTAGAGCACTGGCTGATAAGATTTAACATAAGTAAATAGCCGAAGGTGGGCTGCAGCTAGAATAAAAATGTTGAAAGACTATGCACTCAATACATTTTTAATAGTAGAGGGCATTCATCACAGACAGCAAAGGTCATTAAGCTGATAGCAGCATAATTAGACATTTAGATAGACGAAGGTGGGCATTACCCAATAATAAAAAGACTATGCAAACAATAAACTTTTGATTGGGAAGCTAGAAGACTTGAAAAATTGATCAGTAAACTGACAGAAGCATCATTAGCTATTTAGATAGACTAAAGTGGGCTGTACCCATAAAAAAAAGTGAAGGACTGCACGCAATAAATTTGTAATGTTAGACAGCATGCCTCATGGGAAGTGAAGAGGCAGTAAGAAGTAATACCCTGGCTTTGTCACTGACGGACCCTCACAAAGATTGCTTTGACTGGTAGAAAAACAATTGGAAATTTAAAGAAAGAAAAGAAGAAATATCTGTGTTTTTTGTGGGGTGCTGCTACTCAGACTCCACCAACACCCTGGTTTTGGCCCGTCAGAAAATCTAAAGCTCATGGCATGAGTTGTTACCTAATATTCTGCTTTACTATAGCACAATCCTCATCATCATCGTCCTCTTGCATGTTCATTTTAGTAAAGAAATATATGTTATTTGGGGGTGCTGCTGCCCCTCACAAAAATTGCTTTGACAAAACCATGTTACAATGCAAGGGGTGCAAATTAGTATTTTAATTTGCACATAAGTTAAATACTGACTGTTTTTTCATGTAGCACACAAATATCAACTTTAAATTTCAGTGTACAAATAAGCTATCAAGTGTTTGTATGCTACATGAAAAAACAGGCAGTATTTAACTTATGTGCAAAACAGAATACTAATTTGCACCCCTTGCATTGTAACATGGTTTTGTCCAGGAGACTGAAATAAGAAGTTTCTCAAGTTAAGATCCTTAATGAATCAGGCCCCATGTCACTGACTGCCCCTCACAACAATTGCTTTGACTGGTAGAACAATACTATGAATTTTAAAATAAAGAAATTAAGAAAGAAATCTGTTTTTTTTGGGGGGATACTGCTCACAGTAATACAGTACCTTATTTTTTCTCCAATAAATACTTCAGATGCCACACTCACTGACACTGCCCATCAGGATTTTTTTTTTTAGCTTCAAACACTTACACAAACATATTTTAAAAGCAAGAAATGTATTTAGTATTTGTTTTATGGTGTGTGCTGCTCACAGTGATATAGCAATAGCACCCTGTTTTTATCCACTGTATATTTCTTCAGATACTACTCAGACTAACCTTTCTGACACCCTATTGATCAGCAGCACACAATTCTAGCAGACAGATCTCTACATAAATAATCTCTGCAGTAAAAGGACAGCTTGCTTGCTATCTATAAATACAATAAAAGAAAAAGAAGGAGCGCTAGGTAAAACACTTGATTATTATTTATTAAAAAATAATACACACATAATAAAATACACAGTGATTATGGCCATAAGGACCCTCGAGTCAATTAAAACATAATAATCATAAATGAATTAAATGCCAAGTATCTCCCTACAAGGGAGTAAGCATACTTTGGGTTAAGCGCTGAATATATATCACACAGTTTGAACAAATAAATCTATGACAGTATACATAATCAAGAATGTATCAACTTGAATGATAACAGGATAATATGCGGTATCCATCTGTGAAAACCTCAGCCTGGATGGAGGAGAAAGATAGATGTATGTCCTCCCCGTAATGTGGTTGTTATGATGTAACCAGTTCCAGTATACAAGTAAGCACAGTGTGCAATATGAGGCTGTCAATATGATACACAATCCAACTCCCTATGCAAATAGCATTAAGTAATTATCGGTACCTTTGTCCGAATGTATGTTCCAGTATTAGAATATACCTTACAGAGGAATCCAGCCCGTGGAGTGGACAAGTAGCAGAAGATAATGGAGTGTGTGATCAGTTCAGTCTCGAATCCGCAAAACTAGAAGCGCTGAAACATGTAGTAACCCCGGGGTTCACAAAAGCCAAGTAATAGGGAGCATAAAGTCCTATAAAACTGCTTGATGCGTTTCTAGGCACAGATGCCGTTTCCTCAGAAGCATATTCCTAGTACTGGCATGAGTGGGTATTTATCACATAAAGCCAAAATTGAATCATCCAATTAGCCTATTCCTTCTTAAACGGTCATATGACCTTCAAAGCTTGCAGGTTTCTTTCATTAGGTTTATTCAAGGAAATCCGGCAGTTTGGTGAACAAATAAATAAGTAAATAAATAGTGGTCTCTGTTTATAAACTATGTCTATAAACCCATATGATATAGACAACAACCCAATTGCAAAGATAATCAAATCTTAAGCACAGATAATCATATTATACAATCAAACATTTAGGGCTAGATTTACTAAGCTGCGGGTTTGAAAAAGTGGGGATGTTGCCTATAGCAACCAATCAGATTCTAGCTTTCATTTATTTAGTACCTTCTACAAAATGACAGCTAGAATCTGATTGGTTGCTATAGGCAACATCCCCACTTTTTCAAACCCGCAGCTTAGTAAATCTAGCCCTTAGTATCAACCTTTAAAAGTTCCCGATACCTATCATTAGGCATAATTGACTCAAAATCCCTATAGATATCAATAAAAAATGACATTTATAATAAAAACCATGTGAACAGGAGATGTATCTATAAAAAATACTTGGGCTCAAGTCCGGTTTAGAAATTATTACTTTAGATTCCAATTAAAAATACGGCAGGCTCTGCAAACTAGCCGGTCAAATACGGTCTCCCATCCTAATAAAGACCCGACAGAGTCCTGCTTAGTTTCCAGCATCAGACTATGCAATAGCAATGTAGCTAAAGCACAAATATGATGAAAACATATACAGAACATGAACATGAATGGCAGAATATCACCCATACTAGTATCTTATAAAAAACAAAAAACACACAAACAGTATCATGTGACTAATACTTAATTGGATGGCAACCTGAAAGTATTTGCATAAAAATGAAATATATAGTGAATTAAGTAAGGCTCAAACTCTCTGTTCTCGGTATATTAACAAAACTAAACATGATAATATTAACCCCCGTAGGGCTCTACCGTATCTCCAAGAACAGACTGCTTTGATCAAATAATATTAGGTAGTCTATATTTGTTGTTTTATAAATATGATGTGCCATATACCATAAATATGATGTGATTTTGTTTTAAATATAATTGCAAAATTTGATGTATAATATGACAAAAAGACACGTAGATGATACAAGTGATTATTGATGTAGATAGATGTCTCTCCTCATAACCAGCTGCACAGAAATTCTAGTAGAAAACTGTTGCTTTATTACTGGTGTCTAATATGTTTACAATAGCCACACACACCTACAGCCAACAATTGTTATTCCACTGACTTATTATTAATTAATTAATTATTCCCCAAACCTGTTAGATTGTAAGCTCATTTGGACAGGGCCATCTTTTCTTTCTGCATAATGTCACTGTACAGTATTTATCTCCGTCTTGATTCCCTCAATGTACAGTGCTGTATAATATATTGATGCTCTATACATAAAGGACAATAATATGAAAAGTAGTGTTTTTATACTGTTATGATCTGCCTTGTATCTTTGTGTGCATTTTACTCTGTGTTATTATTTGCCTTGTTACCCTGTGTGCATACTACCCTGCAGTACCTGTGATTCTCCAGAGGTGCTGCTGTTCGGCCTTTCCTACTATCAGGGGTTAACTAGCACTGCTAGTTAATTATCCACACCTGTCTGTGGCCTATATATGCCTGCCTTTTCCAGAATCCTTTGCTGGTCATTGAAGTTCCTAGCCTGTTCATGTGTCTCTGTTCCTGGATTACCTGCATGTTTCTGGCTGCTACTGCAAACTGGTTTCAGTTAAGTTATTTGCTGCATTTTATTATTATTTACCTGTTGTTTGCCAAGATCTGGAAGTCCTTTTGTTTCATTCAGCCTGAACTGTTTACTGTTTATTTTGCCTACTCTGGACTATACTTTCTCTGCAATAAACAGTTTAAATGTTTATATCACGTGTCTGGCTCCATGGCTATAATTAAGGAATCGGTTTTGAACAGAACCATAACATTTACATCTACAATTAGGTGAAAAATACCTCTTGTTGCTTGATGAGAAACCTGTCGATAAGAGTTCTTTGGTCATCTATGTCCAGCTCCTCCTTGCTCTTTCTGATTATCTCTTTGATAAATGTTTGTGTCTCAGTGGCATTTTCAAGTATGGCTTTGTGACTTCCTGGTAACCATCTCATTACAGATGGAAAAATATTGTACAACTAGGAGGAAGAAAATGGTAATTAATTATGAAAAGCTTTGGTGTAGAAAGTTATACCCATACCTAGTTACAGCTTACACCAAAACTAAAATTGATTTCCCTTTTAAATAAAAATAGTGTAGTACAGTTAATGACTTGGTGGCAAATTCATTGAATTTTGATGAAAGCCCTTGGAAGAGTTTTATTTAATATGGGAAAGGATCTCAGTGGTTAAATCAATGATGCCGAGAGGCTTCCTGCAGATGTCAGTGTTTCTTCTGACAAGTACTTTTATAAATATGAGAAACAGAGTTGGCCTTCTCTGTGCTTCCCCATATATGTAGGAGAATAAATGCAGCCAATAGGTGGGGGTATAAGATAAACCTAAAATCCCCTAAAGCATCAATAGACATATATAAGAGTTTTCCAAGGCGCAATAAAATAGTGATGTAATGAACGGTGATAGAGTAAAATAAAATAATCATGCATTTATTATCAACCTTAGCACAAATGTAGCTTCTGGCCAGAACTGTTAAGCAACATAAATTACAGCAAATATAAATAACAAAATACAAAATTAGAAATTCGGATCCCAAGGCATGTACAAGTTTATCGCTGTGTTTATAGGTACAGTGAACCAAAAGTTATATAGTATGTGTAAAGGTATCTGCTGGGCAGAAAAGTTGCTCACCAGGTAGTTATAGAGTTATAGTCATTCTCCAGATGTAACATATGATTCAAGATTGAGCTCTAATGCAAGGTGTTAAATGCTCCTTTATAAAGATACTGATAATAAAAGTCCTTTCACTTTGATATGTAAAGCAAAGCGGCATGTGATATTTAGCATAGACTGACTTCAATATATGCAAAGTATGTTACAGTTCTGCAGAGTGACAGCTTCTATGGTACTCTTGCGGTCTTCCATATGTCTTATTAATATATTCCAGAAGAGCTGTTTAACAGTAATTCTTTTTTTACCACTCGATCTCTGAGGGGAAAATGGAGATTGCATTCCCAGCAGTCCTTTACTCTAGTTCAGAGAAATGGTTGGCTGCATCTTTTTTTTGTAATATTGCAGTTGATTGTACTTCCCTTTACCTCTGTGATTCAAAAGATCCAGAGATAGAGAAATAGTATGGACAATGGACCACTAGCGCACAAAGTTGTAGGTGCAGACACCTGTACTTAACGATAAAGCGTGATTGCATGAGAGGAGCCAGATTCTCATATGTCCTATGTGTATGCAGGTGTCTCTGTTAGCTTCACTTGTGTCTCTCCCACCTGCCAATCTGCCTCTTACTAACAATCGACAAGACCCCATTTATCCCTGAGGAAGCTCGATCAGACGAGTGAAACATGTTGAATATTTACACCTGTTTACACATATTTACACCTAATATACTGTGCACTAATAAGTTTTGACTGTGCCTCCCATCTATTGAAGTGGAAAATAATTTCTTTATTCATCAGGACACAAGCACCAGCTGAGCTCTCCGCTAGCCGACACCCAGCACAGAGTGGGAGAGACACAAGTGAAAATAACAGAGACACCTGCATACACATTGGACATTTGAGAAGCCAGCTCCTCTCATTCAATCACCCTATCTTCGTGATACACACCGAACTGTTAACTACAGGTGCCTGCACCTACAACTTTCATGTCATATGTTACAGCTGGAAAATGACTATAACTCTACTACAACAACCTGGTGGTAGACTTTTCTGCCCTGCAGATACCTTTATATGACTTTTGGTTCACTATACCTGCAACCATAGTGATAAAGCTGTACATGCTTTGGGATCCGAATATGTAATTTTGCATTTTGTTATTTGTATTTGATGTAATTTATGATGTTTAACAGTTCTGGCCAGAGGCTACATTTGTACTATGGTCCTATAAATAAATGCATGTTTATTTTATTTTACACTACCACTGTTCATTACATCACTATTTTATAGCACCTTGGAGAACTCTTTCATGTCTGCTTCTATAAATATATGGATTTAGTGTGTAATTTGTATTTTTATTAGAGATGCTCACTGACCCCCGTGTTTTGGTTTCGGATCTGGATTAGCTTTGGGATTTGGTTTTGCCAAAACTGCCCTTGCGTGTTTTGGCTTTGGTTTTGTTTAGCTATTTTTTTTAAAATTTCATTTTTGGGGTAAAATTACATAATTTCGTTATTATTTTGTACTTACATTATTATTAACCTCACTAACACTAAATTCCAGTGATTTCCATTCCATTTTTACCATCTCACAGGTCACAATATGCTTTTCATACACTTTCAGCCAAATACTGCAGCGATCTGGCTGGATGGTAAGCGACAGAGCAATGACTCAAACACACGGCAGTTCCTACCACATCTAGGAAACATTGCAACGAGCCCTCCACCTGTTTCTTGGATAAGTGAGGTAATTCTACAGCTAATACATGGCAACGATCAATTGCTTGTTAGGAACTCCCAAGTCAGTACAGTGAAACTCGGGAACTACTCAGAAGGCCAGGTGTTCGCTGGAGCCTCTAGTGGTGGGGACAGACTTGGCTGCGGGCCGACCGAGGGTCGAGTAGCGTATACTGACTTAAAGGAGTTTCCCAGGAGTGATTGGTGGACGGTATATAAGAGAAATCCAAGGTCAAAAGGTCACAGGCACAGATGCAATATCCAAGGGCAAGCGAAGGGTCAAACTCACAGGCAAAGAAGCAAAATCCGAATTCCAGGCAAAAGGTCAAGGTCAGAAGAGAAGGTTCACGGGTCCAATAACAAGCAGGGGTCAAACACGGGTGGTCAAATCTAAGGTAGCAGGAACCTAAACGGATAGTACAAGCAGGCAGCAGGACTGAGGACAGAACGCTATAACCGGCAATGAGGCATCAGCCCTCATTGCCTTAAATGCAGCCCAGAGCCAATCACAAACAGAGCCACAGTTGCAGACTAATTGCCAGATACTAAAAGGCCAATCAGGGCTTAGCCCTGAATCTCACACCTGCATGCTAAAGACTGCTAATTCAGCCACAGGCTGAATCTAACTATTAGTCCCTAATGCGCAGGCGTGCCTGGCTGCAGCGACGCTGCCGGCCGTTGCCTTGGCAACGGTCGGGAGCTGGAAGGAAGTGACGTCCCGGTCGTCATAGCGATGGCCGGGACCAACAGGATGTGAGCCGCGGCGACTGTGAGTACCGCCGCGGCTCGTGACATCGCTCCACCTGCTTCTTGGATAAGTGAGGTAATTCTACAGCTAATATATGGCATTGATCGATCCACCTGTTTCTTGGATAAGTGAGGTAATTCTACAGCTAATAAATGGCAACGAACGCTGACCCCCCCCAGGATGCGTGCTTTTATCAGACAAACTAATCCAGGGTGCCAGACAACGCACTAAAAAGAGCTGTTGAAATTCACAGTAAAAAGCCAGTTCATCAGTGAGCTTAGAATCAGCCCCAATGAATTGCTTTAAGGACGCTATTAATCAAAATGACCAAAGCACCTTTTCTCTTTGGGTGTATATTACACTCTACACTTATTAGTGCAAAATACTAAAACAAGCCTGCAAAGACTTGTAGATAAATAGAAATGACCAAAGCAGCTCTTCTATAAGGGTGTATATTACACCCTACAATTATTAGTGCACATTCAGAAATATACAGTGCTGCTATATTGCAATATCACAACTCAGCAAATACAGTTTTTTTAGAAGGGTGATATGACACCCCAAACACTTTGCAGTTCAAATTCAGAAATATACAGTGCTGCTATATTGCAATTTCAGCACTCAGCAAATACAGTTTTTTTTAGAAGGGGGGATATGACACCCCATACACTTTGTAGTGCAAATTCAGCAAAATGCCTGCTCTTTTCTGCTCTATACTGCTCTCTTCCTGTGACCTAACCCTTCTCTGTCCCTTTCTCAAATGGCGCTATATCGCTGTGGAGGCGGGTATTCATTGCTTCTAAAAGTCCAGAGATCTGAGATCCGACGACGTCACGATGACATTTTGCCTCGTTATGAAATCTGACTCGGCTCGGTTCTCAGAACCCTGAAGTTCGGGTATGTTTGGTTTTAAGGAAACAGAGCCCGCCCATCTCTATTTTTTATGCAGGTACATAGGCACTTCATGATTGCTTCTTTATGTCTTTCTATAGTGATAATTTATTATTTACAAGTTCCAAACTTTTAACCATGTGAACAATTTAGTCTGCATTATTTCCATTGATTTATTTGGCACAGATGGATGCAGTTGGGTCTGGGACAAGGTGTTGGTGGGAGATTGGGACCGGTGGTAGTCAGCATATCGATGCTGACTACCCCGACAAGACTCACCCCGATGTGACTATTCCGAAAGAGCTGGTTCCCGACCCTGAGCGAGGACGACTCCTCTTCACCCCGACAGCAGCCAATGACGATGAAGCAAGAAGGCGGCTGCAGCTGATGACGTCATTGAGCATGCCGACGGGATTATCGCTGTTGTTAAAAGGGTGAGGTATGTATGCACTCATGTACAATGTATAATCCTTTCTAAAATACATTGTACATGGGTGCATACTTACCTCATTCCCTTAACAACAGCGACAATCCCGTCGGCATGCTCAATGATGTCATCAGCTACAGCCGCCTTCTTGCTTCATTGTCATTGGCTGCTGTCAGGGTGAAGAGGAGTTGTCATCGCTCATGGTCGGGAACTAGCTCCTTTTGAACTGTCACGATGGTGTGAGTCTTGTCGCTCTTCTTGGCATCGATATGCCGTACCACACCCATTGGGACAGAAGAGTGACATAGGCAGTGCAAAATCAAGCGTCTGTAGGGACATGGTCCTGCCATGCTTGGTCTCATTGCTGTAAAGAGTGACAAATGTAGACAGGAATGTTTCCTATACACAAATTCGGGCTGTTTAGTGTTAGGACAGGCTTTGGTGAAATATTTTAAGGGGGAGCTATGGTAGCAGTTATGGTAGTTTGAGTAACAACTGAAAGGGAAAAATAGGTCTTCAGCGTAATTGCAGTAGGCGAGGGAAGAACAATAAATGTCTACTGATATTGTAAATAAACTTACTATGACCATAGGAGATCCCAATAGTCTTATATTTTCATTTATTAATTTCATTAGCCTCAGAAATACAGGATCCTCATAGTTAAAGCGATGGCCAAGTACTATGGACACAATTATATTAGATACAGCTGCATTCACTATCATGGAGTTTTCAAATGGTTTTCCTAGAATAAGAAAACATCTTAAGTGAGAAAACATAAATTGTCTATGTAGCAAAGATGTAGGTTACACGATACAAGATGCACGATAAGTAAAGATGGCTATTACTGTTGTTAATTTATATAGCATCAATATATTAAGTGATATCTTATAGATAAAATTTAACCATTAACATCAATCTCTGTCCCAGTGGAGCTTGCAGTCTAAACTTAATTACACTATAATACACACTAGGGTCCATTCTGTCATAAGAAAACTGAGAGAAAACCAGAGCATATTGCGGAAAGCTACACAAATATACAAGCAACACAGAGATAGTCTCCTGGTTGGAACTGAATCCATGGCCTCAGTTTGAGGCAGTAATGCCAACCACAGCTTAACAGTGCTGTCAATGTGTTTGTACTAATATCAAAGACATAACTTAAATAAAATAAAAAGTAAATGTTAGTGGGGCATGGCTTAACAACCAAGATAGCCAGACACTCATTGTGAGAGCTCTGGCCACTTCCAACTGCAAAGCCTAAACCATTAGCTATCTAGCCGCAGATATTTGTAAAAGACTGACAGATCTATCAGGCACAAGTGACAGGCTACCCACTGGTTCCAATAATATGGTCTTTAAAGAAATAAAAAAAGAGGCTTAGTTCTCCCCATGGAGCACCGATTGGCTCCAAATCAATGCACTGGCATCAAGCATCATCGATCCAGGCCAATGAAATGGAATCTTGCTTGCCCTACAATGTGGGCACTGTACCATCTCTGCAGCATGGAACCCAGCTGCCAACACTATTCAGCAGCCATTCCCGCCTCTGGACTACACACACAGGTAATCCTGTGATAGGCGGGTAAATGTGGACACAGAAAATGGGCTTGCAACTAATCAACCACAACCCCAGAAGCTTCCTAGGTGATGCCAGATTACATCGGGAGCTAGATTGCACCCAGAAGGAGCTTCTACACCTCGGCAAAACAGCTCAGATTGTGCTCACTGCAGCCTCACCACATATACAAGTTTCTTCATATACAAGTGAGGAACCAAAAAATTTTACTAAGAGATTAACAAAACTCACAAGCTTCATTTCCAATGTATTCATTCATTTTGTTTCCACATTCAAAGTCAATACAGAATCTGAACAGCTAGCAGAGTGTGAACTTCACTTCATCTGTGACCATCCTTCTTTATCCACCCAATAGCTACATACTACATTTACAGTTCTAAAATAAAATTAATTTTAAAGTACCTAAATCCACCTCTTCTTAAACAAGCAAAGCTTTATCCAACAGAGACGTCCAAAGTGGCTACCCCAGTGATTCTGAACAGCCACTGAAGACTCAAGAAAACACATCAATCCTCAGACTCCCAAAACATCAAAAATGAAACCTTCAGAAATAGTTGCAATTTTACTACTTCCTAACAAGAAGCTTGCAGGCATTAGGAATCCTTAGAGAAGACACAAATGCAAAACAATGCCTCGTTGAAGCAGAGCAACAAATTTCATCTGCAGATGATGACTTAAAATCTTCCAAACAAACCATAGATGCACAATCTTAATAATTAGCGCTCTGACAGAAAAAATAGATGTTCTGAAGAACCGCAGCAGACGGAACAACTTCAGAACAATAGGAATGCAAGAATCAATCAAGGGTCCAGAACTAATGTCTATTCAAACCACCTGGCTACCACAACAATTGTCCTTGGATGGTTCTCTTACACACAGAGTTGGCCCTGACAAACAGAAGGACTCAAATCATCCACTTCAAGTAATAATGAGAATGATGTATTATGCAGACAAAGCTAAACTATTGGAACACTACAGAAGAACCCAAACCTCAACTACAAAGGGAAAAGCTACTCATCGTTCAGTCATTAACAGAAAAAATTAAAACCAAATTTTAGACAATGTTTAAAACCTATATCAAATTCTCCCTGTTATACACTGCCAAATTGAAAATAATGAAACAAAACAATTATATTTGAAGACCCAATTGAGTCGAAAAAACATATAAACTGAAAGATTGCATGAGACCGCTGAAACCACAACTCCCAATGGTTAGTAAACATGAACACCCATGTTTGCCACCAAAAACTGATGAGCCCATTTTTTTGCAAGACTTTTGGATAGGGGAATGTACCTCTGCCTCATACACCACAAGAAGAAAAAGGACTGCAATCTTATTCTGTAAATCACTCACATATACCATAGACAGACACTAAACTGACCCTAGGGTAGATATGTCATGGTATATTAACAAAATTACATATACTATAGTTTATCAGTATGCTCGTAGCTACTCTAATCATTCCTTCATTGTGTCAGGAGCCGCGGCGGGCACAGGCACCGCTGCAACTCACTTCCTCCCGTTGTGAACGTCCTGATCGTCTCCATGACGACCGGGACATCACTTCCTGTTACTCAGATCTGACCGTTGCCAAGGCAACGGCTGCACGCCGAGTGTATTAAGCAGTGCACCCCTGCAAGTGCTGAAGCCGGGCGCATGCGCTAGGGTTATAGCCTGCAGGTTAATTAATTATTGTGGATTCATTTATTAGTCTAAGCCTGGTAATCATTGCAGGGCTAAGCCCTGATTGGCCAATGTCGGTATATAAGGCAGGAAGGGCTTAGCCTCCCTGCCAGTTATAGCGTCCTAGTTTGGTACTTGTGCTGACCTGCTCTGATATACTGTTGGATTTCTGTTGTGACCTTTTTGCCTGTTTACTGGACCTTGCCTTATTGCCTGTGACCCTGACCTTTTGGCCTGTACCTTGGATTCTGTTGATCGGCTCGTGACCCTGACCCTTGGTGTGATTTCTGACTATTCTACTCTGCAAGTGACCACTGACCTTGGTTTTTGCCCGACCATCCATTACCATCTGTACTGTCTCCCGGTCTGCGCTGCGGTTAGTATAACGATCCTACACTACATTGGAGTTAAGTCCTGGGGACATCCAAGTACCTGTGAGCACGTCTAGCTCTACGGTAAAGGCGGCTGCTATAGGCGAAGACCTCCGCCAGTCTGTTCTGCAGGTTCGTTATCTGACTACTAGCAGCCTAACACTTTGCAGATATTCTCAAGAAAATTATAGACTGGGAAGGACAAAATCTCATTATCAGAGGAGACATCCATGGACAGATCAGATGGTTAGTAATCCACTACAAAGGGAGTCCACTTTTGGAACACATCACCATGAAACACATTCCCATTTAGGCTACCTTTTAATCTCTCAACACCTATTCCACAAAACAGAAAAAGTCCTAATAAAACACATTTTTATTTCAGACCATGCTTTTATATCAATAACCATGACACTAAATGTTCCAAAACAACAAACAAAAAATTGGAGATTCCAACGCTACCTCCATTAAGTGGAACCATTCCAAAAATTATAAAAATCAACATGGCATTACTATGTAGATGATAACCTAAAACACATGATCAACACCAATCTCTTCTGGGAGACCTCCAAAGTGCTACTCAGAGAGCACATCATGTGATATATACATAGCAAAAACATAGAGTAACACAGCAAGCTGAAATTTCTAAGTTCAACCTTCACAACAGCCTAAAAAAAATACAAATAACACAAAACAACAAACAATAAAACCTCATAACGGCAAGGAAAACAAATTTATGATATTGTTCTCACAGCTGGAGCCCAAGTGCAATATAATTTCCAAAAAAAACAAACTCCACAGATGGGAAAACAAATCTGTAAAGTAAGTAGAGACTCTAGCCAAGGAAACCAAGGAATAACATACCAATATCAGACACAAATGATGTTTGTGACACCTTTATGCAATATTATAATCCTTATACACATCAGATCACGATAACAAAAGAGGAAGGTATTAAATTGCTGCAAGTAGTGGGACTGCGCGAGCTCTCAATGTTAATATTAGAAGAGCCAATAACAGAACAGGAAATAAAAGATACCATAAAACTACTAGCAAATGGTAAATCACTTGGGTCAGGTGAAATATTATAAAATCCTAATGGAAGAACTAATCCTATTACCAGATTCTATAACTCCATTCACACAACAGGAAATACTCCTAATAGGTTCAATGAAGCCAAAACCATAGTCCTGCAAAAACCTGGTAAAAACCCTACCCTAGTAAGCTGATACAGACCGATCTCTCCCTTAACCAAGATTTCAAATTTCTCACAAAAATGATGGGCTGTCCAAAAACCAGATACCTGTGGTGGGAATGCGTGCAGTCATTGCAGCCATCCAACTATTATAACAAAACCAGAGCAGCATCATTAACCTAGATGTTTAAAATCCTTTGACAAAATAGTGTGGCTACACCTCACAAGATTCCTTAAATTTTAAAATTTTGGTACAGTCTTCTGAAATCTTATTAAAACCATTTACACCAATTCTTTGGCATAATGCACAGTCAATAACATTAGCACAAACTCATTTATCCTACAGTGAGGAATTTGGTTGGGGTCCCCTCTCTCCACTTTGCTATTTAACTTGACCTTAAATCACTTAATCAGACACCTACATTTATTAAAAGAGTTTTGAGATATCATATAGGAAACAGAGAAATAAAAAAAACACCTTTTGCTGATTGCTTATTGATACCTCAAATCCCCAACAAATCTAGCCTATTAATAATGGGAACAATACACAAACTCACAACATTTGCAGGATTCACAATAGATTTCAAGAAGTCTGAAGCACTATCAATGTTTGGACATGCAACAACAGATTGGCATAACTCCTTCCCATTTCAGTGGTCTCAAAATCATATAACTTTCCTGGGGATAAAACTACCATCATATCCCAATCATCTATATTCTTATAATATTAAGCTAGTCATCAAACAATTAAGAAAATAATTGGGATCTTGACAAACTGTATACCTTAACCTTTTCTAATGCAACTTGGTCAAGATGTTCAGTTTCATGAAATTGTTATACATTCCCTTCTCTTATAATGAAGGACAGACATCCAAAAACTCATTATAAGTATTTCTAATTTCATATGGAATTGGAAATAAAGCCAGAATCATTTTGGCCAGACTGCAGCAATCAGCCCAAAGAGATAGAAAAAAATCTACCAATCCCTATTATTATAACATTCATAATTACTTTAGACTGGAATCTAAATTCAAAAAATTACACCAACATACTACTAGACACTCAACTATGTAAACATCTTGCACTCAGCTACGTCCTTTACACACCTATCTCTAAACTTAAATAGGTCAATATTGACAACATACTAATATCATCCATCTGGAAACGTGGAGCCTAGCTAGGGTGTCAGATGATAATCCATGTTCCTTACCTATCTGGGAAACCTTGACTTTTAGAAGGCAAGACTGAACAACCTTTCATCAGATGGGCCTAACAGAGACTAACTAAATTGAGAGATCTATTAGAACTATCCCATAAACCTATGACAGATTTAGAAGCAGTGCACAAATATACTTTTTTATCTCAACACAGATTCACAAATGTACAAGAAAATCACTATCTGCAAACAGTCTTTTGAACGCTTATAAAGATTTAACCAATCCGCTAGACACTAAACAAAAGACGCTTTCATTGCTGAAATCAGGGCAATATTCCTTAACTAGATATGAAACGTTCACGCAAATTCATGCTGGCAGAGAAAAACTACTCTATAGAAGATCAGGAATTATTAACCATTAAGTTGGATTTGGAGGAATAAAGACATTTGTTGGAAGATACCAAATATCCCATCTCTGTCATCGCCGATCATAAAAAAACTTCTGTATCTAAAGTCAGCCCAGAGTCTCAATCCAAGACAAACTAGATGGACCTTGTTCTTTTCCAAGTTTGACTTCATGGTAACCTACTGGTCAGGATCCCAGAATTGTAAGGCTGATGCCCTTTCTCATTCTATGGTTCAAGATGAGGGGTTTGTCTCTCTAAAAGAAGACCCATCATCTATCCTGTGTCTTTTTCTACAACATTGTTTTTACCTCTCCTCCAGGGAAAATCTTCGTAGCTCCAGCACTTCGCAATAAATTGCATCAATGATCTCATGCTCCCGATTCTCCAGACATTCTCATTATTACTTGAAGTGGATGATTTGAGTCCTTCTGTTTGTCAGGGCCAACTCAGTGTGTAAGAGAACCATCCAAGGACAATTGTTGCGGTAGCCAGACTCTCAAAATCTTTCAAAGATCCTATTGGTGGCTTACTCTCAAGCAGGACATCCAGAAATTCATAGCGTCCTGTTCCAAGTTAGCCCAGCATAAAATATCTCGTCAGACACCTGCAGGTCAACTTCAATCATTGTCTTTTCCTCACCATCCCTGGACTCATCTGCCTATGGACATCATTACAGATCTACCAGTTTTTAAGGGGTTCAATTCCATCTGGGTTTTAGTTGACAGCTTTTCCAAGGTGGCCCATTTAGTCCCCCTCACAACCAACCCTCCTCTCCAAAACTGGATCAATTGTTTATTCAGAAAGTTTTCAGATTCCAAGGCTTTCCTTCAGAAATAATCTCTAATTGTGTGGTCCACTTCGTGGGTAAGTTCTGGCGATCTTTGTGTGCAGCTCTACAAGTGAAGCTTAAGTTTTCATCTGCCTATCACCCCCAAGCAAACAGTCAAAGTGAAAAGGTGAATCAAGACTTAGAAACTTTTCTTTGTGTATTTGTCTCTTCTGTACAAGATAACTGGAAAGAACTATTACCCTGGACAGAATTTTCCCACAATAATCTTTACCACTCCTCCTCTTGGTCTACAACCGTTTTAGCGGTCTATGGACTTCATCCTAGAATACTCGAGTTCCAGCCTCTTCCTTCTGCCATTGTACTTGCTATTGATAATACTTTACATAAGTTCACTAAAACATGGAAGGATGTTCGTTCTTCCCTGTTAAAAGCTTCCTCTAATTACAAATTTGCTGATCTCATATGTCGAGCAATACCCAGCCTCAAACAAGAGGATCGAGTCTGGCTTTCCTCTCACAACCTGAGACTTAAAGAAACTACCATGAACTTTGCCCCTCGCAACATTGGTCCATTTCCCATAGAGCGAGTCATCAACTCAGTAGCTTACAAACTCAAACTCTGTCACAAACTTACTTGCTCCCATGTGTTAGGAACAGCGGGTAACTGCTGTTCTCTTTTTGGCTGCTGCAGTGTTGTTTTCAGCCTGAGTGTGATCACCTGAACTCCTCTCACCTGCAGCTATATCTGACACCTGCCCTGATTAGCTACTATTGGTTTAAATACCTGTCAGCTTCACTCTGCCTTTGCCAGTTATAGCGTTCACATGCTTGCTTCTCCGTGCTCCTGGTTCTGTGATTTGTCTGCCAGTTTCCTGATTGATACCCATTGTGACCTCTGCCTGGATACCGACCTTGCCTGTTTGCTTGTGACCTTGTCCTCTGCAAAAATACTGACCTTGTTTTTTTTGCTCGTGTCTCTGACTTCTACTTGGATTCGGACTTTTCATCTGAGAGATCTCCTCCCATCCGTAGGATCGTGGTGCCAGCTCTCCGCTCCATCAGGCTCACCTGTGTCTGCAGTGTTTCACAATACAGATTTACTGCTCCATCTTGCTACAGCAATTTCCCTGACACTGTGCTGCTATCTAGCTCCACCTCACTCAGGCCACAGCTGGTACTACACCATCCTCTACTCCACACTGCCAGCCTGTAATACTGGTGGAGGTTGGTACTGTATCCTGTTACTACTCAGTGTTCCTGCTTAATCTGGTCCAGGAGTATCTCTGTTCAGCATCCCACTGTCAAGTCCTCTGTGGTGCCTACCTACCGGAGTTGAGTTATCATTACTCGAGAATAAGTCCTGGGGACAAATGAGTACCGGTTAACATATCCGGGTCTATGGGAAAGGGGGTTTCTATAGGTGAAGCTCTCATCAGCGACCTGCGGACCCCCGGCAGCAAAATCCATGCCGCCTTGTGGCGGTTCTTGGTGAAGACCAGGGGGTTTGTTAGACTCCGCGCCTTAGGAAGGCCAGCGTTAACATTGAGATTAACTCCTGAGAACCGTAACAAACTCACGAATCCCAAACCCTTTTTACATACCCTTGTTGAAGCCTTTGATCTTGAAAAGGTTTCATTCTACACTCCCTAAGTCTTCTAAATTCCAGACACAATGAAGTGATGAATTTGAAATAGAAAGGATACTTGAATCATGGATTTGTCATGGTCATCTTCAGCTCCAAGTTTGGTCCATATCTTTCATGCAAAATTCCCTTTGTAGCCCAAGGGGTGTCTAGGTTACACCCACAAAAGGGGAATTACTGTCACATACCAGGCTCTCAGGTCCTGTTATTGACCCCTCTGCTGTCTTCCTAAGCTGTCCCTGAGGTCCACAGGCTCTTCTGGTCAGAGATCTTTCTCCAGGATGCTGCCCAGTCTGTCTCTACTCCAGAGTGCCCTCCAAAACCAGTGTTTGGGCACCACCATCTTGGATTACCTGGTCCCTCTCAGTCATTTAGTGCTGCTTTAGCTCAGCTGACCGCAGCCTCCAATCAGGTGACAGCAGTTATTATAAAAGGACTTCCTGGATCCCTAACCTGTTGCCAGTGCAACATTGATTCTTCAGACGCCAACCTGGATTCCAGCAGTCTGCAGTTTTCTCAGTTATTCCTGCTCAGACAGTGCAGTCTGCATTCTGGTCACAGTCTAGTCCAGCATTCTGGTTCCAGTCCGGTGCAGCATTCTGGTTACAGTCTGGTCCAACATTTTTGGTCCACTCTAGCCCAGCAATCCAATTCCTGTCTGGTCTCCTTTGCTAATCTGATCTCTATCCTACTATTCTTGACTGCTTGCCAGTCTCCAGTGCCATTCATGTTCTCTAGTCTCCTGAACTTACAGTAACCACCATCTGTACAGTCCTTTCACTTCCATGCAAAGGAACATAATCAAGTCAGCCAGCTTTGTGCACGTAGCCACCAGTTCAGCTTCAGAAACAAAAACCAGTCCGGGTACAGACAGATGCTCAGGTGTGACAGTGTCTTGATAATGAGTTATTCATCTATGATTAACCAGCGTGAATCCTTCCTTACTTGTGATGAATTTAATCTCCCAATTATGTGTCCAATGTAGACATAAAGGGGAAGTACATAATCGTATTATTAGATATGAAGTGAAGTATTTCAGTACCCACATCTAGGTTGTAGTTTGTCATCTTTGTCCTCAATTGTTTCTCTGTAGATGATGTGTCTTTTGCCAAGGATGCATTGGCTGTGCCTTTTACCAATAGCGACAAAAGTTAATAACAGTCTCCTCATTCGGTTGTTATATCCACCTCAATTGGAATATGTTTATTGGTCAGAAACTAAACAATATTCGTCAAAAACTTGTATAAATTTATTGATAAAAAACAGTAACATACACTTACATTACTGTTAGTGCAGATTCATATCAATCATGGAGGATATAACAACCGAATGAGCAGATAGTAAAAAATCTTGTGAAAAAAATAAAATAATTTTTTAATGTATCTTGTAGTTTTTTATGTTCCCTGTTTTACTGTAGATTACATATTATCTTTCTGTTATAGATATATCCCATTTTGTTTGTTTATTGACTGACTGGTCATGCTACAGTTTTTCTTAATATCCCTTATTTACTTTTTCAAGTTAAGAGCCCTAAACTCTGGCTGGTAGTTAAATTAGCACAAAGGTTCAAAATATGACCTGTTGAGTGGACTGAGAAAGGACTAACCTCCGAAGGACTTAAACTTATTTACTAAGAAGACAGATTCCTCATTTATATTATTTTCAATAGTTTTCTTCCCCATCCAAAAATCTCGTAGTGTTGAAATAGTAAATCGTCGCATCACTTTCCAGTTCTCACCATGAGCAGAAATAACACCTGAAAAAAAAACTAAAAGGAAAAACAAAACCAATAAGGGACCATTTACAATGCTTATAAAGTATCACCTACCGGCACAAGATTAATTGTTCGCTATTGTTACTTCACACATTCTCAAGTTATTTAAACATGAATGTGAAATTTCTTTCAGCATGTGTAATGTAACTTCTGGTCTCTAAAAGCTCCCTTCACCCCACACACATTGAAATATGATATACTAAATAAAAAAAAAAACGATTATTGTGAAACGTGGGACCGGTAGACTGACAGAAAAATAGAGATGGTTCAGAGAGGCAAAACTGCCCAAACACCATGCTGTATAAACTATTTTGCCATTCATACCATAAAAGGAGACACCATTGACAAATGTATTATGGGCGCAATCATTATTTATATGTTAAAGGGGGAAATTAAATTACCATTAATTTATGGCGCTAAATTAATTAATCAAGTTATTAAAATACAAAATGATTGTTCTATATATTAGGGGGGCAATATTGTTTTATTGCTAACAGGCAAATAGTTATTTATGGCAGGAGTAATACTTATTATTTCATGCTAAGGACAATACTTTATGCACAATACTTGTGGGGCTATAAGTGCCAGCATGCACTTACGTCCATGCTCATGCTGGCATTTTCAGTGCCAAAAATGTGCTGTAAAAATGGTGTCTCTATCATAAAATATTAAGCGTTGATCACGTCAAATAATTTTAGCAATCCAGTAATCTTGCAGCCTTAATATGATAAATTAGTCTTGACTCTATAAACTAAAAAAATAATTTGCTCAATAAATTAATGATAAATTCATTTTTATTATGAAGCGCAGGTATGCCAACTTTATTTAACATGTTAATAAAGGCATGGCTTCTCCAATATGTTTTAATAAAAAATAATTTACAGCTGCAATACAAAACCTGTGCAATAATACAAATAATTAATGGTACATACCTCTTATTGATGCATTGTTTCATTACATTCTTCTGCCTAAACAATCAGGAATCCTCATGTTGTGAAATAAAGCAGAGATAACATAGAAACAATTGATGACAAGTCTTATAGTGCATAATATATTATTTCCTTTTTTATCTATTCATTTTGCTCCTTAAAATAGATATTTCAGTATTACATAACTGTAGAACTGGATTACATTCATTATTATACATGTGAAAGTTTACATTACAGGACAGTATTTAAGATGCCTGCATCTGTGATTGTAGTAAGTGTCCTCAATTTGTGGGTCACATGCAGCTTTTTTAATAGCTATTATAAACAGACCGTCTGGATTTTGACCATGATAATCCAGTGCCTTTATTTTTATTAGAAATTCCAAGATCTTCAGAGATTAAAAAACATTATCTTAATAAAGACAATACGTCACTGTAAGGAATAGACTTTCATGTATACTTTCAAATGAAATTCCCTTTATCACAGCAATATACTTGGCTTTCATAACATTCAATATGACACTTAAAATAAGATCAGATTGTCTAATAATTCCATTGATAATCAAACTGTCTCTTCTGCCACTAAACTTCTTTTCCTTAATTCCTTCTTTGCTCTCTTTCAGTGAACCTCATTTCCCACCTACTGTGTTGGAACTTCCCTTGACCTTGTCTTTCCTGCTACTGATTTGTCTCTAGTTTCTTCAACTTAGCCTTCCCACTCTCTAATCACAACCTCCTTTCCTTCAGCCTCACCTTACCACATGTCCTCCTCCATGCATCCCAATCCACATGTACACAGCGACACCTAAGTATTCAATCCATGTCTCATTTTCACTAAAACAACTACTTTCTCTTAGAACTGCTTTGTCCTTATCTTATCAGGCTGCCTCTTTGTACAACAAATCACTTCAGCCTTAGACAAAGCAGCTTCAGCTTCCACATACAGTCTCCAATGATCCAAACTCAAATCATGGCACACCAAGCAAACCCACTACCTGCAAAATTTCTCCTGCACTGTAGAGAGCCATTGAAGGAAATCTCTTTCCTATCCTGATTCCCTAAAGTTTAAATTTATCCTTTCATCTTACAGCACTGGCCTTTCAATTGCAAAACAAATATGTTTCAGATCTTTAATATCCACAAAGTCTTCTAACCGACTAACTTCTCTGCCCACCTGCAGCTCTTCCCCATTGCTCCCTCACAGCTCATAATTTTGCCACCTAATTCAAAGACAATATTGACACCATTGGACAAGATATTTCCTAGTGTCAAATTACACACACACACACACACACACACACACACACTCAACATACCTTCAACTACACTCTGCAATCCACCCTCAATTTGTTCTCTCCATTAACTGAAGAAGTCTCTTCACTCATCTCATCATCTCACCCTACAACGTGTGCCTTGACCCTATTCCCTTCCATCTTCTCCTCTCCTTCTCCACACACTCCATGCCCACCTCTAGCTCAACCCTTAAACCTGTCTCTTTCCACTGGCACATTTCCATCCTTCTTTAAATATGCGCTCATCTCACCAATTCTAAAGAAATCATCTCTCTCTCTCTCCAGCCTCTCGCTCAAACTACCGCCCTATTTCTTTCCTCCCCTTTGCCTCCAAACTGCTTGAACGAATGTACAACCACCTGACTCACTTTCTTTCCTCTCACTCCATTCCTGATTTTCTTAAATCTGCCAACATTTCACTGAATCTGCTCTCACAATGTGATCAGTGATCTTCTTACTGCAATGTCTAAGGGTCATTTCTCCTTGCTCAATGTCCTGGACCTCTCTGCTGATTTTTACACTGTTGATCACCCTTTTCTCCTACACACCACTCACTCTATTGTCCTTTATGACACAGTTATTTCCTGAATCACTTCCTACCTATCGAGCCGCTACTTTATTATTTCTACATCTGGCACGTCCTTCCCTCCACTCTCACTATCTGTTGGGGTTCCACAAGTCTCTGCTCTTGGCCCTTTACTTTTATCATTGCACACCTCTTCTGTTGGTGATTAACTTGCTCAGTCGGCCTCCAGTACCACCTCTTCGCTAAAGACACAAATCTATATCTCTTCCATGGCCTCTCTCCTGCTGTACTATCTTGTGTAACCAACTGTCATTCTGCTATCTCCACATGGATGTCTCAATGTTACCTAAAGCTCAACTTGTCCAAAACATAACTTATCTTCCCTTCTACCAGAGTCACTGCCCTCCCATACAAATCTCCCTCATTGTCGATAGCACAACAATTTCCTTAGTCTCCCAAGCCTGCTGTGTTCGTGTCCAACTTAACTCCGTCATCTGATTTATTCCTCACATCCAGACTCTCCTAGTCCTGTCGACTTAAAACATTGCCAGAATGTGCAACATGCATACTCTCATCATCGTCTTGACAATTTTGACCTCCTGCTATTTGGCATTCCTGACACCCATGTATTCCCACTTCAAACCATCCTAAATACTGCTACAAGACTGATCTTTCTCTCTCAACACTCCACATGTGCAGCACCACTTTGCTGCGGATTTAGTGGCGCTATATAAATAAATGATGATGATGATGATGATGATGATGAAGTGAACATTGGTCTCCAATAGTTATTTCACTGATTCAATAGGAAAATATTGAACCTCTCATCTATCAACAGATTAGCAAACTACACAATCTTTACTTGCTAACCGCTAGATATGCTTGAACAGGCTGCATATCGATTCTCAAATTACTTCAAAGAATGTGTTCTAATGTTCACTGAAATATATATGGTATTTCAGATTGATAAAAAAAAATTGAGTTTGAGAAAGTTGAACAGGTTCGACTATGATTTGACTACAATTTGACCAAGTTTGAAAATGTTTGAATGTGTTTGAGCCATTCATACACAAGAGAGCCCATTTGCACATGTGCAAAACAGTTCAAACAGGTTCAAGCTACATTGAATACATTTGTGGGTTTTTAATTGCAAACTGCAAATGGAAAATCTCAATCAAAAATGGTGTAACTCAAACAGTGAACATGAAACACAGAGGTGTTTTTGAACCAATTAAAAATATTAAGCATATCTATTATCCGCCCTTGTAAATAAATGCAAGAAGATCATTATTACCACCATCTGTCCAGATACACAAGTTAGCAGTGGACAGGGTTTGTGCTGAGTCAACATTCATAAACCACTAGGATTCTGCAATGGTTAAGGTACAGTGACATCGTCAAGATTTCCTTGAAAGAGTTAGTGTCTATAACACATGGTCATAAAAGAGTTTGTATACCTTTAGATGACTCTAATTTATTAGCTCATACATACTCTCCTGTAACTATTACCAGTATTTTGACTGGGATAAATAACAAAGTGTATTCCTGGAAATAGATGTATCCAAAGCAAAGAGTCCAGAATTTGTGTTATATGCAAATGCAATTGGGATAACTAGCTATCCCTAATGATAACCATACATGACAACCCAGAGAGCGAAAGCATTTTACAAGAGGATGTATAGAAGCAAATAAATTAAATTGTTTTGAATGTGGATAATGCATTAAGGAAGCAGCAGGATTTGCAGGATATGTCTTTATCACCTGTAACAAACGATGCAAACTTCCCTACTTATCATATGGAAGAACACCTTATAGTCATGACAACTGAAAACAAAAGTTACCATATCCTTTTGATATGTCATGAAATATGGGTATATCCGGTCTTTCAGAAAACTCCTCAGCATAATTTACGAGAGCATCTTTCACAGTCTCATATCCAAACAAGACAACCGTCTTCTGAACCCCTATTTGTATACTGAACACCGAACCATACTTCTTAGATAGCTGCAAAGAAGTAAAGGTTAATGATCAGTCTTCTGCAGTGCATATAGTTCACATATTTTTCATAGAAAAACACATCCCAGCCTTACAAGAGATTAACAGCAAACTATAGTCTTAAGCACTCTATAAACAGCAGCAGCCCTCGGTGTTCTGAGTGGAAGCAGGGATGATGAATACAGTGAAAATGGAATAACGTGTTACATGTTACTGTGTGTGGACAAGTCTTTTCTGAATGGCTGCAGAGGGTAAACACAATGACCAAGACCAACCATGCATGAGGCATACTGTATACTGACATGCAATATATGAATATGTTGTCTGGCGATATTACTGTTTACTGGCATGTGACAGTAAACCATGGATTGGTTGAGGCGTTTGCTGTGTCTTGGCATAAGACTATACTGTTTTTGGAAAATAACTATACTATATACCAGGCCTGTCCAACCTGCGGCCCTCCAGATGTTGTGAAACTACAAGTCCCAGCATGCCCTTCCAGCTTTCAACAGGTTGTCTACTGGCAAAGCATGCTGGGGCTTGTAGTTTCACAACATCTGGAGGGCCGCAGGTTGGACAGGCCTGCTATATACTGACATGGGGTCTAAGCTGTATACCAGCAATTGGCTTGTGCTGTATTCCGAAAAGTAAAAAAAAAAATTCCAGCACACCAATCCATTTTTTTATAATGCTTGTATGGTGTTTTAATGTATGTGGGCAAGGAAATAAAGTAAAGAAAGGGAAAGGAAAATAAGGGAATGGATATTGGTAGACACTGTTACAAGATAAGATAATGGTGCATTATGTACTACAATACGCTCTAATCCAATGATACGTACAAATGACCAGCAGTCACTGACAACATTTCTGAGAATCCTCTTAGATGTATCTACAGATGTAACATTCTTTACAGCGACTCTGGCATATTATGTTGCCATTCTTGTAATGTGCTGTCATTCTTTATGGAAACACATTGCTTAACGTAAAGAGCTTTTTTCAAGAGCTAAGTTTCATTTTCGTTTTTTATATATGCAGTGCCCTTTTTCTACCAGCAGATGCCACATTGCACTGGAATTTCCATTGAAATTAATCGGAAAACCCCATAATAAAGAAATATGGGCGATGTGCCAGTCCTAAAAAATCCTAACCAACATGCGTGATAGACACCATTGTTTGGCTCCAACTAAAACAGGGGAATGGATTACATCTGCTAATTGGGAAACTAGCCCCAGGCTATACAGGCTGGGCAGATCACTCTATGACAGTGAAACTTGCATACGCATAGCTAGAGCCGTAACTTAGAATTCTAGCGCCTGGGGCAAGAAAGACAAATGCCGCCCCCCTAGCCCTCAATTTTATCCAAATGAACCTAAAACATTTGTAAATTGCGCCCCCCTTCAGCGTTGTGCCCTGGGCGGTCGCCCCTATCGCACAGCCCTTGTTAGGGCCCTGCGCATAGCACTTCCTCCATTCTCCAGAAGTGTTAAGGCTGCTGGTGTGTAGGAAGAAATGTCCACATAGGAGGGGGCTTCCAGAGCAGCTCCAAATGGTACATAGTAGCACTATGTAGCGATAGATAAGTGAGGTTTCCTCCAGCATATAATAAATAGGCGCTGTGCCCTAAAGATACAACAACTCTTTATAGATCCAAATTCCAAAACACCAGATAGAGTTAACTGAATAAAAAAATGCATATTTAAAACATTATTTGGAGGGACATCATCACCATTCATTTATAGATTAATGTAATCAATTTAATTTGATATGATAATTTTTATGTTTATAAAATCTACTATAATCTATATAACGTAAAAGCTCAAAACTCTATCTATCTATATATATATATATATATATATATATATATATATATATGTATATGTATTTATATATATATATATATATATATATATATATATATATATATATATATATATATATATATATATCTCTATATACTATGCTGTAGGTTTAAGAAAACACTTGTTACATCTTTTCTGGCCTATTTAATAAATTAAGCACTTTTACACAGTTCACATAAATAGAAATTTACAATACAGAACATTTCCTAATGAACATTGAGTTGATAACATCAGAACTCACTCATTATACAGATCGTTTCCAGATATACCCTTAGATTAACAACACTTTTGGATTATTTATTAATACAATATATATTAGTGATATACCTCTATAAAGGTTTTGTATGGTCTCTTCAGATTTAAAATGTGCATATTGCCAATGATCGGTAGTGGTTTTGGTCCGGGTGGAAAATTTTGGTAAAGATTTTCTTTGGAGCCATCGAAAATATGTATTAAAAACAGGCACAGCAGAATCAGTAGAAGAATCGTCACAGGATCAGTAATGAACATGACTTCAGCAAACCTAGAATATAAAATGTAGAAATACATATGTCCTCTGCAGTACACAAGTGCATTTTCTAAATTATGTTAACCTAATTATTTGAATAGTCAAGATTATAATTTAAAGCGACAATGTTGTAAGGGCTGTATTACTAAAATTAAGGGGTATATTTACTAAACTGCGTGTTTGAAAAAGTGGTGATGTTGCCTATGGCAACCAATAAGAATTCTAGCAGTTATTTTGTAGAATGCACTAAATAAATGAAAGCTAGAATCTGATTGGTTGCCATAGGCAACAGCTCAACTTTTTCAAACCCGCCGCTTAGTAAATCTAGCCCTAAGTGTTTCATTAAACACTTAACCTAGCAGCCTATCATGCAGCTTGTCTGACAACCTCTCTCTGTGACCACTGGACCTGCCACTGATTGCCATGCATTCTTATTTCTGCTGTTAATCTCCAGGGAATGTATTTTACTTTCGGCTGTATTGTTTTAAGTTCCATGGTTGGAACGTATTTAGATGTACTTTTGACCAGTGAACAGGAGTTACTGGTCATTTTTGTAGACCAATCTGTATAACATTAATCAAAGATACAGACTTATATTTTCTACCAGCTTGTTAGGGGTCACAACATTCGAATTAGGGAGGACAAATTATCACTGGTGTGTTTGAAATATGCTTAAATCCTCACAAACCACTAGCTAAAGTCCTTCAGTATCCTTTGTCTCCCTTAGCTAAGGAACTTATAAGACCTGTTGTACAGGACCTTTTGAAACAAAGTATAATTATTCCTACATTATCACATTATAACACATCTATGCTTTCTTCTAAATTACAGACAAGTATACTTATGGGTTTGTGCAAGACATAAGTTGTTAACAAAGATGAATTTTCTGTCTTACCTGTTTTTCCTGTTGTTTCCAAGTCCAACACTAGTCTAACCTGTATACCATTTAAGTTTACTTATTTTATAATGATTGTGCTTTTTAAGCTAGCAAAGCTAATTTTTTTGTTGCTCAGAAAGAAAGGCTTCTGGGGAGAAACGTCAACTCTAATATACTATTTGGGCATAATACCGGACATTACTTTTAAATAGGGGTGTGCACCGGCCACTTTTGGTGTTTTGGGTTTTGGGTTTTGGGTTCTGATTAGCTTGAGGTTTTGGGTTCTGATTTGTTTTGCCAAAACACCCCACGAAAGGTTTTGGTTCTGATTTTGGGTTTTGGGTTCTGATTATTTTTTAAAAAAGCATAAAAAGTGCTAAAATCCATATTTTTTTTTTATTTTCACTCCTACACTATTATTAACCTCAATAACATTCATTTCCACTAATTTCCAGTCTATTCTGAACACCTCACACCTCACAATATTGTTTTTAGTTCAAAAGGTTGCATCGAGGTAGCTGGATGTCTAAGCTAAGCGACACAAGTGGGCAGCACAAACACGTGGCCCATCTAGGAGTGGCACTACGTAGTTTAATATTGAAGTAATAACATTTCTGGACTGCAGGAACAGTGAACATAGTTTAATATTGCAGTAATAATAATTCTGGACTGCAGGAACAGTGAACGTAGTTTAATATTGCAGTAATAATATTTCTGGACTGCAGGAACAGTGAATGTAGTTTAATATTGAAGTAATAATATTTCTGGACTGCAGGAACAGTGAACGTAGTTTAATATTGCAGTACTAATATTTCTGGACTGCAGGAACAGTGAACGTAGTTTAATATTGCAGTACTAATATTTCTGGACTGCAGGAACAGTGAACGTAGTTTAATATTGCAGTAGAAATTCCTTTTTACTGCAGGAACAGTGAACGTAGTTAAATATTGCAGTACTCATATTTCTGGACTGCAGGAACAGTGAACGTATTTATATATTGCAGTAGAAATTTTTTATACTTTTTTTATAATTTTTTTATATATTTTTTAAATTATTTTTGTATAATTTTTTTGAATTATTTTTGTATAATTTTTGTATAATTTTTAAATCATTTTAAAATAACAATGGAATTAGCAGAACAGAGCACAGGACACAGCACCACTGGACTCAGCAGGACAGAGCACAGGACACAGCACCACTGAACTCAGCAGGACAGAGCACTGGACAAAGCACCACTGGACTCAGCAGGACAGAGCATAGGACAAAGCACCACTGGACTCAGCAGGACAGAGCACAGGACGAAGTAACCACTGGATTCAGCAGGACAGAGTGACAGGACACAGACAGCACCACTAAAAAATCCAACCTCCCTCTTCCCTGATCTGAGCCCGACTGAAGATGGTGGCGGCAAGCAGGGAATTTATACTATCCGAGTCTTGTGAGAATCCGATGGCGGGATTTGGAGTCTCAGCCTCGGTTTCACTGATTCTCCCCGCCGGAAATACCCGAACAGTGCTCGGATCGCCGTCGGATCCGCACTGTTCGGGTGGGCTCGGATTGCGATAATCCGAGCCCGCTCATCTCTAGTTAACCCCCACTAATCTCACACTACAAAAGCTAGCTACAAATATAGATGCAAACATAGCATTACATTTCTTAAGGAAACAGTTTAAAGGAGTAAGCCTAACATTGTCTAAAATTCTGATCCCATTATAGATAACTGGTGCAGTGATGATATGGAATATTTACCAATATCTAAAAAAAAACCAGTACATCGGTCCCTATTCCGGAGATTAAGGGTAATTTGCAGTCCTTTTGAATGTTAGAAATCCACACCATGCAGCACCTGAAGTGTTCCCTGTTGTTCATCACAGGTCTATGCCATGCATCAATTTCAAGAAACACCTTTTCACAAACTTGTGTTTTCTATGTAGATGGGTCTCGTCTTAGAAATGACAAAAGAACACTAGTCCAGGATGAGCTGTTGGTTCATAATATACTGCAATCTAGCCATTTACCCTCTGTCTAATTAGCTGTCACAAGAGCATTTGCATTTGTTAAGACAAAAACCTGTAAACATTTACAATGATTACGTATATACATTTGGGAAGCACTTGAATATGGGCAGCCATGGAAACAAATGAGTCCTTACTTCAGCTGAGTTACAAGTCAAAAGCGCTCCAGTTTTAGATGCTTAATACATTCTGCTGTTGATATTATTAAATGCATTGCACATCTATAAAAAAAAACAAGTTGTGGTTTCCAAAGGAAATCCCTTAGCTGACTCCATTGCCAAGAATGCTACTCTGTCTACACCAGGTCATGCAGAGTTGAATTTACAACCACTCTAGACCATACTTGCCAAATTTGGCAAGAGGTACTCTGGGAGATCGGGGGGAAGGTGGGCATGTTGCGGGCAGGGCCCCAGGGGTCACGTCATGTGGGCCCGCACCTAAACGTCATCACAGTTTCTGTCCAATTACAGCAGGGGGTGGGGCCAGGATGATGCACCACCCCCACCACTTTAATATAGAGTTATTTAGTAACCGGGAGGTTTCCCTGCTCTCCTGGGAGTTTGGGAGGACTCCCAGAAATTCGGAAGTCTCCTGGAAATTCCGGGAGAGTGGGCAAATATGCTCTAGACTACAAAATGAACCTCCTTATCCGTCTTTATCAAACAGTGAAAAACCCAATATCTGGTGAAAATGGAAGTTTATTATGCAGGAGCACACTTGTTTAACTAAATATATACTAATCACAATAACAAACATTTGCATATTAAATTCTGTAATATCACTCTATAATATAATATCTGAGATGAAGTCCACATTTTGATCATTTTTCTTTTTCTGCTTACACTTTGAGGGCTGTGACTGCCTTCACCCCACACATTTATTCATAGGTGTTTTAATTAGTGTAACTTTCACCTAGGGCCTACCAGCATTAACTCTAACCTCTATGCAGAGAGGTGTGTGCCCATGCTACAGAAATGAATTGTTACTACAGTTCATGGGCATTTACAATATGATCAAAATGTGCACTAAGGACCTCATGTTTATTTTAGATATTATATTGTACATTGATATTGCAAAGTATAAAACACAAGTGTGTGGGCTATTCACATTTTGTTTTTTCTCAAAAGATATAACGTTCTCCCTATTTTATGAATGTTAGAAGTCACTTTGCTGTTAGATGACCTCATGTATAAAACTCACTGTATATAGTCATGGAATTCATGTAAAAATCTTATAATTTACAGTAGGGAGTGCATCATCTCTTACCAATCTATATTTTACAGTATTGAAAGCAAAGAAAAGAATAACATACACATTGGATCTGTCTTACCTGTCTGTCTGCTACACTTCACTCAATATTCAGCTATAGCTTGCTTTTCAGCACATAGATCTTCCTGTGCGTAAAGTAACTCCACCCAGATTATCCTATTACTTTCTCAGCCTCTGGAAAAGTTCTGCAATGTACAGTGCTAGTGTTATGGGGCATGAAAAGACATGTGGACAATCCAGTTGAAATACAAGTTAGTTAACAACTGTGGAAAAACTGGAAGTACAGCTATTTGATTTAACCCTTGCTTTTCTCTATCACACAGGAGAGAGGCCAAAGTTAAACCTGGTAAAATGCAGCTTCTGTCTGTTTTAGTTTGTACAATTTAATGTGCATTATTAACAGCGAGATTAGTGGGGTATCAAGCAACAGAACATTCCAAATAAGTGACCGAACAACACCAGTACCAGAGGGGTCTCGCACTGTCACTGGAAATTAGGGACAGTTGAGAGCCTAATGCTGAGTTGCATAGCACAAAATCTGCAAATTTGTACTGCGCATGCCCACAAAATAAGCCGGACACATATGCAGAGTTGCTTGCACCTAACACATGCACCTGCTTGTGATTTAAGAGGAGAGAAGCGGAGAGAACGGGTGGTTTAACGTAGGCTGCATACAGTAACATATATCACATACAGCCAGGGCCGGATTAACCCGAGGTCTAACTGGGCTATAGCCCAGGGGCCTCGGGCATCCAGGGGGCCCTTCAAAGTCCTCAGTAGCATTATTGATAGATCCGGGGCGGGGGCGCCCCAGCCCGATCAATGCTGCTGAGCACTGTCACTGTAGTCCTCCGTCCCCGACGCTTAGTAATCTGCTTACTGAGGAGATCTCGCGAGTGAACTCTCGCGAGATCTTCTCAGTTAAGGAGCTTACAGCGCGCTGGGGACGGCGGACTACAATGACAGGTAAGCGCTTGGGGGGGCCCTCACGGGGTATGGGATGGGCGGCGGGTGACTCACATTGGAGGCCTCACGAGGGAATGGAGGCGCCCTTAGCCCAGGGGCCTCCATTCCCTTAATCCGGCCCTGCATACAGTTTGATAATAAAACAAGATTAAGATGGGCCAGCAATCACTTGGTTAAAATCATCTGTTCAACTGTAAGAATTCATACAGCATCTCAGTGGAAGAAGTCCATACTTTCTCTCCATCATTGTCAGGAAGCTGCATTATATCTGTAGACTGGAGGCCCAAACTCCTAGCTTCTGATCGGCTGTGGTTTTTGGTTTTGGAGACCCTACTTGGGAAACCTTTTATTTGTGTACACATCTTTTTTTCTCACAAATCATTTTTTTTATAGAAAATTTGGCCTCCTTGGGTCTTATCTCTTATTCCACCAGTTCAGTAAATTGGTTAGTTGTGATATTTCTGTTGCTATGTCATGTTTTAAAAATATTTGCACTGCGGCTATTTGCCAAATTTTAGAAGCAAAATGAGCCTTCCCGTGTCTCATTACTAAAATCATACATTTGGTTTATCATTCATATTGAAAAGATAAAATATGGGCCCTAGGTTATATATGTATCTTAATCCACTTTTCTCAGTCTGACCCTTTTCACCATCCAAACAAACACTTAGTTATGTCCCATGAAGTCCCATTAAATGTTTAATTAGCAGTACTCTCTACACTTGATGATGGCCCCCCTTCCCCTACCTCCTTTGTTCTCTAACACTTCCACTCTTTCCAGTATTTCCTTTCTTTCTTTTATCCTTGTCTCTCCTTTTCACATTCTTTCCCTTTCCTTAGTCTTAAGTAGTTCATAATTCCCTATCATTCATAACTTGCGTATGCACTCTGCGATTCCCTCGCAGAGTGAACCAAACAGTAGGATATGTAACAAGGTTCATTATGATACCACTCATGATGTTATTCCTTTAACCCGTTCCGTGTATTTCACTAATATGCATGTAACTCTGATATAACATATAAATACTACTATATTTCGACATAACTGACTATGTGTTGCAACTACCATTAATGTGTACTATTTTATAAGTATGCGTGTTTCTGCGAATGTATGGTAAAAGACCAATTACTGTTGCTGCCACGTGTAGTGGATGCGTACGCCCTTTCACGCCGTAGCGTGCCCTTGTACGTCGATGCGTACCGTACGCATCTTTTCAAACAAAGACAACCAAGTTTGCTAGACTTTAATTGAAATGACTTTATCCAATTTACTGACTTCGACAGTTCCACCCTTTGATAGTGTAATAAACTATCACCCAATCACCGTTTCAAGTTCAGGATTGTACAATACTTCTCCACAGACCATGATCTCGGTATCTGGTACCACCCTTTCAGTCTCTTTCTCAGTGTTACTCTTATGAGACCGTTTTCCACACTTCAACACAGTAGGAACACATTTGACAACTAAACCAATTGCTAAGATGACACCCAGTATAAGGAGAAGGAGCTTACCTACACTCGCAATCATTTCCTGTACCCACTCCCCCAGACCGGAGAACCATTTTGCTGGGTTCAACCATGAGAACCAACCCGCCACCTTTTCCCCCGACCTCATATAACGAAGAATTATGGCTCTTTCGAAATTCCCATTTCAGCTGCAAAATTTCATCCATCTTCCGGTCTATAACCTCTTTAGGGTCTTCCGTATTATTTGTAATGTACGTGCAACATTTGACACCGAACTGGGTGGCCAGTGTCACACAGTACCCACCAGTAATAGAGGTGAGATAATTTAGTACCAGTCTATGTTGCACCAACTCCTTCTTGTACGCTTGTAGCTCCCTTCCAGTATACCTGAAAGTGTCATCATACATCTCGGTGATATTATCTATTAATTTAGCTAGGTCTTGGATATATTTAAAGTTTAATGTTCCCCGAGCGGTCCTGGTGAGATCTAGAGCAACCATAACTTGGAAACCAGCAGTTTCACTAATCAATTTTGTAGCTATGGGTTCCTCACCAGGAATCATATTTCTCTTGCCACGGTGTTCATACTGTGTGTGTATGTATGGTGGTGATGTAGTCTTGTGAATATCTACCATTTCTTCATGAGTAATAGTCATGATTTCAGGAACCAGTTTAGCTATGAAACACAAGCCCTTGGAACTCGGAGTCACCCAGGAATAAGCTTTCCTTCCACAAACAAAATACACATCATCAGGGAGAACATAAGGAACAGTATGCCCATGAATTATATCACACAGAGTTTTGATAAAACTACCCATGCCTAGTGTCTCCATCTGCTCTAGACACGTGTCGGCATTAATGATATTTTCACATTTATCTGTAGAGACTTTTCCAATAGATACCTTCTTATGTTTGGTTATACGCCCTAACTTGTGACTTCCATCAGCATTCCTGCCTAGTAGTGACCTTGTGAGTCTCTCTCTAAAATGAGTGTGGCGAGCCATTGTCTGATCTGATAGGTCAGCCTCCCAATTCTCCAGGCGCTTTGCATGAGATATGTTTAGGCACAGCAAAGATCTGCCTATGGAGTATTGTCGAAGCGTCAGACTAGGGGACCTAGTGTTATTGTACCTCCCTTCTATGGGCCTCCCACCCCTTAATTCGAGTATTTCGGATATGTTTAGAGGGAATGGCACTAGTCCTATGTTATGCTGCCCTTGAGGCACGTGAGAGCACACCCAATACTCAGTTTGGTTTAGCACCTTACCCACCAGGGAGTGATAATCCTCCAAAGGATGCCCGCCTATATTCAGAGTACTGGGGGACTGGCATCGTTGGATGCATCTCTCGTCAACTAGGGAGTTGCAGAACTTGCAGATACAATACTCATCAGACAATAGCCCCTCACACTGCCTCCGAGTTCCTGAGCTAGCAGACCTTTTCATAACCCCTGGACCAAGTTTAATAATGGGCTGCTCAGGATATCCTATTAACTTTTCTTCGGCCTCTATTTCATCCGTATCACTCCCAGAACTCTCCTCCGTCCTCCATCCTCCTTCACAAAAATAGAATGTCCTAGAAAAAGTAAAAACAAGGAAAATCCTGGAACAAAAGAAAAACAAAAACCGCCACTCCATCGCTGGAAAGATAGTTCTGAGGCAACGTCTCTGGTTCAGGTGTCTCAACTGCAGGCTTTAGGTCTCCCGGAACAGGCTCACAAGTGACAGCTCTATGTCGTCGGTCTGAGTCTTGTCTTGCACTTTCTCCGGATTATGGACTCTCCTGCAGTGGGTGGAATGGACCCAAGTGTCTCTCTCTGAAACCTTCAGTGATGTAGTACTGGTCAGCAGCACTTGGTACGGGCCTTCCCAACGGTCTGTTAAACAACCTGAACGTAAGAAATTGCGGATCATAACATAGTCTCCAGGTTCAACATCATGACAGTTCGTCTCTGGCATACCAGGTGACAGCATTTTTAGTTTTTGTTGTTGTTGTTTCAGCTGTCTACTCATTCTTATAAGATATTGTACAGTCACTTCATTATTACACTTTAAGTCGTCTTGTAGACTCACGATCAAATGAGGTTGTCGTCCGAACAGTATCTCAAAGGGGGACAGATTAAGAGGAGGTCTAGGAGTGGTTCGAATGCTGTGGAGGACCAACGGCAAAGCCTCAGGCCATGCCAACCCAGTTTCAGCCATTATCTTACCTAGTTTGTTCTTTATAGTACCATTTGCTCTCTCCACCTTACCACTAGCTTGTGGTCGGTAAGGGGTGTGAAGTCTGCTACTGATTCCCATGAGTTTACACATATTTTGGAAGACATCACCAGTAAAATGGGTACCCCTATCACTTTCAATGATTCTAGGGATACCGAACCTACACACAAAGTCTTGTACAATTTTCTTTGCAGTGAACACAGCAGTAATAGTGGCTGCCGGATATGCTTCTACCCAACCGGAAAACACATCAATACACACTAACACATACTTTAGATTCCTGCACGGTGGTAGTTGGATATAGTCAATTTGTATTACCTGAAAAGGTCCGTCTGTAGGAGGGATGTGGGATGGCTCAGTTGGAATAGTTTTCCCAACATTTTTCCTCAAACAAGTAAGACATGACATTGCTTTCTTACCAGCTTGAGAGGAAAATCCGGGAGCACACCAGTATGCTCTCACCAGTTTGCACATACCTTCTTTACCCAGGTGAGTCAGGCCATGTGCTGCTTCAGCCAGGCTTGGATAGTATGTTCGGGGAGCTACAGGCTTACCTTGTCCATCCCTCCAGAGTCCTGAGGACTCTTGACCACATCCCTTCGCCTTCCAGACCGCCTTCTCCTGCAGGGAACACAAATCTTGCATTTCAATTAATTTCTGCGTGTCTAATGTCTGAAAAATCATCATAGTCTCGGTCGATACAATCATAGGTTGCCCTGCTGCCCATTTAGCAGCTTCGTCTGCCCTGTTGTTGCCCAATGACACTGGGTCTTCTTCAAAGGTATGGGCTTTGCACTTTATGACGGCTACTGTTCTGGGTAACTGTATCGCTGTCAGAAGTCCTTTTATGTGTTGTGAGTGTGCCACTGGTGTACCTGCTGCTGTCGTAAAGTTTCTAAGATGCCAAAGGGCCCCAAAATCGTGCACTACCCCGAAGGCGTACCTAGAGTCAGTATATATATTGGCTGATTTACCCTCTGCCAGTTCACACGCTCTCTTTAGTGCTACTAGTTCCGCCACCTGGGCTGAGTGAGGTGGACCAAGGGGTTCAGCTTCTACCACATCCTGATCGTCTACAACAGCGTAACCAGTACATAGCTCTCCTGTCTCTGTCTGTCTATGGCAACTTCCGTCTGTATAAAACGTAAAATCTACATTTTCTAAGGGGGTGTCACGTATGTCGGGCCTTGCAGTAAAGGTCTGATTCAGGTGTTCCATACAGTCATGCATGTCAGTATTCTTGCCTAACTCATCATCAACCAGGGTCTCCTCACCTCCCACCCTTTGTGTCTCTTGAGACACATACGGAAGGTATGTAGCTGGATTTAGGGTGCTACATCGTTTGATGGTGATGTTTGAGGGTGCCATCAGAGCTAGTTCCCACTTTGTGAATCTAGCTGAAGAAACATGTCTGGTTTGGGCTGAATTTAACAGAGCTGATACAGCATGGGGTGTATAGATGGTTGAATTATGTCCTAATACTACATCCTCGCTCTTACTTACTAGAAGGGCCGTTGCTGCTACACTTCTGAGACATGTTGGGAGTGATCTTGCCACATTGTCTAATTCTGCACTGTAGTATGCTACCGGTCTGCTAGCGTCACCATGTTTCTGTGCGAGGACACCTGCTGCAAAGCCATCAGCTTCTGTACAAAATAGCTCAAAAGGCTTTTCATAATCAGGTATTCCCAATGCAGGTGCTCTTGTCAGACTATCTTTAAGATTAAAGAACGCTTGCTCTGACTCTTCTGTGTGTACGACACGTTCTGGTTTTGAGGAAGAGACTAGCTCCTGCAATGGTAATGCCAGAATAGAAAAACCTGGGATCCAGGAGCTACAGTATCCACACATCCCCAAGAAAGTACGAATCTGCTTCTGGCTCTGCGGCAGGGTCATGTGTTGTATGGCCTCAATTCTGTCGGTTGTCAGGTGTCTTAGCCCCTTAGTGAGGCAGTGTCCTAAGTATTTGACCTTAGTCTGATATGGCTGTAATTTATCCTTTGCCACCTTGTGCCCTGTTTGTGAAAGATGAAGCAACAACAATTTAGTATCATGTAAACATGACATAAAAGAATCAGAGCACAACAACAAATCGTCCACATATTGAATTAGAACAGACCCATTGTGGGGTTGAAAGGATTGCAAACAGTCATGTAAGGCTTGGGAGAAAATACTGGGGCTGTCAATGAACCCCTGGGGTAGTCTGGTCCATGGGTATTGCACTCCCCTGTAGGAGAATGCAAAAAGGTATTGGCAGTCAGGGTGAAGAGGGACTGAAAAGAAAGCAGAACATAGATCAATGACAGTAAAATGACTGGCAGACGGTGGAATCTGCATGAGGATGACAGCTGGATTCGGCACTACGGGGAGTTGGCTCTCAACAACTTTGTTAATTCCCCTTAAGTCCTGGACTAATCTATAGCCCCTCCCCCCACTCTTCTTCACAGGGAAAATGGGACTATTTGCTGTACTGGCTGTACGAATTAAAATCCCTTGTTGTAACAGCCTCTCAATAACAGGATATACCCCTAGTTCCACCTCCGGTTTTAATGGATACTGTGGGATTTTTGGAGCTATCCTACCACTTTTTAGATTGACCATGACAGGGGCTACGTTTGCCATCAGTCCAGTGTCCTGTCCATCTCTGGTCCATAGGGAACCTGGTATTTCCAGCAACATCCCCTTTACTTGAGATGGACTTTGTTCTATAACGGGAGAGTGTAACATTAACCTTTGAGGGGTGTCCAATATGTCCTGTACCTCATGTGCAACCTTCTCGGGTATATCTAGGAACACACCATCTGAAGTACAGTATATGACACATCCCATTTTACATAACAAGTCTCTCCCTAGCAAGTTAGTAGGAGCCGCTGCAGCCAAGAGAAACGAATGCTTAGTATGCAGAGGCCCGATAGTAACTTCGGCGGGTTTAGTTAGAGGATAATGTAACACTTTTCCCGTCACCCCCATAGCTGGAATAGTTTTGCTGGTCACCTGTAGATTGAAAGGAGAGGTTATCACAGATCGGGCCGCCCCTGTATCTACAACAAAAGTTTGTTTCCTGCCAGCTATGTCAACTATCATTGTTGGTTCTTCACTCTGACTCTCAGTTAACCTCACTGGCTGTAGACTACAGGTATGACCTGACCCCTAGCGCTGACTATTGATTTCCCGCGCAGCATTTGCTGCCGTAATATGCGCGGGTAGATGTGAGTCTTCTAGTCTTGTGAATCCTTTCTTGGAGGATATCTATGTGACCCACCCCTATGTGTATTGAGTCTTTCTTTATTACAATCTCTCCTGTAATGTCCTTCCTCGTTACAGTTGAAACACCTGATCACTTTAGGTTTCCTGTTATATGGGTTGTATGCTGGTGGTCGTGTGTGCACCCCTTCTAGAGCCTGTATACTTACCGTCATTAACTTATCACTTTTCTCTTCCCTTTTTCTAAAAAGGTTCTTGTCATGCTCCACAGCAGACTCCCTAAGGAAGTCTACCGTGACGCCTCTCCAATTAGGTAATGTGGTTTGTACTCTCGTCTTTAAATTTTCCCTAAGGCCATCCATCAGTACCCCTACAGCTACCTCTCTGTGATGTGGGTCCTCACTTATGTTGGATATCCCAGTAAATCGTGCGATCGCTGTTATAGCTCTAGCAAAGTAATCTGAGGCAGTTTCACTATCCTTTTGTTTAATGGTGAAAATCTTACTCCAATTTACTACTACTGGAAAACAGATGGCTAAGTGTTTGACAATTTGTTCTATATTCCGTTGGTTAATCTCATCAGTCAAGGTGTCATCTTCCTCCAACAAACAATCTCCAATAAATTTTTGTATGTTAGTATTGGGAGGAAGACACGCCCTCAACACTACCCGCCAATCCTTACTGGTTGGTTCGTGAGCATTTCCTAAGTCTTTAACAAATTTCTGACATTTAGCTAACTCTTTTCTAGGATCTGGGAATTCAGTCATAATGGAACGTAATTCTGATCTAGTCCAGGGACAATGCATTGTAACATTTCTTAAAGGAACTACACCATCCTTATCCGGTTTCCCATTGGGAACTGATATTGTGCGGACCGGGAACACACCCTCTGGTACACTAACTTCAGGGGACGCTACAGGATTTACAGGCCCTAGATTTAGAACACTTTCACTCCTAGTGATCACGCTACTCTCACCTATCTCAGCCATTTTCTCATACTTGCGCTGAGCCTCTAGTACACTAACAGCATGGGCAATGGCCGAAATCACAGTGGGTTCATCTTCATTTTCAGATACACTTGATTGAAACTGATTTAAAACAGGGTACAACTTAGTAATTTTTCTATTTTCAGTTTTAACAACGGCTGTACTTACCCCTCCCGCCACATAAGGTGGCGGGGGCGCGCTTGCGCTGAGTTCGCCATGCTTCTCAATGGTTACATTTGGTTACATTTCGCCACGCCTATTTCCGGTTTGCATTCGCTGCTCTGCCACGTGTTACCTTCCATTTGCCACAATTTTAAACAATCATTATGTCTATTTCTCTTTTTCGTTTACTTGATCAACCATATTTTATCTTTTACAGTATTTAGTACCTCTGCATTAAAACTCCCTATTGTTGGGAAAGGCCTATCACAAGCTTTGGTCATCCCGACCCACGTGTCACAATACACAGTTGCATATGCACCATATTTCTTACACATGAGAAACCTCGCTGAACCAATAGGGCCTTCCTTAGGCAGAACACTGACCATCTCTAGCGTATGCTTAGCACCCATGTTGAACAATATACCTTCTACCCGGAACACAGACACACCGCAATGCTCTGTTCCTTCCGGCCAAATGTGAAATACAGACACACCGCAATGCTCTGTTCTTTCCACCTAATAATTTCAACTCTGTTGCTATACTCACCGATAGAGATCTATAATGCTCGGTGAACATATTTCCTTTAGCCGCGCTCACTCACTTTTCTCGCCCCTGGCGAGGGTCCCTAATACAGAAATATCACTGTGGGCCCCAAGGGCTATCAGCTCCTCGATACCCTGGCTCAACCACAAAAATCTGCTGAGTTTATTATCGCTGGGAGCGCAAAGTCGATACAATCAACCTGCCTTTCCAGTATAATTCCTCCTAGCTGCTTCACCAATTCGCACTAACGGTGCGACCGGATCGCACTGCCTACCAATACTAATTATTAGCAAACCTTGCGATCTATTGGTAGCGCTTTGCGAAAACCCAGTTTTCGCATTCGGTATACCTGCCCTGTATACCGTCCTTCAGTTGGGCAATCCGCCTCGTCAGACAGCAACTGAGCACCTCAACAATAAAACAGTGTATCTACGTTACAACATCACACACTATACACCTTTTCTGCGCAGAAAATCAAAAGTTCCCAACAATAGTAATAATGTCTCAGAGGCTTTCACAAGTAATTATACTATGCATGTATAATAACTATCAAAACGATTGTTTAACCACGTGGCAAGTTTACCGGAAGTTCGCGTACGTACAGCAGCAAGTACACATACGCTAAACAATGCAATACAGTTAAAACGCACAATGACAGAAAAAAGAAACTCTTTTCTCTTTTGTCCCTAGGTTCTAGTTAGCGTGCCCTAGATAATGCAAAACGGACATTCGGTTTCGCAACACTCCCGTATTTTGCGAGAGTCTCCTGGACTCCCAGGTGAGTGTGGCAATCTCCCGAATTCTGCCCACTTCACTAGGAAGTGCCCCACTCGGTCGTTGGTCGGGGGAGCACGGTAGTTAAAAAACCCAAACCATACTCACGTGATTGCGGCGCCGGCGTCCCTCCTCTCTGCTGCTCTGTGCTCCATTGCTCCAGACTGACTGCTGGGTATGACATCATCATGTCATGCCCAGCATTCAGTCAGTCTGGAGCAATGGAGGACAGAGCAGCAGAGAAGACAAGAAGGAAGAGAGAAGTAAAGGTATGAGAAGGGAGGAAAACGGGGGGTGGGGGGGCAGCATGACACAGAGGGGTTAAAGAAAGATGGGACAATAGCAGCATGACACAGAGGGGTTAAAGAAAGGAGGGACAATAGGACAATAGCAGCATGACACAGAGGGGTTAAAGAAATGAGGGACAATAGCAGCATGACACAGAGGGGTTAAAAAAAAAAGGGGCAAGCAGCATGACAGAGGGGTTAAAGAAAAGATGGACAAGACAAGCTGCATGGCACAGGGGGTTAAAGAAAGGAGGGACAATAGCATCATGACACAGAGGGGTTAAAAAAAGAGGGACAAGCAGCATGGCACAGAGGGGTTAAAAAAAGAGGGACAAGCAGCATGGCACAGAGGGGTTAATGAAAAGAGGGACAAGACAAGCAGCATGGCACAGGGGGTTAAAGAAAGGAGGGGCAGTAGCAGCATGACACAGAGGGTTTAAAAAAAGAGGGACAAGCAGCATGGGACAGAGGGGTTAAAGAAAAGAGGGACAAGACGAGCAGCATGGCACAGGGGGTTAAAGAAAAGAGGGACAATAGCAGCATGACACAGAGGGGTTAAAAAAAGAGGGACAAGCAGCATGACACAGAGGGGTTAAAAAAAGAGGGACAAGCAGCATGGCACAGAGGGGTTAAAGAAAATAGGGACAAGACAAGCAACATGGCACAGTAGGTTAAAGAAAGGAGGGACAATAGCAGCATGGCACAGGGGTTCAAGAAAAGAGGGACAAGCAGCATGGCACAGAGGGGTTAAAAAACGAGGGACAAGCAGCATGGCACAGAGGGGTTAAAGAAAGGGGCAAAGGCAGCATGGAGGGCGCAGTGTGATCATAAGGGGGCATAGTGTGGTGATGATAAAGGGGCACAGTAATGTGTGTGTGATGGCACGGAGTTTTTGGCAATGTAGTGTGTGTGAGGTAGATGGTGGCTAATTAATGGCTGCTTTTTTGTTTGCGGGGTAATAGGAATGCTATTTTAATGTTGGGGCTGGAGGAAGGCCTAATTATTAATCATGGATGTTATTGATTTAACGGTGGGGCTGGCTGTAATTTTCTAAATGTAGCCATTTTTTTTCCAAATAGGTCCTCCAACATTCCAGGATCCAGACAAGCCGCAACTAAAGAAACCAGCAGCCACATGTGGTAAAAGTGAGAAAAACAGGTAGGACAGAGCAGCATAGTGTGTGAAATGTTGTGATTCTAGTAGGGACAATGCCAATGTTTGGTGAGCCCAGTGGGCGCAGGCCAAGACTGAACTCTTTCTGTACACACTGCATTCTTCCTATACTACACAAGGGTGCTAGATGTCCTGAAAGTCAGGAGTGCTTGGACAAATGTCACGCTCCGCGGAATTCAGGACCTAGGGATTTTATTGTGCTAGCCACACCCCAACGGCGCATTGCCACGCCCCCAATTGTGTGACCACAGCCATAAGGCGTAAGGTGGCGCAACATTTTTTTGCTTACTCAGCTATAAGGGGGGGCCCCATGAATTTGTTGTACCGGGCCCTGAATTCCTCTTGGCAGCCCTGGGAGTGAACATTAATATTATACAGTTGTGGTTAGGACTGCAGATTATTATTATTTCTTTCAGCAGTTTCATCATAACTTCTCTGGCATTTTCCTACTGTGCCTCTGCAATTCATAGCACCGGAGCTTGCTGCTCAGCAGCCACATTCACTAGGGCTGTGCCAACTTCCTCCATGTTAATGTCTATGCGGGTTAGGTTGCGGAAACTTGCCATCCTAAGCAGCTGCACTTCTTTCACCACTTATGGCACGCGATGCAGACAAACAACTTCTTGATTTCTTTGCTTTTTTGTCAGGATGCCAAAGTAACTAATACCAGAAAATTCCACACACTTTCTTGTGACCCTAATGCTAAGTTATCCAGTTTTAGTATTAGTACTCCCCCACCAAAATACCTTACTAATTTAATAGCCTCATAAAAGAAAATGATAAAGAAGTTTGAGAGCTGAATAAAATAATAGGATGGATATCACTGGTATTGGTTCTGATAAAATGTATGTATCAAGCTTTGATACTATCTGTACTGAAGACATAATGAATTTCTGCCTAGGATCTGTTCATTGTTTGAGCTAATTGTAGGAGTCGACAGCCATATGTCTGTCCTTATGTGAGATTAACTCCTAATTTAATTCATACTTGAGAGGAAACACTCAAGACTCAGAGGGCCGAACAATGATCAACTTATCTACCTCAAATGAAGCTCTATATATGCCATAATAGTAGTATTATAGGAAGGACACTGTCACAATTATATATTCTGAGACAGAACTTAAACATTTGGAGTAGTACACAGATGTTCTGAGTCCCATAATGCTGAATAGGCCAAAAATGTGTCAAAATCATTTGTTATCATAGAATTATTGGGTATGTGTGACCAGATCATCATATTGTATCAATGCTTAGCTTGATCACTATAAGAGTGCAATTGTCACTAACAAAACTTGGATAAGTGCCAGCCAAAGGACTATATAAACTGCTCATACACTTCTACTAACCATGCCTATTCTTGGATGAACTAGGCATCTGTGTGCACGCAAAATAAACCGAAGATTTGCTTTTCATATGACTCTGCATTCTGAGATATTATTTCCTTATCAGAAGTAATAACATACTCTAGCCAATTTAGCATCCATAACATTTCACAGAAGACAATACCATTTCACTGCCAATTACTGGCTGAAACTGGTGTTGCACTTTCAGAGCACTCATCTACTGCATTCAATATCTTTGTGATCCAAACCTAATGATAGCCAGTTTTAGTGGAAAAGTTCACCATAAGGTATAACCCTACACATCCTATATGTAGCCTATGTAGTTTCCAAATAACAAATAATTCCTTGATTATGTTTCAGTATATTTTTCTATCTATGAGACTTCCCATGAAGGCAAAGGCTTGCAACAAATTGCCAAATGTCCTAAGCCTATATCTCTGTCAGTCCTCATCCTCCCGTTGCCTATGTTCCTTTCTTTGTCCAATTTTCAGTGTCAAAACTATCCAAATGGAGTGACATGAAATGTCTACAAACACCTCCTATGCTTTATTTCAAATTTCATACATCACATGTACCCACAATCATCCCACTAAATAACAATTACCTTTTGTTGAGTGTGCAACTGACAAAGTCTTTTAAGCCTTACCTAGCCCTTCCTTTCTCAATTTCTTTCTCCTCCATAACTATCCCTTCTCACTCACACACAGGCACAACAATTCTCTCCTCGGCTGCAGTACAAACAACATACAATACTTCATAATATCTCCACTCCCAAAATTATATGTATTGTTTCACCAGCACTTGCTCCATCAAGTCAGAATTAGAAAAAGAATTGACTGCTAATCTACCAACCGAGCTATGGCCAGCTATAGGAACCCAACTACTCTGACCTGTTTTTCACCCCATTTCATTAACAAATCACTCAAGCCCAACAGAAACATTTGACTATTGAATAAATGGGTTCTCAAAGTAAAAAATAGGGTTCATATCAAAGCTGTACACAGTCTGTTTACTGCATAGTCATCATTCCTATTGCTCTAGACGAGGTCATTGATCCAGAAATCCTGTGTTATAGACAGACTGATTCAGAAATCCCATAATAACATTCAAAAAAAGTTATCTTTTATTCTGCGCATCCTTAGCCATACTGTCCTACAATGGCATAAGTAGAGATGATACAGCCCCAGCTCACTCCACAGAACTCACTGCTACCTGTGTTGAAAATCTGATGAAGAGGGGCCTGCACCCACATGAGACTTTACAAGTTCAGTCGCCTGTTGACTGTATCTTGGGATGTCACCAACATGACCTCTATCATTGTCTTCACCCTGCAACTGAATGCCTCTGATTCCAAGTCAGCATGACTCTTCTAAAGCCAGCCCCAGGTGCCCTTGTTGATCCACCATCATCTTTTCCAGACATTTCTGTAACTGGTATAATAAATTGGCTTGCATCATGTTAGCAATCCCTGAAAGGGGATTTTGGATGCTATCACAGGCCAACACTGTTGTCTGGTATCCCCATACAGGAATCAAATTGAGTAGGTAAAATTGGGAAATAGGTGCAATGGAGCCTGGGAGCTGGCAAGATTTGTGTGATAGGAGATGTGTACTTTATGGTGTTTCCCTAAAATATTAGTGTAAAACAATCAGATGAAAATGAGTTGAAATACTCCATCTAGTAAATTCAATGCTCAAAATAGTTACATGATTACACTAAATTAACATTGCTATATATATTTTATACAAATTAAAATCTGCTTTTCAGACAGATCCGTCTCATCCATGAAGAGCCCTGATTCTACATGTACCAGTTGTACAGAATGCTTTTAAGTTATTCATTATTCTTATAGTTCACTTTTAAATAGTGTTCTTAAGTGTTATAATCAGTTTTAAATAGAGTCCATATAGCTCTTTTCTGCTATGACATCACATTTGCTCCTCAGACCTCTTCATCCTGTTTAGCAAAATTATTCATAAAAGAAAATAGGGAGAGGAAGCCAATGGTGAAATACTGTTCTGTCTGGGAACCAGATGTCAATTTGTATAAAATATACACTATATGGAAAAAAGTATTTGGCCACACCTGTTAAATATTGAATTGAGGTGTTTCCAACAGACCTGTTGCCAGAGGTGTATAAAATCAAACACCTAGCCATGCAGTCTCCATTTGCAAACATTTGTGATACAAAATGGGTCATTATGAAGAGCTCAGTGACTTCAAGTGTGGTACTGTGATAGGATGTCACCTTTGCAATAAGATGGTTCGGGAAATTTCATCCCTGCTGGATATTCTATGGTCAACTGTAAATGATATTACTAGGAAGTGGAAGCGTTTAGGAACAACAACAACTCAGCCACTAAGCGGAAGACCACGCAAAATCACAGAGTGGGGTCATGACTGCAAAAGGCGCATGGTGCATAAAAGTCGCCAACGCTCTGATGATTCCATAGCCGAAGAGTTCCGAACTTCCACTGGCATTAATGTAAGCACAACTGTGCGACAGGAGCTTAATGGAACCTGTAGTGTATATCTAGCTTTACACCACTCAGGAACAAGTCATAACATGTCTTCCATGTAATACAAGTCACATTCTCATTATACAAAGTCAACATATTTATTGAATTAATACAACAGAAAAAGTTAAACTTCTTAAATCCAACATACTTATAACCAGGGGTCAATGTGTATATTATGTTATGCCATTCCGCCACTTATCCTTCTGCCTTCTTTCTAAAACTAATAAATTCCATTCACTTACATTCCCATTAAATTTTTCATAATGCCACCTCTAAATTTCCACTTCCACCACTGCTTTTATATATATATATATATATACTTTGAAAAAATTAAAGATTTATGTGTGATACACATACAGCAACAACACATACTAAAGCCAAATTAATTTTGACCCAAAAAATTGTGTGCGTTTTTTTTTAATAAAAGATTGTATGGCTATTCATAATTTGAATATATTGTTTTTTAAGACATTTTTATGTAATTTTTCCGAAATGTATAGATTTTTCTTTGTTGTTATAGATGAGCAAAGATCCTTAGGTTTGAATTGTGAAGTGATTCAAAATCTTTGGCCAATAGTTCTATTTTTGCTGAATTGAGTCACAAAGATTTGTATCCCTGACTGAAACTACAAATATTGTAAAGAATATTTTTTTATGGTATACAATTTGTTAAACCAAAATAAAAAAGACAATTTTGCTTCAAATTTGTTTTTGCAGTGCTACCTTAATGAACTGATTTGAAGAAATTTATCTCTACTCTATTACTTGATTCTGCTGTTTTCTGCCCATCAAAGGCTTAATATCATTTTGGCACAAAACCATTCTAGGCATCCGATCTTCAGAACTGAGCTCCAAAGGTTAAATAAATTAACAACTCTACCATATAATATAAAATGCTTTGATGAAAAGCACAGGAGGAAGTCAGAAACATAAAGGGATATAATCAGTAAAATTTGTAGGAAGGCATGTACAGACCAAATTATTACAGTGAACTGAAGGTATAAAACCCCTTTAATTTAGGTAGCAGCTCATTTAATGTATTTTTTTCTTTGTAGTCTGATCTTAGGTGCGGGGCAAAGCACAAATGGAATGGCGCATAGGAGGTGTTATGAATCCAATCGCAGGGTTTATGTCCAGCTCAGCCCCAGGAGGAGTTTGGAATGTGAAGTTCTGCAACAGCCTTGTAAAGAAGAAGCCAATTTCTCACCAGCACAACTTCTTTTACCTAAAGAAATGAGATATAATAACATGCTAGTATGGAAGTAGTTTCTTGCTATAGACCAAATATAGCAATACATAAACACATACTATATTGAAGACTAATATAAAACAATGTTTTTCAATGCCAGCCCTTGTGAAAGAACTGAGTGAATCTGTACTTGTGTTATCAAAATTTATGTAGGGCTATCAAATGTGATTTCACCAACAGGGCACTTCTGCCTCACAGCACTAGGGTCATGAGTTCAATTGCTGACCATGGCCTTATCTATGAGGAGTTTGTATGTTCTCCCCGTGTTTGCGTGGGTTTCCTCTGGGTGCTCCGGTTTCCTCCCACACTCCAAAAACATACTAGTAGGTTAATTGGGTGCTAACAAATTGACCATAGTCTGTGTGTCTATGTGTGTGTGTGTGTGTGTGTGTGTGTGTTAGGGAATTTAGACTGTAAGCTCCAATTGAGCAGGGACTGATGTGAGCGAGTTCTCTGTACAGCGCTGCGGAATTAGTGGTGGTATATAAATAAATGGTGATGATGATGATGATGATGATTCCTGCTTACGTTACTTGGTATGACTCAAACAGACATATGAATAACATTTGCCCTGAGTATCTTATCAATGTACTCTATACTCCATGGAATGAGTATGTATGAAGACAGACAGTGTCAGATAATATTTGTCACATTTGCCTTTTCCATCAAAACCTTGCCACTCCTTGAGACTAAAGTCAGTTTGCTGCCAACAAAGCTTGGAACTTGGGTCTTTGGGGGTAAGGGCAGCAAAGGATAAAAATACAATGAGATATATTATGAAAGTAGAAAAACAGTAGATGGAGTAGAACAAATATGTTTCACTAGTTTTTGTTTCTTTTTGTCATGGTGAATTAAGTTTAATTACCAGCTGAAAATGCCAAAAATGCTTCTTTCTTCACAAAGCGTCCATCAGAGTCCAGGAAGTGTTGAGGGTAAAACTCATCTGGTTTCTCAAAGTGAGCCTCATCTCGGAGGACAGAGGTCAGTAGCGGCAAGACGTATGTCCCCTGGAAAAGGAATACATTTTTAAAATTCTAGTTGAGGTAAAAATTAACCTAGAACCTCTCATCAAATAGTCTGAAGAATAATAAAATAAAGCACATTTTATGAGATATATGTTTATATTCTAAATTATGTAATGAAGAATAAATAATTGTATTTCAATCTGGTAATTGGTGGACATTCGCTGTACTGCCAGGAGATTTCACTGTTTCTCCAGATTCATATAAAAGTGTCACCTGAACCAAAGTTCTCCAATATCCTCTTGGCAGGCACGGCATGGCCCTGTAGACTTTCTATCCAAGAATGCAAACTTCTTATGGCTTCATAAAAAATGTATTCAGATAGTTAAAGGATTTGGAAGATGAGAATTTAATGACTATATATAAAATTCAGACTAGTGTGTCATATTGTGACATATTATCCTATTGCATATTAACTGACTGGGGAGCAGTCATTGTGGTGGGTATGTCTTTGGTCCGTAGTGGGACCATTATAGTTTTTCTCTCCGGCTTACACATTTCAAATTATGCTCCTGATAGTCAATTACTAAACAATTCATGAAATTAAATTCAGATAGCCTATTTGATCAGTGGAAGTTCTTCAATGATTTTAAATTGTAAAATACAATTTTTATTTGAGATGTTTACTGACCCCGCCATGCTTTTCGTTTTGGTTTTGGTTTTGGATCTGGATCTGGATTAAGTTTGTGTTTTGGTATTGGTTTTGGCAAAACCGCCCTCACGTGTTTTGGTTTTGGATCTGAATTTTTTAGAAAAATAGCTAAAATATGCTAAAATCACATAATTTTGCTCTTTTTTTGTACATTTTAACAAAGCAAGAACTCGAGCAACAAGGAGTGCCACTTTTGTGGCTGAAGTGCTTCGTTTGTTTGGGCCCCCACAAAACAAGCTTCCAATAGCTTAGCTGACTTAAGCCCAACAGTGCTGTCAATGAACTCTACATTATTAAACCATGTCTGCTTGTGCTGCATCTTTAATCTCCTTCTCCTCTCTGGATACCTCCTTCTCATCCCTGAAGAACTGGCAAACTTATATAGACACAGGTATGGATATTACATCTGGAGTGGCATTACATCTGCTTCAGACAGACTGTGACATGGAACATGTTGGCAGCATGTAATCTGTCATCTTGGAATACATTGTATTGAACAGAGATTTAAACCAATATATAGATGCAGTTGCAGAGACCGTACTTAAATTAAAACGTGACCCACCGGATGAGATCCCGAGAGCTTGTACACGAGAGATACACTGCGCTTCCGAAGAATAATACAGAGGAGGCCCTGAGGCCGGATGATAAATATGTCAAGAACAGCTAAGAGACCTGAGATAACAAATGGATTTGTCACCGGCCCCTGCAAACAAAGATTTGTAAGATGAAGACGAGGAGATTGCCGTCACCCAGAGCACTCCTATAACACAGTTGGAGATGGTGAACCCAGTTATAAACAATGTATGTGGTCACACGTACGAGTGAGAAGCAATTGAAAGGATTATTGAAAACAAACTTCAGCACTTATAGCACATGTAGGTAACATTGGCACACAGCGGTAGCTGAATGGAAAAGTGGTACAAGATTGTATTGTCCCTCCCACCCTTATAATGGTTCATAAAATGTACATGCGCACTTTAAAAAACCAAGAACTTCAGCGCAAGGAGTGTCACTTTTGTGGCTGAAGTACTTGGTTTGTTTGGGCCCCCCAAAAAACAAGGTAACAATGGGATAAAGGCAGCTAAGGTAACAGTGCTGTCAATGAACCCTACAGTGGCAAGATGTTGAATTTTCAGACTCATCCTCACCCTCATCAGTGTGTACATCATCCTAACACATTATTAATTCAACCCCACAGGAAACCACCATTACAGAGTCCTTGTAACATAAATGTCAAAAACAAAAATGTAAAGAAAAAGCTTGTACCTTTTTAAAGAAAAAAACAGATCTTTAATAAAGGTGAAACTTTACTGTGGAAAAACAAAAAACTGCCAACGTCATTTTACCTAAATATTAATAAGCATTCCAGCATCAGCAATCTCCCTTCTCTCAGTTAGATCCCAGCACCTGAAATCTACATTGTCATCATCCTCACCCTCATCAGTGTATACATCATTATCAAACAATACTAATTAATCCCAGCTTGAATCCATCACTTCAGAAGTCTCTGTACTTTGATCTAAATGCCAGTAAAGGCCTTCCTTGTGGAATGTGTAGATCATTTTACGACAGAGCTGTCACGATTTTTGGGCAAATCTTTTAGACCAGACCAAATGACAAAATGTTCTGCTGAATCATCTGCATCATTCTTGGGTCTCTTAGGACACAGCTCTTAAACCTAGGATCAAGCATAGTTGCCAAAATGTAGTAATACGATTTGTAGCAATAGGATAACTCTTCGATCCTGGCAAAGCAATAAAATATTTCATCTACAAATCCGACATACTTATGTCATGAATCACTCTATGAGTTGAGTTATCAGAACTTGTTGTTGACGAGACCTCCACCTATAGCAACCCCCTTTCCCATAGAACCGGATATGTTTGCCAGTAATCGGTTGTCCCCAGGACTTATTCTCTAGTAGTGATAACTCAATTCCGGTAAGTAGGCACAACAGAGGACTTAACAGTGGGATGCTGAGCAGAGGAACACTGAGTAGTAACAGAATGCTGTACCAACCTCAACCAGTATTACAGACTGGCAGTTTGGAGAAGAGGATGGTGTAGTACCAGCTGTGGCCTGAGTGAGATGGAGCTAGAGAGCAGCACAGTGTCAGGGAAAATGCATAAGCAAGATGGAGCATTAAATCTGTACTGTGAAACACTGCAGACACAGGGGAGTCTGATGGAGCGGATAGCTGGCACCACGATCCTACAGATGGGAGGAGATCTCTCAGATGAAAAGGCAGAGTCTGAATCCAAGTAGAAGTCAGGACCATGAGCAAACAAGCAAGGTCAGTATTCAGGCAGAGGTCAGGGTCACAAGCAAGGTCGGTATCCAGGCAGAGGTCACTATGGGTATCAATCAGGAAACAGGCAGACAAATCACAGAACCAGGAGCACGGAGAAGAAAGTGTGTGAACGCTATAACCGGCAAAGGCAGAGTGAAGCTGACAGGTATTTAAACCAATAGTAGCCAATCAGGGCAGGTGTCAGATATAGCTGCAGGTGAGAAGAGTTCAGGTGATCACACTCAGGCTGAAAACAACACTGCAGCAGCCAAAAAGAGAACAGCAGTTACCTGCTGTTCCTAACAACTTAGCGCAATTTCTTTATTTCATCTCCTCCTTTTCAAGGTGCTTTTCCAAACATCTAATTAAAGAATCACTTTTCTCAAGCTATGAGTGTCTGAACTCAATTCACAGGTGACTACTAAGAATCGATTCAGCACCTTGCACAACACAGAAAGTATTCTCCACTGCGCTGGACTAAAATACATTCCCCCTCCTTTCCCAATGTCATGGCTTGTGGCGTAAGCGTGGATGGCTTTTCGCTGCTCCTCCATCCTCACAAGCATATAAAGTGTGGAATTCCACCTTGTTACCACCTCTTGCTTCAGTTGGTGGCAGGACAAAATAAATTGTTCTTGCAGCTGCTGCAATTTCCTTCAAGCTGTTGCAGAATGCCGAAAATGTCCCGAAATTTTTCGGGCCACAGACAGCTTCTCCGGCACGTCCCTTTCATTTTTCAAAAAGCTCTGTACTGCCAAGTAGATTGTGTGAACAAACCAGAGAATGTGATGGATTTCACCCAGCTGCAATGCGTCATTTATGGCGTTATCAAAAATAACATATGATCAGGAGAGTCCAAACAGGATTAGCCATATTACAATGACATCCCTTAGTTTTTCAAACAGGGTGGCATCGGTATGCCTCTTAGTGAAGCCATTGATACACAGAGTAGCCTGCCTTGGAATAATCTGGCGTTGTTGGGTACATGCTGCTGCTGTTCCTGCTGCTGAAGGCAATTCACCAACCCAGTGGGCTGTCACAGTCATATAATCTTTAGTTTGCCCAGTTCCGCTTGCCCACATATCTGTTATTAAGTGTGCAGTGGGTAGAATGGCATTTTGTAGCCTAATAATTACATTTTATGGAACCTTCTGGTAGAGGTGAGGAATTGCTTTTCTAGTAAAATGGTATTGTGATGGAATTTGGTAGTGGACATACAGGACCTCAATTAACTGTCTAAAACCAGCTGCATTAATTGTGGATATTGGACGCAGATCTAATATTAGCATAGTCGTCATGGTGTCTGTGATCCGCTTTGCAACTGGATGACAGCTTTAATACTTGCTTCCTCTTGCAAAGGATTGTTTAACAGTCAATTGTTTTAAACTATTAGTAGTTTTTACTTGGTCTGCTTCTGGGTTGAAGATCCACCCCCAGCAGCAGCAGTGGGACTAACGCTCAAGAATTCTTCAGAGTAATCCTGGATAGGGGAGAAGTCATCTAGCCGTAGCAACTTGGATGCAGGACTAACTCTGATCACTAGTGAGGATATTCTTGAGGAAGGTGTTGTCGGTGTGGCTTTACATATAATACAAATGGCTAGACAACTGTTGTCAGGTTTGGGTAAAAATAATTGCACACATAAGAGGTGGATTTTTTGGTCTTACGCCCAGGCATGACAATGGCCTTCTTCTCATCACTGGCAAGAACTGCTTCCACTGGTGCAGGACTTACACAAAAAATATCATCATCAACATACTCATTAGCCCCGTCGTCAGCTACACAAATATCCACCACATCCTGTTGCAAATACAAAGTGGTATCCTACATTTGTGTTTACCGCCTACACTAAGAGGCATACCGCTGAGAACCTGTTTGAAAAACAAAGGGATGTCATTGCAACATGGCTTATCCCGCTTGGACTCTCCTGAGGATATGTCATTTGTGATAACGCCACCAATATTGTGAAAGCATTACAGAGGAGAGAATTCCATCATATTCCCTGTTTTGCTCACATAGTCAACTTGGTGGTACCGAGCTTTTTGAAAAATGACAGTGACATGCAGGAGATGCTGTCTGTGTCCAGAATTAATTTGGGTCTTTTTCAGCATTCTGCAACAGCATGTAGGAGATTGCTGCTGCTGCTGCAAGAAAAATAGAATTTGAGAGGGAATGTACTTTAGTCCAGCACAGTGGAGAATACTTTCCGTGTTGTGCAAGGTGCTGAAACCGCTGTAAGTAGTCACTTGTGAAGTGAGTTCAGACACTGTTAGCTTGAGTCAAGTGATTCCCCTAGTTAGACTTTGGAAAAGCAGCTAGAGAAATTGAAAGAGGAGATGAAACTAAGCAATTCCACCAACTATGTAGGACTTGAAGATCAAGTACTGTATTTGCTTCGCTAGGATCCGAGAGTTATCAACATCTTGAAATCAGATAACTACATTTTGGCAACTGTGCATGATCCTAGGTTAAGAGCTATGTCTTCTCTTTCTTTCCAGATGACCCAGATCTCAAGACATGCAATGAGCTCCTGGTCAGCAAGCTGACAGCTCAAGTGGTACATGACACAACGACTCATCCTCCCTCAGTTTCTTTTGCAACTGCTGCTATGAAAAAACGTAGCTTTCCCAAAACACCCAGTGGTGATGCAGATGAGTCAGCACAACATTTTGACATTTGGTCTGGTGTAAAAGAATTACCTAAATATCGTGACAGGTCTGTCGTAAAATGAACTACAGATTCCAACGGGAAGGCCATTGCCGGCAATTACATAAAAGTACAGAGAATTCTATAATGGTGGATTCCAGCGGGATGAATTAGTATTGTATGACGATGATGTACACACTGATGAGGGTAAGGATGATGACAGTGTAGATTGCAGGTGCTGAGATCCAGCTAAGAGAAGGGAGCTAGCTGATGCTGGTATGCTTGTCAATATTTTGGGTAGAATGGCATATTGGCAATTTTATGTTTTTGTACAGTAAACTTTCACCTTTATTATAAAGGTGTTTTTTTCTTTAAAAAGGTACAAGCTTTTTTTACATTTTTGTTTCCCTGACTTAAAACCACTGTGCACTTGAACATAAGCTTTAGCACATGACATAGAGGGATTAGTATCATCATGACTAAGACTGGAGAGTTACAAGAACAATGCAACTGAAACAGCCGGATTTAGACCTCATGTGGCCCTAGGCAAGATAATGGTTTGGTTCCCTCCCTCCCTGAAACAATCCATTGCACTACATTTTTGTAGCATACCATACACCCCTAAAGTTTAGCAGAAGTGAAACTATGTGCGACACAAAAGGAGGTGTGGCTATACCATTGGGGGCATGGCTTGCATCGTTGGAGGCGTACCTAACATGTGAAAAGAGCTAGGCCACCCTCCTACAGAAAAAGGCACCCCTAAATAATTAGCAAGCAGTCCCGTTTTTTTTAAGTAGTTGGGTCAAAACAATTTAATAAATATTTAAGTCAGAGCAGAAATACTTATTTTGCAAAAAGTTTTTTGCAAAAATAGTATGCATAAATCCAAGGATGCGCCCTTGTCACTTGTGTCCCTCTATCATCAAACTGTGCCCCTTCCCAATATCACATGTGCCTCTTCATTGTCACTATTGTCCCTCCATCATCACACTATGCCCCTTCTTTGCCACTTTGCCCCTTCACAATATAAACTTTGTGCACCTTCACATCACCTCTGTGCCCACATCACCTCTGTGCCCCTTCATCATCACACTGTGTATTACCCTATTAAAATGTATGGCTGGGGCTGTTACACAGTCACAGATTAGGAAGATGATGGGTCTATATGCCTTTTTCTCTTCTGTATTCCTCTTTTCTGGTCTTCTTGTCTTTTTGTCTTCCTGTCTTTTTTCTTTTCCAACGCGCTGCTCCTCTCCACTCCTCGATTAGTCCTCACTGTGGCCGGAAACAAATTAAGAAAAAAAAACAGTCAAGTGATCTTGCGGCGGCTCCCGGCAGTCTCTCTCCTCCTCTCTGCTCCCACTGAATGTCGGGCATGAGGATGTCACACCCGAGATTCTTAGAGAAACTGCCCATTTCTCTAAGCTTTTGATGGATGTACTGGTGCCTACTAACATCTGAACCAACCTGGTTGAAGAGATGCTGCCCCATCTGCATGATGCATCGCTCACTTTTGACTGCGAGTAAGACTTCATTCTGGTTCATGTCACTCAAGAGCTACCAAAAGCCACCACTGATGTCAGGTGGAACAGGCTGTGGAAAGGCGCACAGTGAGGGCTTGTTGCCCCCTTTGGATTAGCTTACATCTCTTCAAGTGTTGCCACATGTATTTCCTTGCAAACAAGCCTTGGCAGGCAGCACAGTGCATGAAGCCTTCGGCATCCATCTCTTTGCCTGGAAGTTTGCACGGGACCAGAACGCCATGTCCTGTGCTCAGTACCTCCGCATTTTATGCTAAGTTGCCCCTATTGCGAAGATGTGCCAAGTGCATTCACCTTTGTTTCAAATGCTTGGGGAATTGCATGGCCCGGGTTACTTCAGTCTCATTGTGGTGAACATGCTTCATGTGCCGGGCTATTTTTGAGAGGGTTTTCTCACAGTAAAGGCAGCAATGCTTTTTGTTATATGCCCTGGAGTCATCACTGTTTCTGGACACCGTTTGGACAGACACCACATCATCTCTCCGACCCTCTGTCTTTAAGACACTGCTGCCACAAGGTTTGGGAATGGACCTGCATAGAACACATCTCTGAGTACCTGCACTTTGCTCCACTAGCGAGCAATGGGACATCACTTCTGCTGTCTGAACCGCTTTCCTCTGAAGCCTCAGGGGCACACTCATCTCCGTTTCTCTCCGGGCTATAATCTGAGTCTCTGGTGGGCTCTGTCATGCTCCACTGTCCCCACTTTTCTTTTAGCAGTAGAGGGAGGAGACTGTTTCTTTATCCCCAATGAGTGTAAAATACGTGGGAGCGCTGCACGTGTCACGTGCCTGCTTATATATGACCTCTAGCGGTGGCGTGCGCACACACACTTTCCCCATCCACTTCGGACACACTTAAAAATTGACTTGCGGGGACATGCCAGATTTTTATGCTGAGCATATCAGCAAGGTCCCCTGTGTTGATTCCCCTTGGGAAGCTTTGTGGGGACCTCAATTTTTTTCCCCACTATGACTCTCTACAGTGTTGGTGTGTAAACAGGTCAATCACCCCACAAGCATATGAATTTAAGTACACATACACGTAAACACACCTTAGACCTTTTTTGGGGGTGGGGTACGGAATAATGGTTGCCATTATTCTGACAATATTCACCCAGACGTGGTGACCCGGACGGTTATTTCCCGACCCGGTTCCAGAACGACTGCTGTGACCGGCGACTGCAATGGATCGCAACCTATGAAGAATCCGAACAGTCTTGATGACGTCACTGTCGACCGCGACGCTCTTTTCCTTGCTGTTGAGGTGTAAATGTAAGTATGCGGGCATAGACAATGTACAACGCTAAGCAAAATACATTGTGTATGCCCGTATACTTACATTTCCACCTTAGCAGCAAGGAATAGAGCAACGCGGTCGGCAGTGAAATCATCGAGACTGTTCGGATTCTTCATAGGTCGCGATCCCTTGCAGTCGCTGGTCACAGCAGTCGTCCTGGAGCCAGCTCGGGAATTAGCCATTTGGGGTCACCACATCGGGGAAAGTATTGTCGTGGTAGTCAGCATCGATATGCTGACTACCACCGTTTTTTTGGAGCATCTTAGTGCACTAATTATCCAGTGTAAGAATAAAGTCAACTGCAAATACCATGTAATGTAATCAAGACATCTGCCTGTACCTTAATACATTAATTTTGTCAAAGAGCACTTCAGTGTCAATTATACAAATGGGACATAAATGGCCACATTCTTAACCATAAACTGTATATTCTGTACTACAGACATGCATTATTTTTGTTATTTTAAAAACAAATACAGGTTGCACCTAAACAGTGAAAATTAATACATATATATTTGTTGCTTACCTTTGGTAAAAAATAACCCTTGAACATGACATCTTGGGCAGTGGCATGTGGTATAGCTGGTACTATGTTGGCAAATCTTTGAATCTCATGGATAACGGCATCCATATAGGGCATTTCCTTCCGATGCTCTGTGTGAGGTTCAGCCGAACCAATGACTTTTTCTATTTCATTTTGAACATTTTCTGTAGTCAACAAAAGGGGGCGACAGACAACATTAGCTGTACTATGAACAGGAAATCATCATTAGGTCATCCATACATGTCCATTCTTTTAACAATTCAAAAACTCACAAACTCTAATATTAGCTCTGTTCTCTATTTACACTGGCTTCATAAATGTCACCTACTCAAGACATGTTAGCTAATTTTTAAATGGCGCCTGGAACATTCCTGTTGCACGCATGCATTTTTTGCGTTACTAAATATCTCATTGTACCATTGTATATGTGTAAAGCGTGACTAGTTATCTTACTTTGGATCTCAGAGTATTTCGTGATTAGCAGAAGAGCCCATCTCAAAGTGGTTCCGGTTGTGTCTATTCCAGCACCAAACAAATTGCTGACGATCATTGTTAGATTTTCATCACAGAAATATTTTGTAGATTCTTGTTTCTCCTACAATTGATTCAATATAAATGTAGTTAAATAATTTCAAGACTAACTTCAGAGACACATAGACAGATATTAAGCATGGAGGTTATTTAATAAGGTCATCCATAACAATGAAAATTATGCTTTAGACATTTCAGTGCATATCTTCATCCACCCAAGCTTTGGAAATTCTTCTGGGACCAAACTGTTGCTAGAAAATCCAGGACCATTCCTTATAAGAGTATTTTGGGACCGTTCCAATGGAACTCCTAACATTAACTATATTCAGCTGGGTCCTGGTACTTACAATCAACTATGACATCTCTGGTCAGCTGCAATAAACATCTATGTGTGCTGGAGGAAGAAGGGATCCAATGCATTGGCTTGAAATGACTGGGTCCTGACTGGATGGCTTCCAACTTATCAAATCAGGAGCCCGTTTTTATTAAAAGATTGTGCTGAATCATTCCTTCCTTTAAAGCACATATAGCATACTTGCCCAATTTCCTGTAAAGTCCGGGAGACTCCCGAATTCCGGGTAGGTCTCCTGGACTGAATTGGTAGCTATTTTGAGACAAGTGAGGAGATGTATTTTTCAATGCAATTTTGTTGATGGCCTTGTATGTTAGTAGAAGAATTTTATATTGGATTTGTTGAAAATAGGCAGCCAATGTAGAGACTGACAGAGTGACTCAGCAGACGAAAAACGATTTGAAAGGAAAATCAATCTAACCGCTATCTGGGATCTCAGAGAGGACAAGAAATGAAAGTTGCCAAGTATGACATAGCTTTTATTGCAATTAACCTGAAGATATCGTGCTGATCGTACCACAATTAATGTAAATTATAGGAATTCCATTGATAGATTCAAAATATAGATTTAAAATATACTAGTGTGGGAAATGAGGGTGTAAAATTTAATGTGGAAAACCCTGTTAAACAGCATTGATGCCAGCGGCACCCCAGGGGGGGGGGGGACCCCCCAAGACTGGTTCACTATATGCTTGGGGTGGCTGGCGCCTTCCCCCGGGACCAGCCACTTTACAGTTTGAGTCTGTAGATAGTTTCTGATCATTTCTATCTGCACTGTTCACAGCACTCTCTTCCCTGATGTGTGTCTCCGCCCTTTCTCCTCTGATTTTTGTCCTCACCGTTTACTCTCCCACTGCCAGCATGTCTCATGTGTGCAGCAGCAGGATACAAGATACAGCACTGGATGAAGAAGGTAAGTGTGGGGTCGGGGGCAGTTTATCATGTATGTGTGTCACTATGTCACAATGAAGTGAAGGAGCTTTTAATGTAAGTGGTGGGGTTTAATGTATAAGTGCAATAGATCCATTGAAAACATAGCCTGCAGCAATTTGGTTTTGTTTTGATCTACATAAAACAGCTAATATTTATACTTATATATGTACATTCCAATTAAAAGTTATGACTAGAGAGCTATTGTAGTGAACCTGTATTAAAAATGGATTCTGGCTTGGAGGGACTTTTAATATAAGTGTGAGATATTAATTTAATAGCAAGGTGAGAGTGTGAGCTTTTAATTTATTGGTGGGGTGATGGTGGGGGATTAATAGTGGGGTTATGGCAGGTCTATTAATTTAGGGTGGGATGATGGGACTGTTCATTTAATGCTGGGGTGGTATGGGTGCTATTAATTGAATGTGTGGCTGAGTTTGGGAAGAAGAGGAGCTATTTCTTAAAAGTGAATGCTAGTTATTTACTGTTTATTTATTACATGTAAATACTATTAATTTAATGTTGGGGTTGTTTGGGGGTAAATGGGTCTTTATAATTAAAGGTGCCATTAATTTAATGTTTAGGTTGGCTGCTGGGAGTTCTAATTATCAAATGTGGTTGCTTTTGATTTGATATCGGGCTGCTTTGGGGAAGGGAGGCATACTGTGTTCGCTCATTGCTTGGATTTCTTTTTCATGTACCTGTCCTTTTCCCAAACAAGGACTCAACATTCAAGGATCCAGACAAGCACAACTGAGCTTAGGACACAAGCAGCAGCAACAAGTATTGAAAGCAGCAAGTACAGGTAACAGAGAGCAGGACAGTCTGCCAACTGTCCTGATTCTGGTGGGTCAGTCCAGATTTTGGGGACTGACACACTCAGTCAGGACTTTGTCCCAACTGTAGGGACAGTTGGGAGGTATGTCCCGCTTCCCACAGCTCTGCTTGTGAAGCTGGAGCTGCATGCACCTAACAGTAGTGCACACAGCATTGTCCATGTATATGATGGGGTTATCAAGAGTTGGAGAGCAGACAAGCACGGTCTAAAATTTAGCCACAGCCCCATACATGCTGGTCATGCCCACTGGCATGGAATCACCTCTATAGATATCCTCCATTGCCCCTGGATGATGCCACTGTAGTTGAATCTTGCAAAATATGGATCCTTTGTTTTCCTCTAAGAATACAACGGCAGATAAGTAGCCACTTCCCGCTCAGGATTGATGATCGTTTCCAGACTCCTCTTAATGTGGCTTTTGTGAGAGAAAAAAAAGAGTCTAAAGCTAAATGAAAGCAAAATGGGGTTTGGCAACTCCTCAAAACATAAATGTGTGTTAAATGTCAAACTGTCAAGCCTCCTATATCGGATGCATAGCTGATGCGTTACAAAAATAATTTACAGAGTCTGGGTCTGATTCATCAGGGCAAGTATCTGTCATCCGGTAAAACAGCCTTTTCTGTGCGATAAGTGGGGTGACCTTGGTGGGGAAGGGGCATGTGACCGTAGGCAATGTACAGTGTGGGCGTGCCACAGTAAAGCGCACTCAACCACGACAGTGACACACTACTGTACTGTCATGGAAACCCTGTACAATATAGATAAATCCTGCATTTGTTTATCTTTCATTTTGCGGCGGGTGATCTTCCGTTGAAGATCTAAATGCGGTCATTCCTTATGGGTCTTTTTTTGTTGCCAAGCCTGTTCCAGTGGAATATTTTGGGGTCTTTTGGACTGAAGAAAGAAGATTTTTTTCTTGGACAATTGGAATATAATTTATTTTGAGGTTTAATTGTTTTGAACTACTCCTGGACCTGGAATGTTTTTTTTGAACAGATATTGGACCTTGGATATATTTTGGTTTGCTTTGTGTTATGGTTTCAAGCCTTATTGGATTGAAAGCTTGCAAGATTGGATTCCATACAGACGAAGACATCAGATGGTTAGTGTATGGGTTATGATTTTTAATAAATGGATGCGGTTATATCAAGGGTTGTTTGTTTTATTTAGGCGGTTTTATTATTTTTATTAAAGTAATATGGTAATAAAGAGGGTATTGTGTTTTTTACATTTTACTTTGTGGTACTACAGGTTACAGTGGGCCCTGGGTGCCAGGACATGGTGGTACTTGTGGTTCTCGAAGTGCCACAATGCCATAGCTGCCATAGGTATGCAGGTGCTTGTAGTTCTACAAGCACCACCATGCTCATACTGCTAATGGCAGTTTGGGATGGCTGGGGCTTGTAGTTCCACCAACTAAAATGGTGTTTTTCACTTAATCTGATATTACACTCGCTGGGGTTGGTTTGTCTTTATGGCAGGCTGACCCCTGCTGTATGTCCCCCTGCAATAGTCCAAACTCCCCGGTTAGTTGGCCTAGTGCTGGTTTTAAGTAAAATTGGGGGGACCCCATGCTTTTTTTCCACCCAACTTTGCCGCAACCAGCACTAGCCTGGCAGCGCTAGGGTTAATACTGTTTAGAGGGGGGACACAGTAAAGAGCCGGTGGTTCAGGAGGTTGTAATGCCACCTGATCCACCGACTCAGCAGGCGCGGACAGGTACGTACGTACCTGCAGCGCCTATGTACTATAGAAGCCCTGTGCCCGAGTTCAACAGGCCATGAATATTGTGATCCGTGGCTTGATGAATTCAGGCACATGCAAAACCAAAATACAGGCGACATATTCTGAGTGCAGATTGCACTCTGATTACATGCCCTAAAGAATCTGGTCCTTTATGCCTTATATTTGTTATATAATCTGGCCATATGCTAACCATTGGCTATATAATGTAAGAAACTCACATTTTGGGTCTGATTCATTAAGGCACGTAAATTCCGATATATAACGTATTTGCATTAAAAATAGTGCTGTGCATGTCCAGAACCAGACCATACGCCAGTGAACACAGTAACATCCATTTAATCTTCTAGTGCGAAGGACCCTTACTACAGCCTACGATTTAATGGACAGGAAAGGAACAAGCCATATGCACATACTCAATGTATAGTAAGGGCGTGCCAAGATCGAGCTCACACAGTGAATCAAGTGATATATCAGTTTTTTCTATTTTGATTTTATACTGTCAGTGTAGGTACCGATCACATTTATTATATGGACACCAGTTTACTTGCTTACACTGAAAGAACCACTGTAGTTACATAGTGCATTTGCACTCAGGGCATACAAATTCCCTTGCTTCTTCTAAGGGTGCCTCGGCAGCTATTTAAAGCTTGCCTGCTCTGGGTTTCCATCAAAGAACTCGGTTTGTGTATAGTAGATGATCCCTTTTGCATTCTGCTACTTGTTAAAGTTAAGTATTGTAACTGATAAATGAAAGTGGGAGTATGAATTAGAGATTTGTGCTGACCCCCGTGTTTTGGTTCTAAAACTTCTCCGGGTTTTGATTTTTGTTCTGGTTTTGGATTTACTTAAAAATTATGAAAAATAGGAAAATTTATGTGATTTTTAGATGATCCTACTATTAATTACTGTTTATTAATTAATTTGTATTAATTACTATTTATAGCATTATCATTCTTTTACAGTCATTTAAAGTCTATTTTCTAATTATCTCTTCAACTGTCCAAATTTTTACGTATTTTGGCATTGGCTACAGTGAGCTGGCATGCTGATATTAGTGAGAGAGCCGCAGCACAAATACATGAAGTTTTCAAAGAAACAATCCCTATGAAAAATAATGGCACAGATAATTTATCTATATGCGGTCACTTAAAGCTGAAAATGACATTCTAGAGTTTTTCCAACTGATTGAACCAAGTAGTAAGAATAAGAGGTCATTAGATGGACAGCGGCATCAGTAGATATCAGTAGATATTTAGACAAGTAGATAGACAAAGGTGGGCTGCACCCAGAAGAAAAATGTTGAAACACTATGCACACAATACATTTAGAACATTAGAGGGCATTCATCATAGACAGTGAAGCTACAGTAAGAAGTGCTTGAATTGTTTGGCAGAGTTACAAAACCTTCATTAACACAAAAGAGAGTGCCCCGTGGCATATGGATCTTTCATGATATATAAATTACTGTAATAAACTCTCATTATGTTTGTGTAGACAGTTGTGTTGGCAATTTAGTTGGAAAAATGCATCCATCCACGGGAGACAAAGAAGACCGGAAAAAAAATTGATCATGGCTCAGAAATGCAGATTGATCCGATTGAATAATTAATCCATTGAATAACCCTAAATCACTTTCTACTTGCATCTTGTTAAAGGGAAGTTTTCTTCTGGCTCTAATAGCTTTAGGGGACGCTGAAGCAGGATATGTGTCATGTACGAATTGAGCCGACAGCTTGCTCACAAGGAGCTGCTTGAAGATTTGTGTCAGTTAGAAAGAAAGACATTACATATGACATATGACTTTTTTTTGTCAAAATATCCGTAGTTAAGTGGACAGCGGCATCAGTAAAAAATTTTCGACACGTATATTTAATTATAGGCAAAAATGGGCTGCACCCAGAATAAAATGTTAAAAGAACATGAACACTATATTTTGAAGTTAGGCAGCATGCCTCATGGAAAGTGAAGAGGCAATATGAACAACAGGTCCTTAGAGGGACAGTAGGGGCATTAGTAGATGATTTTACACAAGATGATAGACCGAGGACATAATGTAAAATAGTGTAAAATGTTGAAAATGACATGCACAAGATTGATTTTTCTTGCAAATCGTTATTCTTCTGTTGAATCACTCTGTATGTCTCTACACTGGTTGCCTGTTTTCTACCGAATCCAATATAAAATAATTTTACTAACCTACAAGGCCATCAACAAAGCTGCACCAACATACATCTCCTCTCTTGTCTCAAAATATCTCCCAACTCGGAAACTCCGTTCTGCACAAGATCTGCGTCTCTCATCCACACTCATTACATCCTCCCTGTCACGGGCACTAGGAGTTTTACCCAGAATTCGCCAGGTGTAGCTACACTCACCAGAGGTGCGGACCTCTGGGTAGTGTGGGGAATCAGTGGAACCATACAATAGAATAGAGGAAAGGAATGTCAATAGTATAAATGCTGAGTCTTGGCACCGTGGAACTGTGATGGTACAGCAGGAACACAGAACAACAGCAGGTCAGCAGCCAGGAGACTGAGCGCTATAACCAGCAGGGAGGCTAAGCCCTCCCTACCTTAAATACTGATAAGGACTAATCAGGAGCAAATCCATTAACAAAGAATGAACCCCAGCTGTGAAATGACTGAATTGCGCAAGCGCCCGAGCAACAGCTTGCCGTGTCGTAGCGCTAACTACATAAATACTTACACACGCGCCCACTATGTTTACCTGCCGGGACGCGTGAGGGGCTGGGGAACGGATAGGGGTGGAAGTGATGTCCCGGTCGTCATGACGACAGCCGAGACGAGGGGCAGTGAGAAGAAGCGAGCTGCAGCGGCTCGTGACATTGAGAGGGAATGACAGGAATGCAGCTACACATTAAGTAATGCACAATAACTGAAATGAAGAAAAAATGGAGCAGGAATCCTTCTGCTATAAAAGGCTCAAATAAGAGCACAAAAATAAGGAACAAAAACTACTCTGCTACAGCGTTACAATTACAAATAGTTTCAGGAGGGAAAAGAGGGAGAAGGGAGATTAGGTGATTGGGTAGAAGGAGAGGCAAGGGTAATAGAAGAGGATTTTAACCTTCGAGTGACACTAATACCTTCAGCTACTGTGGACAGACAGTTCATTAGAAAACACAATGTGCAAAGAGATCAACAGATGAACAAACCTTCCTGTAGCACAACATTTTCAACCTCAATGACTGCTTCCGTTGTCCAGTGACATAACTATCACACTGTTGTTCCTCTTAGACCAATTGGATCCTACTCTTTTTTTTTTACTGTGGAATGAGGTAAAATGTTTGATAGACACAATAACTAAGGTTAATAAGGCTTATTAAAATATTTTTTTCTCTTCAGTTATGACTTTCTCTGAAATTTTCCCTGCGTTAGTATTTGTAATCAGACTATCATGCATCATGTCTTACAACCTTTCTCTGTGACCACTGTGCCTGCCCCTGATTGCCATGCTTTTTTCTTTCTCAAGTTAATTACATGGGAATGTATTTTACTTAGGCTGTACTGTTTATTGTTCCATGGTTGGAATGTATTTACATGTATTTTTGACCAGTGAACTGGAGTTACTGGTTGTGTTTGTAGACCAACCTGTTCCATCTGTACACATTTAATTGAAGATACAGATAAGGTCCCTCAGAATTCTTTGTCTCGTTTAGCTAAAAAAAACTATAAGACCTGTATTACAGGACCTTTTGAAACAAAGTATAATTATTCCTATATTATCACATGGTAACACATCTAGGCCTTCTTTTAAATAACAGACAAGTATACTTATGTGTTTGCGCAATACATAAGAGTTGTTAGCAAAGATGGACTTCCTGTGTTTCCTGTTGTTTCCAAATCCAGCACTATTCAATTTCTAACCTGTATACAATCTAAGTTTACCTATTCCACAATGATTGTGCTTTGTAAGCTAGCAAAGCTGATTTTTTTGTTGCTCAGAAAGAAAGAAAGGCCTTTTGGGTTAAAACATCAGCTCTGTTTAACTATTTGGGCATTATACAGGACATTACTTTTCAACAGCGGAATGCTACCTCTCTGCTGAAAGAAAATAAGCCATTCTCAAGGTTCCAAAACTCATGACTATCTCCCAGATAAGATTTTTTTGTGATATGGAAGCATATTAGTACGAATTTTAAATTCTGTTTCCAATGTCAGACACTTTCAGGCTAAGACTCATACGAACAGCAATGAATCTCTCCCTTGGAACATATTCATCAAATAGGCACTTTTTTTGCACCTGCTCTGAGTCTTCAAGAGTACTTTAAAATGTTCACTCTTTGCTGTTATAATGCATGGAGATAAACATCTCCCTGTTTCTCTATTGCATGTTGCATAACTCCCCTCAATTCAGTAGGCTCTGGTTTCAGATTTTGTCTCAGAGCTGTTGCTGCTGCTGCAAGTGTTGTGGAATCCTCATCAATCTTATTCTGGGTTCACTACTCACTGTAGCTGTCCCATACTTGGTGGTCATTCTTATGTTAAATACAATAACATAACACATGTCCAACATCTGACTGACCAACCACAAAATTGTTTACAATCTTCTGCAAATATGGTTCTCACCAGTGTCCTGCAACTCTTATCTGTATCTATAGAGTTAGAGCTACGTAATTAAATGCAAACCGAATTGTCTATGCCAGTGATGGGCAATAGACAGCCGTAGGACTGCACGTGACCCTCTAAGCCTTCACCTGCAGCACACAGCTCCTTAGCGGTTTATTGCCAAATTTGTTTGTTATAGCATGTAACACTTCTTTAAAATGTCTGCTAATATGTTGCTACAGATATGTGTCTCTTTTACTAAATATATTGATTTAAATTATTATCTTTTATTTATAAGGAGCCACAAAAGGTCCGTAGCACTATATATATTTACAGTAGTATACAATAAACAGACAGCAACGATACATATCACATTCATATTACATGTAAAATAAAATAATACAAAGACCAAACATCTGATAATAATAATAATGATAATAATAATAATGATAATAATAATAATAATAATAATAATAATAATAATAATAATAATAAACAATCTGCTGATTAAAACATGTTGGTTGGTTTATAATATACTGCACTGCAGCCATTTACCCTCTGTCTAATTGGCTGTCACAAGAGCAAATCTGTAAACATTTGCAATGATTATCTGTATACATTTGGGAAGCACTTGTGCTCCAGTTCTAGAAGCTTAATATATTCTGCTTTTGCTATTATTAAATGCATTGCACATCTATAAAAACACATAATGTGGTTTCCAAAGGGAATCCCTTAGCTGACTCCACTGCCAAAACTGCTACTCTGTCTACATCAGGTCATGCAGAGTTATTTTACAACCACTGTTTCCTTTTGTCACAATAAAGGTCCCTGCTAGACTTCAAAATTAAGCTTTTTATTGGTCTATTTATCAAACAGTGAAAAGTGCAAAATCTGGTGAAAATGGAAGTTTTCACCCCATTTCGGGCTTTATAATACAGGAGCACACTTGATACCCTAAAGATATAGTAATCACAATAACAAACATTTGCATATTAAATTCTGTAATATCAATCTATAATGTAATATCTGAGATAAACATGAAGGGCCTGAATCATTAAGGAGAGCAAAGCATAAAAAGGAGTAACTTTGCACCTGGGCAAAACCATGTTGCACTGGAGGGGGAGGTAAATTTAAAATGTGGGGACAGATTTATAGTTGGGATAAGGCATGATCAACTTTAAATTTCAGTGTAAAAATAAAGATATCAAGTATTTATGTGCTAGATGAAAAAACAGCCAGTATTTAACTGATGTGCAAAATAATAAACTAATTTGAACCCATTGTAACATGGTATGTCCTGGAGAACATTTACTCCTTTTTTTGCCTTACTTTCATTAATGAATCAGGCCTGAAGTCCTGGGTGAACATTTTAAGCAATTATTGTTTGCTTAGCATTTTGAGAACTGTGACTGCCTTCATCCCACACAATAATTTATAGGTGTTTAAATTAGTTTAGTTTTCAGCTAGGTCCTACCAGCATAATCTATAACCTGTATGCAGTTGAACCTGAGAGAGGTGTGTGCTCATGCTATAGAAATGAATTATTGCCGCGGTATATGGACATTTAGGGGCATATTCAATTGTTTGGCGTGACCGCCGAAAAACGAGCGCTCTAAAAGTATTACCGTTAATACGGTAATTACTCGCTGAATTTCAGCGCGCAGCTCCCTGTAATCCTGTAACTATTTTGAACATTGAATTTGTTAGTTTCAGCGTTTGGACTCAATTCCCTCTGATTGTGTCATGGCAATAGATATATTTAGGGAAACAACATCTCCTATCGCACAAATCTTGCAAGTTTCCAGCCCCTCAGTATTAAAGCCAATTTAATACGCCAGTTACAGATATGTTTGGAAAAGATGATGGAGGGTCAATAAGGGCAACTGTTGCAGACTTTAGGAAAGTCATGGTTTAGAAGAGTCACAGGCATTCAGTTGCAGGGTAAACATAATGACTTGAAAATATGTTGCAAATGTGGTGATTTTCTTCTTTCTCCGGATTTCACGTGTGAAAATAAACCAAAAATAGAGAATATAGTGTAACCTGCACCAGAAATACACCCTAATTGATTTAAACTGACAACACATCAAATTCAGTAAACAAGTGATCTAAACCCCACTTTCAAACAAAATATAATGGGTCTAGTATATTTCTAAAATAATAGCAAGAGTATAATTTCTTATGATTAATGATGCTCAGGCTCGGTTTTCTGAAACATCCCCTATCCGAGAACCGAGTTGAGTCAGCTCAGTACTTTCCCACATCATCGGAAATAAAAAAATTGAGGCAAAACTTTATAGGTGCATCGTTGGATTTTGCGGGTTTTGGATTCTAAAATGAACCCCCTCCCTGAAGATCCGGCAATATTTCTCAGACAGACACAGGAGGGGTAGCAGCATTCTTGGCAGTCACCAGTGCCGTTGCTCAGCGCCATTGGTCACACAGAAACAGGAGGGGTGGCAGTGTCCTTGTCAGTCTCCAGTGCCATTGCTCTGTGCCATTACTCACACAGAAACAGGAGTTGTGCAGTGTTCTTGTCAGACTCCTGTGCTGTTGCTCCACGCCATTGGTCACACAGAAACAGGAGGTGTGGCAATGTTCTTGTCAGTCTCAAGTGTCATTGCTCAATGCCATTGGTTACACAGAAACAGGAGGGGTGGCAGTGTTCTTGTCATTCTCCAGTGACATTGCTCTATGCCATTGCTCACACAGAACAGGAAGAGTGGAAGTGTTCTTGTCAATCTCCAGTGCCATTATTCACACAGAAGCAGGAGGAGTGGCAGTGTTCTTTTTATTCTCCAGTGCCATTTCTCACACAGAAACAGGAGGGGTGGCAGTGTTCTTGTCACTCTCCAGTCTCCAATGACATTGCTAAATGCCATTGCTCACACAGAAACAGGGGAAGCAGTGTTCTTGTCACTCTCCAGCCACATTACTGAGTGCCATTGCTCACAAAGAAACAAACAGTGTTCTTGTCACTCTCTAGTCTCCTGTCACATTGCTGAGTGTCATTTCTCACACAGTGCTATTGCTCTGTGCCATCAATATGGATCCTGATCAATCCACAGAAGAGCAGAAGCACCATATAGCTGCTGGCACCAGTCATGATGATACTAGTCCCTCTACTGCATGTACTAAAGCCTATGCTAAAGTGCATAGTGGGTTTTAGTCAGGGAAACTAAAATCCAAAAAAGAAGCTTTTACATTTTTTTTAAAAAAAAAAACATTGCTAATAAAGAGAAAGTTAACTGTAGAAAAACATACAATTGCTAACATGCCATTTTACACACGCAGTGGCAAGGAAAGAATCAGGCCTTCGCTTTTCTGTATGAGTGCTAATCAGGGCCTGATTAAGGGTCAGAGCCACCATAGGCTAATACACTAGTTGCTGCCCCCACCCCACCAATGTGTGTGTAAATGTAAAAAGATATAGATATAGATATAGATATATTATAGAAAAATTATAATATCTAATAGCGCTCCACTTCTAACTGCTGCTTGATAGGTCACAATAGGAATTCACACTAATCCCAAAAAATCCCACAAATAGCAACAAATGCTGACAATGTGAAACCCTTCAAGCACTGTTATAATCTCTTTACAGAATTATAGAGAAATATACTTATTTTTGTTTATGATGATGTTCTCAAAATCCTTGATTCTTAACGATACTCTTCTCATATATCATGTGCATGAAAAAAGAGAAATCACAATAGTGCAATATAGTTTGAACATATAAACATATGTAACAAAATCCCACATATAATTCTTTGATGCTTTAAATCCCACACATTATTTTCAGCTTATCGCCCCCTAGTGTTGGGCTACTCACTGGAAGTCTATGGAAAATAGGGACCTTAATATCATTTTCTTTCCTTTTCTTCTTTTCTTTACAATCGTCCTCCATACATTATGATGTGCTCATCATATCATGAAAGGAAAAAAATAAAGTGCATCTAGTGTGCCACTTTGGATTTGCAACAGGATGAGGGGGATATTTTTGTAGCTGACGACAGCGGTAATGGAGATGTTGATAATGATGATGTTGTTTGTGTAAGTCCTGCATCAGTGGAAGCAGTTCTTACCAGTGATATGAAGAAGGCCATTGTCATGCCTAAACATAAGACCAGAAAATACACTTCTTATGTGTGAAATTATTTTTACCAAACTCCTGACAACAGTTGTCTAGCCATATGTATAGTTTGTAAAGCTACAGTCAGTAGAGGTAGGGACCTTAACCATGTAGGAATCTCATTCATGTTACACCAATTGAAGAGAGTTCATGGCAAGCTTTTGGGAAAATGAGAAACTTATGCTAAAAAAATAACAACAAACAGTCCAGCATCAGCTAGCTCCCTTCTCTCAGCTAGATCGCAGCACCTGCAATCTACACTTACAAAACCTTCCTCATCAATATCCTCACTAGTGAACGGAGTTAGTCCTGCATCCAAGTTGATAAGGCTAGAAAACTATTATCCAGGATTCCTAGAAAGAATTCTTAAACGTTAGGCCCGCTGCTGCTGCTGGGGGTGGATCTTCATTCCAGATGCAGACCAAGAAGAAGACTGCTAGTAGTTTACAACATTTCACTGTTAAACAATCGGTTACAAGAGGAAGCAAGTATGACAGCTGTCATCCAGTCGCAAAGCAGATCACAGATGCCATGGCGACTAAGCTAGTATTAGATCTGTGTCCAAAATCCACAATTAATGCAGCTGGTTTTAGACAGTTAGTTGAAGTATTCTGTCCCCTTTACCAAATTCCATTGCAACACCATTTTACTAGAAAAACAATTCCTCACCTCTAGAAGATTTTAAAAAAAATTATTTATTGTGCTACAAAATGCCATTCTATCCACTGTATACTTAACCACAGATATGTGGACAAGCAGAACTGGGCAAACTAAAGATTATATGACTGTGACAGCCCACTGGATTGGTGAATTGCCTTCAGCTGCAGGAACAGCAGCAGAATCTAATAAACAACGCCAGATTTTTCAGCGGCAGGCTACTCTGAGTATCACCGGCTTCACTAAGAGGCATACCGCTGACATCCTGTAAGAAAAACTAAGGAATGTCATTGCAACATGGAAATTCCCACTTGGATTCTCCTCAGGATATGTCATTATTGATAATGCCACCAATATTGTGAGAACATTACAGCAGGGTAAATTCCATCACATTCCATGTTTTGCTCAATCAACTTGGTGGTACAGAGATTCTTTGAAAAAGGACAGTGACATGCAGGAGATGCTGTCTGTGTCCGGAAACATTTCGGGACATTTTTAGCATTCTGCAACAGTATTTAGGAGATTGCAGCAGCTACAAGAACAATTTAGTTTGCCCTACCACCAACTAAAGAAGGAGATGGTAACAAGGTGGAATTCCACTCTTCATATGTTTCATAGGATGGACGAATAGCGAAAAGCCATCCACACGCAATCCATGACATTGGGTATGGTGTGGGAATGTATTTTAGTCCAGTGCAGTGGAGAATACTTTCTGTGTTGTGCAAGGTGCTGAAACCATTCAAAGTAGTCACCTATGAAGTGAATTCAGACACTGCTAGCTTAAGCCAAGTGATTCCCTTAATTAGACTTGTGGAAAAGCAGCTTGAGAAATTAAAGAAGGAGATGAAACAAAGCTATCACGCTAAATATGTCGGACTTGTAGATCAAGTATTTTATTCGCTTTGCTAGGATCCAAGAGTTATTAAGGTCTTGAAATTGGATCATTACATTTTGGCGATTGGTCTTGATTCTAGGTTTAAGAGCTATGTCTTCTCTTTATATCCAACTGACCCAGATCTCAAGAGATGCAATGAGCTCCTGATGAGCAGTTTGACAGCTCAAGTGTTACACGATACGACAACGTCTCCTCTTGCTGTTTCTCAGGCAACTAGTGGTAGGAAAAAACGTAAGCTTTTCCTAGAGACCCAGGGATGATGCAGATGAGTCAGCAGTACATTTTGACATTTGGTCTGGTCTAAAAGAATTGACCAAAGCCGTAACACCTCTGCCGTAATTCCACCTGGTTCTACTATCAACATCCAAAGGATGGTGGAGGATTATTTTAATGACAGTGTGCAAATATACACGTCAGGCAGTCCCTTTACATACTGGGAGGAAAAAAAGGCAAATAGGAGACCCATGTACAAACTCACTTTGCAATACCTAAGCTGCCCACCCTCCAATATGTACTCAGATAGAGTTTTCAGCACAACCGAGAACCTTTTCAGTGATTGGTGTGGGAGTATACTTCTGAAAAATTTGGAAAAGATGATGCTTATCAAAATGAACTACAAATTCGACAAGAAAGGTTTTTACAGGCAATTACATCAAGGTACAAAGATTTCTGTTATGGTGGATTCCAGCGGGGATGAAATAATATTGTGTGAGAATGATGTACACACTGATGAGGGTGAGGATGAGGCTGAGGATGATGACAACATCTTGCTACAGTAGAGTTCATTGACAGCACTGTTAGCTTAGCTGCCTTAAGCCCATTGGTAGCTTATTTTGTTGTGGTCCAAACAAACCAAGCACTTCAGCCACAAAAGTGTCAATACTTGTCGCTGAAGTGCTTGGTTTGTTAAACTGTACATGTCCATTTTAACATATTTCCAAGGACAATTACATCTTGCACTGTTTGACATTTAGGCCTTGGTCTATCATCTTCTGTAACAGTCGACAATTCAGGTGTCAACAGTATTAGTAGGTCACCAATTCACATGGTGGAGAGTATGATTAGGTAAACTATTCAAATGTGGACTGTATTATTATAGGGCTAGGTATATGGTTATACAGTTCTAGTACAGGGACAAAAACCAATCAAGGCTATATAATGGCATGAGAAGTGAAAAGTAATTAAACAGAAATTGAATAGACATGGCAGAAACATAAGAGGCAAAACAGTAGCAAAAACACAATATCAAACATTAAAGAGATGAAAGCAAAAAATCAAGAAAAGGTATATCTACATGACTGGATGTCAGTTGAGAATAACTGGACAAAGAGAAAACATAGGATCAGACAAATGAATGTCCATCCAGGAATCAGTTCAGGGTGGAGCAAGAATCTCCAATTACATATCAGCGTCTGTAATAAATGCCTGAGCATCATTCACTGTCATGAAATCTTATTGATCCTTGCTATGTTATTCATATTATCTCTCATTGGACAGATTAGATACACCCTCTCAAACCCAATGGAAGATATGTCTCCTGTGATTTGCAATAGCTTAGGCAGATTACTGGGCAAGAATGGTAGCAAGGCTGGGACTTTATTAGTTTCTGGAAAACCCTTGAGGTGAAGATTATTTCTCCATGATCAATTTTCCAAATCATCCAATTTATTTAACATTTGTTGTTGAGTTTTGAGTAAGGAGACAATGACACTCTTCTGCTGTTCCAGTTCATGCAGATTTTCTCCTCTGTGTAATTAACCTGTACTTGCTAAGCATTTTGAGAGACTATGTAACTGCTTATTCATCAGCAATCAACCACACTCACAAGATCAGATAGTAAATATATCAAGCTGTGAGTTTCCAGCGGGTTTGAAAAGTGGAGATGTTGGTCTTTAGCAGCCAATCAGATTCTAGTTAGCAGGTATTTAGCATTCTACAAAATGATAGTTAGTATCTGATTAGCTACTATAGGCAACATCTCCACTTTTCAAACCCCCAGGAAACACGCAGATTGATACATTCACCCCCTGGTCTTTTATATCCTGGATAGCTGCCATGAGCATGGTCACTTTCTAATGCATAAACGGTTTCGTAGTTTCCTTAATTGCTCAGATGGGTTCTTTGGATGTAGACTGAGAAGTTACTAGATTTTCTTCCAAAACATTATAAAAGTCTAGGATGTCTAGGATGATTGGACTCAGAAAGAGACAATAATTTACTTGGAGTATTACTTTACAGATAGGTGCTGTCACGATCTGACTCCGGCTGCTCTGCACATCTTCCATGTGGATGCTGCTTGCCTCCTGCAGCTCCTGTCTGCCAAGAACTATGTTGGACTTTGCCATTATATGTATCCAGCTTGCAGTATCACTGTTCTACCAAAGGAGCCACTGTGATGCTTGAATTCTTCTGGTAACTGCTAGAGCTAAGCTCGTTACTCTGAGTTGCTTAATACCTGTTTCTAGGCTTTAAAAGACTGTCTGTCCCAGCAGTCTTTGCTAGTTTATCTGTTGCCATTGCCTCTGCTGGTTTTTCTGTGTGTTATCCTTGATTGATCTCTTGGTATTGACCTCTGCTTGTTCCTCCATTTTGGCACCACTCCCTGTGACCCCTGACTCGGCATTGTTGTGACTTAACACTTGCTTCTTCCTGGTATTGTGGTGGACCGTCTGGCTTTGAATCCTGTCTTGTTTGAATCTTCTGTGTCACTGTGTCTGCTGTGCATTGCTCCCTGCTATCTGACTCCCATGTCCGATCCAGTCTTCTGGTTGTCTGCCCACCTAAAATCCCGAGTACTCCGCCCTGCAGACCACTACACTTTCTGTGTCCATGACTCCTCCGGTGCCTCGTGTCTTATGAGTAACCTGAGTCCTGACATCTGTGACTCATCCGATTCCTCATGTCTCCTGAGTAACCTGAATCCTGACATCCGTGATTCCTCCGGTGTCTCCTGTCCCCTGAGTACCGGAGTCCTCACATACGTGACTCATCCGGTGCCTCGTGTCTCCTGAGTAACCTGAGCCCTGACATCTGTGAGTCATCTGGTATCTTGTGTCTCCTGAGTTTCCTGAATCTTGACACCCGTGACTCTACCGGTGCCTCAGGCCTTCTGAGTACCACAAATTATCCGGTACCTCATGCCTCTTAAGTTGTCCAGGTATCTTGACAACCATGATTTAACCTGCTTCTTCAGCCTCAGAATCAGACTTGTCATCCGGCCTCTCAGCACTGACTCTTTGAACTATAATATTGTCCATTCTCTGCATCTTTGACTTACTGAGTTATCTTTGCTATTACTGCTATACGCTGCTGACTTGCACTTACCACTTTACCATTTATTGCATCCTGAAAACTGTGAAACCTGTATTAAATAGAAACCACTTTGTTCTGCTTATGCTCTCTCAGTGGTCTTTATATTGGGGATCCTGACAGGTGCACTGAGTGTGTAGAGGTAAAGCAGAATATTACCTCCGACTGAGCAGGTGCGTTGTGGGTTCTCTGGAGTGCTGTTCTAGAGATAGAACACTGTTTCAGTTATTTTGGTCTTGTGAAGCCTCAGCCATGGACATCATTCCAAGGTCTTGAAAAGGGAGAAAGACAGGGAAGATCTTCAGACACCCAGTAGATACTGGTAGCCACATGGCACAGATACACCGCAATGTCACAAGACAAAGGTTCTGAGGGGAAGGAGAGCAGGCGGCAGGGTCTTCTCAAGGTCGATATAGTAGGTGTTGGGCTCCTTTGTTGGAGCAGAAGGACCTCTGTCCATTCATGAGCACTTTGGTGACCCATGCTTAGTCAAATAAGATCCTGAATTGGAAGGACCGGAGCTCCTGTGAAGAACATCCGGCCATCTTGGCTCAAGCCATACCTCCCCAAAATTTGAATCTTTTTATATGTTGTTATGCTTCCTTAAGGCTGCTGACTTCTCAATTAAAACTACACATAATTATAATTATTATATATGGACTTCTGGGGAAATTACCTTTCTTTAACACCTGAACACTTGTTTAGAGCAGAACCGCCATGATAATATGAAACCCCTACTGGTCTGGTGTTTGGGCACTCACTTACTTGGGAACCATGATATCTGGAGGTAACCCACTCACTGTTGCCTTCCTCTACTGCTCTGGCTATGGTGTGGTTGGGCAACCATGACCAGACCTCTTCAATACATCCCAAAAGCCATGGACTCTTCCTCACTTGGTATAACAGTTACTCAACCAGAGTACTTCATCTAGCTCTTCCTGTGGGGATTCCTTTCCTCCAGAGCAGCCTGCTGCTTAGTTGCACTCTTGGGTTTGGGGTATTTTGCAAGGTGCCTCCCTTGCAGGGGACATCCTCCCCTAATTTAACTCCTTCTAGCCAGCTGCCTCTGCAGCAACGCCTCTCACAGTATGGGGGTCATTACAAGGTGGCTCTACACAGATCCATCTCTCACATCACATGTGGCTTCTAGCCACTCACCCCTTCCAAGAGTTTCTCTCTCCATCCATGCTTATCATCCAGGTAAACTTTTCCAAACACTTATAATAATAATAATAATAATAATAATAATATTATTATTATTATTTCATCACTGTTGTTAGGGTCTCTTTCCCTCTTCTCTATGGGCAGCTCCCATACACTTAGCCACGTTCACAACTTCAACACTGGTACCCCTTGTTTTAAAACTCTACCTCTCTCTCTATGGGGCTTGTACATAATTGGGGCGTGTAACCCTTTCTATCACACACCTTCTCAGGGGCACTTAATAAATTGGGCTCTTTGTGTATTTACACTTACTGGGGACTATGAAACTGCATCTTTATAGACTTTGATCGGTGAATTGTAGACGTTAATGAAAAGGTGGATTTTAAGGAAAGGTTTAAAGCTTTGCAGGCAGGCAGCTATCTGACAGTGCATGTGAGGGGTGGCACAGGAGAAATCTTGGAGGTGGAAATGGGAGGTAGTTACCAGAGACAAGCTGGGAGATGGATAGGATTGGAGATGTAGGAGGGGTGAGGGAGCTTTGTAGGTGAGTGTGAGGACTTTGAATTGGATTTTTTAAGGGACAGGTAGAGGGGGCTAGGTTAGGGGGGTTTGGCAGAGAGGCGAAGCAGAAGTGGATCAGGCAGAGAGGAAATTCAATGTAAGCATATTTGAAGAAAAAGGTACCAGTGGAGAGGGAGAGGTTAAAAATGTGTGTGAGGAGGATCCAGGAGTTGGGGGAGTAAGAGCAAAGGTGGTCAGAGGGAATGAGATCCAGTTGGCAAGAAAAGGAGAATGACCATGTACTTTGAAAGTGGTGTTCAGAGAATGAGATGGGCGTGTAAGACTAGAGGTGGGAGAAGACGAGGTCAAGTGAGTGAACAAGACATCAAAATGAATGGAGTAGAGGAGACAGATGTGATGGATATTGAAGGATGAGAAAGAAAAAGAGAGCTTAGGGAGAATCACACAGAATGTCACAAGTTGACTTCAGCCTTCTGCCATTGTCTGAGTTTTGGAGGGATGATAGTGAATCAGGAAACCCCTCTCAGATGATTATAGACCAAAGGAATAATTTTGACCTGTGCCATGGTTACATTCTGGAAAACCTCAGATTCTGTGGATGCAGCCATTCCTCTCCAATTGCGGAGGTCATAATGAAGTAAGGAGGGTCTACTTAATTGGGCACCAATTGCCTGAGATTCAACCAGGGTGTCGATCTTGTGATTTGTTAGTTAGGCCCAGGGTTGGCACAGTGGTTGGGCCTTAATCAAACTGATAGTCCAACTGAACCTACCCGTTCACTGATGGGCTCTCTATAACAGTCTGCTGTGATATGCTTGTGTATTCAGGCATTAAGACACCCCCAGATAGCAGCAAAGCGAGTTTGGAATGAGACAGTGCTGGGTCTACATGTTCAAGGCATGACAGCTGGTGGCATGTGCAAAAACAGGGAGTTGGAGAGCCATAATATGACTCATTTTGTTTCTTAGGTGCTCCGGGAACAATGGTGCAGGAGACACTCAAATATGAGTGCGGAGGACCCTGATGTTTTAGGATGTTAGATGGGTCTATTCAGGAGCTCCATAGGATGCATGTGATCCTTAGATCCCTTCCCCAAGATATCTGGGTGACAGGCGAATAGCAAATCAGAGTGTAACTGAATAATTTTTATTTGTTGCCAGTTTATCAATCTCAACAGTTTCTCCATGCAGTGAAAGATCTTGCCCAGGGTGTGATCCAGGAAGCTACACACCCACTTGTAAACTGGTCACCAGATTAAATTTTCTAGTTGCCATAACAACCTGGTAACCAAATTTTGTCAAGCCCTGATATATATCTTGTGATGTTTCTCTTTATAATGAAATTTCATTAGATTTGTACTAGACTTTTTATTTTAGCCTTTCTATATATGTCCACCATTCCTGGATGGAGGAATGGTGGACAGGTTAGCAGTGTAATCATTTTTATGGCTCCATGTTATGTAAATGTTAATAGTTTTGTTAAAATAATATAATTGCAATATAATACATGCATAAACACTCGTAATTATAGCTGTGAAATATATTGTTTTCTTTAATAGTTTCTGATGTCACTTGCAATCGAAGATAACAATGTCTTTCCCTATTGTGTTTATTTTACCTCATCTATAGTTAAAAAATAATATTATAGTAGTTTTATACCTAACTTTATGAGCATATATTTACAATAATATATTCATAATAATAATAATTGTAATAATATAGCAATTTGGTCTATTTTCTAATTACAATACCATGCCTATTGTAAGATACACTGTTCAGTAGAGTTCATCTAATATATAGTTGAAACCAAATCAATTCTCTAGTCTCCACTGGAGTGGACACTCTCTGCAAATGGGCAGACTACATAACTACATAACTATGATGACATCGGTAGGTTTGAAAATGTACAATGTGAAAAAATGATTGGGGAGAATTCTATGGATCAAGCAAACTGCATTTCAAATAAAACAACATTTTTTAACTCTTTAAAATTCATCCAATACTAGATGTTATATTTGGGTGTAATTATGCATTACACTATTTACTATTGCAAAATATAGCATTGAAGCCTAAATGCTTATGCTAATTAATATAAATGATATTAAAAATAACTGTATTATTTTGTTTAATACAGCTTGGTGTTATATAAAGAGCATGCTACATAGTCTCTTTGCAACTATACAATACACCACAATATTGTAAGACATAATAAAATCTAGAAAACGCAAGGTCAGGTCACATAGATAACAGATAAGATATAAGTGTGTTAGCTGTAAATGACATGCTTGGAAAACATTAACAGGTTAATTCTACCTGTTATAATGACTAATGTTAAACACACATTTTTGAGTACACTTGTAGGCTAATAAGGATTTGTGACGGTATTCACTTTATCTTTGACCAAGAGGACATCCTGCATCATTTAAGAAATAACTTCTGACCCTATTCATTGAAAATAGTAAATTTTTGTCAATTGGAACTACGTTACATTTCATTGTGAATAATTAAAACTGCTGTCAAATTTGACAAGAGACATCAGATGGACATCATTCTGCAATCCCCAATGTACAGAAAATGATAAAGAGAGAAGAAAATTAGTATACATACATACATACATACATATATATATATATATATATATATATATATATATATATATATATATATATGTATATATATATATATATATATATATATATATATATATTCCATAGACAAAAAAACCTTACGCTTTTACATGTACAATTAAGGTTCCTTATACACAATCTAAAGTGTAAGAAAACGATTGAAACTCATCAAGTCAAACTGCAAAAAGCAATGAAATTACGACGATTAAGCCAGAAACCTTAAAGGCGTGTTCCTTGCGCAATACAGACATGGTATGCCATCACATCCTGCGGTTAGCTGCAGATTCAGCACTATCATGGAGTGAGATTGCTGTCACTCACAAAATGCTGGAGCTGCTAATTCACAGATGGAGCTGTTAACTCAAAGAGGGACATGTCCAGATAACTCACATCTACTCTCCGCTGTTATTACCACTGAGTTTGATCAGTAAAAGTACCACAAAGCACTTTTGAATAAATTAACTGATGTCACTGAGGGGCGGGAGGTTTTCAATGGATTCTCTAACAGCTGTATCAGGGAGAGATTAAACTCTCAATTGAGAGCAGTGCCTGGGCTAATAGTACTACATGGTGCCCCTCCCATATCCCCAAAACAATAACCAGTACCCCTGTGGCTAGAAAATGTGGGTAATTTCTTCAGCTCAGAGATGAAAATCCCTTAGCCAGAGACTCAGCCATGTTTGTGCTCTCAAGTGAAGCCAGTCTGAGTATACCCAACACAAACCTCTAAACTGACATGTGCAACGTTATGAATTCCCCTATCTTTAAAATGGGCCATATTTTACCAAATTGTAAAAAAACCTATAACTTTCTCAAAATTTTAAACCCTCAAATGCACTCCTCAGCCCTAATAGCTTTCTTATAAAACAAACGGTGACATTTGCAAAACAGGAAGTGGAAAAAACGGCGACATTTGGAATTTTAGATTATTCCTAATTTGTCCTTTTGTATTCTTTTTTTTCTGAGATTTGGCTTGCGGCACCTATGGACGGTTCTTCACTCGCATGCCAAATTTCAGTTAAATAGCTTTAATACTTTTTAAAATGTAGCCCCTCAAACACCATGACCCCCCTCTCACAGATTTCTAATGGCAGAATGCTGTTTATTAGACGCAAACTTAATATAAGGGCACGACTGTGCCCTTATAATAAATATATATATAAATATATATATATATATATATAAATATATATATATATATATATATATATATATATATATATATTATATATATATATATATATATATATATCTATATACAGGGTGAGTCAAAAGTCGCAGTACACCCTTTTATTTCAAAAACTCTACAGGAATTTGGGAAACCTGAATACTCCAGTAAGGTATGGGTGATGTGGTCTATCTTTTACGGTATGTACCAAACATGGGCGCCATCTTAAAATCGGCCAATCGGCCCAATTCCTGTAGAGTTTTTGAAACAAAAGGGTGTACTGCGACTTTTGACTCACCCTGTATATATATATATATTGTCGAAGTCATATAATTGGATGAACGAAAGTATATTGGTTAATATTGTTTTGCCGTGCGATTGTGATCCATACGCCACGTAACACGTGGCATGGTGCGATCGCACGGTAAAATGCGCACGCACACGCACTATAACATTTAGTTTCACATATATAGTTATAGATTCCATTCCAATGTGATTTATGAGCTGACAGTATTTGGTTTATTATTATTTTATATATTATGATTATATGCACACTTTAGTGTTATTTAAGGTTCAGGTCATAATAAATGTGTTATGTCTGATATCATACTAATCCCCTTTACATTTTGTGACTGTCTGGTTCACTCTGCGAAGGGATCGCAGAGTGCATACGCAAGTTATTAATGTTAAGGAATTATGGACTATTAGGATTAGTAATCTTGGCGGGAAGATCAGAGCTCATTCCCTGGAGAGATGACCCCCTCCTTTGGATTCCTTAGATTGAATCAGCCTATGACCTGTTTACCCTGGAACCACCCTTGTCTGGACCTATAGAAGCAAGCTACGTCATCTCTATTGTTCACTGTGTAACACTGACTGCATATATAATCATAGCTGCACCACCACCAGCCTCAGTCTTCACTGATCACAGTATTCAAGGGTGAATCACTGTCCAGGGGTGCCCGTGGTTAGCGCAGCGAGCGCATGCGATAGCAGAGGTATGTATGTATCTTTTGGTATTGGCTGTACTGTACTGTATCATAATATAATAATGTATTGAATTGTTGACTATTTACATCTGCTAAAATAAATCACTGTGTGCATTAGAAACACAAAACAATCGCCTATGCAATGCTCATTTGAAAATGATAGAATTACTTTAATAATATATATATATATATATATATATATATATATATATATATATCTATATATAGATATAGATATATATATATATATATCCGTCTTTGTATCATTGCTTGTGTTGTTCTCTCTCTCTCTCTCTCTCTCTATATATATATATATATATATATATATATATATATATATATATCTATAATACAAAAGCCTAGCGGCGTGTGTTAGTCTGTGTGTGGAAAAAAACAAAACAAGCTGCAGCGCCACCTGCTGGGCGGAGTTATACACTGACCTACTAAATTCTTAGCATTATCTAATATATAAAAGTAAAAGCCTAGCGGCGTGTGTTAGTGTGTGTGTGTGTGGAAAAAAACATTTTCTCAGAAAGGGCTCATCCAATTAACCTGAAATTTGGTATACTGACATTATTTGACAAAAAAATTTGAATAGTGAAGTCAGTTAACTTCCATCATCCCCCCTTCCCCCTGTGGGAGGGGTAGTAAAGGCTAAATTTACGAGTTGAGGGCTCAAACTCATCTTCGTGAGGTAATTTTGCCTCATGAACACACATTAAAAAGGGCGCTTGCGTCGGGAAGTAACGCTCTTCCCCTGAGGAGGCCTGGGCTAGGCCCAAATGCATGACAAGAGCCTTTTTAAGACCTTAGGTAGCTTGATTTGACTAGAATGCATAAGTATCATGCACTGGTTAACTTGTATATATATATATATATGTATCTTTTATATATATATATATATATATATATATATACATACATATTTATTATAGTATTTATGTTGTATATATACAGAATAAAAGTGACATTCCCTATCCTTGCTGATGGGCTTATTTACATTGCATGCACTGCAATTGACCTAAATCTACAGGTAGTGTAAGATACGCCGAAAGTTAAATAAAGGAGTGATTACTTAGTGAATCATTAGTAACAATTTCAATGAACAATCTCTACTTTATTAGATCAATAAAAATATCCAATTCAACAAATGGACCTGCACATATTAAAGTCTATCCAACAGTTAGTGGACTATCGCATTCATTTAAGGGGACATTATTATTGTAAAAATTTTAAATATATATGCTTATTAAGTGTACAATTATAGTTGAAAGACAACAATACATAGATGGAGGAGAGCTAAGTCATATGGTTATCTGCACATTTGAGTGAACTGGATGTGGATATATGCCTAATTTACTGGTCTTAATGTGTGCCTCTATGCAATGGACCTGACTGGGTGTGGACTTCTTAAATTTGAACCAGATTGGATGGAACGTGTACACTATGAACTACACTTGAACACCAGTTTTATTTCAGAAGTGCAATGTAAACGTGACCCTCTTTACTTTTTCTGTATGCTGCATCGCTGAATGCAGAGAACAATTATGTCAGACTAAAGGACACACCACATTTTCAGACACAGTTTAACTTTGCCTTATTATACCCCAACTGTTATTCATATCTTTCATCTTGAATGGCTTAAGTTTTTACCTTAAATGTGGCTGCTTTCCTAAGACTATTTCTTGCTCTTTTTTTACTAGTAATTTTAGTAATTTACTTGGCTAACTTTGCATCAGCTCCCAAGTATTTAAATATGTGTAATTTTTCTATTTTCCATCCAGAAGTGAGTACTGTATTTCTCTATATTTCATCCTTGTCAATGCAAAAGGACCCTTTCAATTTGTTATTCATATCAATTGTTAAAAAGTTAGATATTTTGTCTGCCGACATTGTGCATAGAGTATCATTACTTATGATTTTATTAGCTATAGACTCAGGGCCCTCTTAAGAACCTCTTGGGCCCCCGGGCACGGCAGTGCACCGGGCCCCTATATATACAAAAAAAAAAAAAATGATTATATATATGGGCCCTGCAGCCCAGGGGGGCCCTCCGGAGGCAGAAAAAAAAAAACCCTGCAAAAAAAGAAGAAAATACTTACCGTGCTGTCAGCTGGCGATCCGGCTCCCTCCCTGGTCTCCTCCTCCGTCGCGCTGGCAGTGCATGTCGGGCATGATGTCATCACACCCGCCCGACATCCATTCCAAATGGTGGGGCCTATGAATTTAAGATGGAGTGATTGGTCCTTTACTTTAATGTTGGGGTGGTTTGGGAGCTATTAATTGATTATGGGGTTGTTTGGGGAAAATGAGGTCTATTTTATTAAATGTGATTATGAATTATTTAATGCCTGAGATTGTTATGGGAATTTGTTATATTTATTAAACGTAAATGCTATTTAATTTATTGCAGGGGCTGTTTGGAGGGAGGGAAATAGGTTTATTTATGAAATGTTTATGCTATTTATTGTCGGGGTTAGTTGGAGGGAAATAGATTTATTTATCAAATGTGAATACTATCATTTTAATATTTTGGGTGGACGGAGACCCAATTATAAAACGTTAAAATGTGGGTGCTATTAATATAACACTGGGACTAGTTGGAGTTTTCGAAATTGTATGTTCCCATTTTTTTAACAAATAGGGCCTCTAATATTCCAGGATCCAGACAACCAGCAAATGAGCTAAAGTAACTAACAGCCACAAGTGGTTAAAGTGACAAGAACAGGTAGGAGAGAGCAGGACAGTCCACCAACTGTTCTGAATCTTGTTCAACAGTCCTGAATATGGGTGACTGTTTCACTTAGGACAGTTGGGAGGCATGTCCCGCTTCACTGTGTACTGCTCGTGAAGACAGAACTGGGTGCACCTAACAGTAGTGCACACAGTATTGCCTGTGTATTTGTCTAAAATGATAACCATGCTACATCATAGGGGGTTACCCTGTCTAAATTGCAGAGGCCCCCAGATCCTTAATCCAGCTCTGGGCCTAGGCATAAAAATAAAAATGGATTAAGCAACACTAAAATAGCCTCTTTTTATATAGATAAATATATATTGTGCCAAAAACCACCCTTTAAGGATGGGCCGCTACTTATGGGCCAGTGCTGTGTGCTTGTCCCCCGAGCTAAAGTCTGCCAGCCCTCCCCTGAGTGGGATCCCCTGCCATAGTGGCAAACCGCCCCTAGGCTTATCAGCAGTGGGCTGAATTCCCTAGGGGGATTGGGCCTGCAAAAAAATGTGGTCCTTCCTACGTGTAACTAGCCCCATGCTACAATGCACTGCGCTTTACCCAGACCGCTGGTGCAATGGGTGTGGAGTAATTGTACCAAAAATACATAGGATAAACCATTTGCCAAAGGTGCACTAGAGGTCACAACATGCCCAGATCTAAGCAACTCACAGCCTGGATTTTCTGAAATCAAAACCATTTTGGGCAAAATTATACTGAGCAGTCATATATAGACAAGTATTGCTCCCTCTTCTGCAGGTGTTTGGTAGGTGCCATTTGTTCCCTGTTTTTGTGCTCTGTATTAAATAGCAATAACAATCTACCTATCACGTTTCTTAGGGAATAAACATATTTTATAAGCAGTGCATGTTAGCTCTTTATATTCACTGACAAAGGAAAATAAATGTCTCTTCCCTAGAGCATCATGTCAGTTTTATTATTACCACAGTCATTTGCTTTCATCCTCTATTTATTAATGTTTATTTGAGAAAGAATACAGTGACATTTTAAAACATGTAAAAAAAAATCTGTGTTATAAGGGTTCATTTAGAAAAAGAATCTGCTGCACTGAAAACTGCTTAGTGACATCATGTACCGATTTGATTTCAAGTTACACCTTATTTTGTCACATACAGTGATACAAAATGGCAGCATCTGTGAAACAGAAATATTTATACAGCCAAATTACTTACAGTCAAGACACTGCATAAATTCTTTTTTTGGTGGTAATATGTATCTAGATGTATGCTGAAGCACATTCACTTGTGGAAATGATGGTATTTACAGAGAGGCAAGGATTTGTCACTTGGAGGAGTTGGGACATCTCTTCCTAGCCACAGTGGTGCACCTAGTTGTTCAGAGTAATGCAGAAATGAAATTTAATTTTGCAGAATATTAATTTGAGGTGTAGGGATGCAATAGGCACAGTTTTAGGAATGTTCCTTGCTGATTGGAGGGGAGCACAGCCATTTCCACTCTTCAAAAAGAACTTATTGTACCAGCTTGGGTTTTGTACTATATGTCATTCCTAGCCATAGTACAATAAGGGCATATTAATGCTTCTTACGTACTATGTAGAGTAGGAAGCAATGCAGATACACCCATAGGAGGCATCTCTGTTGTGGGTGAGTGCGAGTGTGCCCCCACCTCAGAAAATCAAAGCAACCATAGTGCTGACAGGTTAATATTGGCAAGATTGAGGAGTCAAAAAGTATAGCCCCCCCCCCAAAAAAAAATTACCAGAAGCAGTACTATGGTTTGCCAGAAAGGGCTGGTGAAATTATAGCAGGGAAATCCACGAGGAGGGATCCCCCATGCTTACAGAGACAAACAAAAAGCATAATTTTGAGTATCGTGCACTACAGTTATCAGCATGCCAAGGCCACCATTAAATGGTGGGCATGTTGGTGCCTGTAATACTACTACAGCAGCATACCCATGGTTGCCAGGGAATCATCATCATCAGCTATTTATATAGCGCCACTAATTCCGCAGTGCTGTACAGAGAGCGCATTCACATCAGTCACTCTCTTGGACCTTACAGCCTAAATTCCCTAACATACACACACACAGACCAAGAGGGACTAAGGCAGGGTTTCCCAAACCCTGTCCTCAGGGCTCCCCAACAGTGCAGGTTTTCCATATCTCCTTGCTGGAGCACAGGTGTAGTCATTACTGACTGACACATTGTAACAGATCCACAGGTGGTCCTAATTATGTTAGATGTGATTCAGAAAACCTGCACTGTTGGGGAGCCCTGAGGACTGGGTTTGGGAAACCCTGGACTAAGGTCAATTTTACTATCAGCCATTAACCTGATTAAGCACCCAGAGGAAACCCACGCAAACAGAGGGAGAACATATAAGCTTCACACAGACAAATGCCATGGTCTGGAATTGTTGAACCACAAGTGTCAGCATATCTTAGCACCCAGGTCCCGTTGGGATCTGTAGTGTTCCAAGGAACAATGGAAATAAAACACACACACACACATACACACACACTGTAAAAATATTTTGCTCGGTCAGGATAATTGGCTGATATTAAAATTGACCTTAGTCTCTCTTGGTCTGTGGAATTAATGGCACTATATAAATAGCTGATGATGATGATTCCCTGGCAACCATGGGTATGCTGCTGCAGTAGTATTACAGTCACCAGCATGCCCACCACCATTTAATGGTGGCCTTGGCATGCTGATAACTGTAGTGCACGACACTCAAAATTATGCTTTCTGGTTGTCTCTGTAAGCAAAAAATATTTTAATTTAAATAAATAGACCATCTGACTGGACTGCTTATTGAGGAAGCATTGATGAGTTAAGATAAGCTGCTTGTTATCTATCTGTACACACATCATCTTTTCTTATATGGTGTGAAAGTTTATATTTATTCTATTACACCATAGGCTTGACTTTTTTCTGTTTGCCTTTTCCTTGTTTAAGTTTTTTTTCCATGTGTCCAATTACGGAAAAGAATCAACTAAGGGGTATATTTACTAAACTGCAGGTTTGAAAAAGTAGAGATGTTGCCTATAGCAACCAATCAGATTCTAGCTTTCATTTATTTAGTGCATTCTAAAACATGACAGCTAGAATCTGATTGGTTGCTATAGGCAACATCTCCACTTTTTCAAACCCGCAGTTTAGTAAATATAATCCTAAGACTCAAAGAGTTTTCAGATAAGACTGTTCATCTCATTACTTGGTACGCTGCTAATTTGCACTTTGTTTATCTGAACACTTACAGGGCCTGAGTCATTAAGGAACGCATTTGCTGGTTTTGTGCATATTGTTTGCAAAAATCACACTGCCCATGCTCAGAAACAGGCGATACACAACAAAACGCAGCCAGGTCCAAGTCAGCTTCGAGCACAAATGACACTTACTACAGCCAAAAATTTAGGGGGGGTGAACAGGGTGGAGAATGGGCAGATTCACATAGCAAATACACAATAAGGGCGTTCCATGCAGCCACGTCCAAGTCAAACTCAGGCACACACAGAAGTGCGCTGGTTTTCTACCATATATCTCTTACTCCAACTGGGTGGGCAGTTTAAGTTCCGAATACTAGTGCTGGCGGCTGAGTGTGCATGCGAAAACATATGTTTGCAATAAGGAGCAACTGTAAAAATGTATTTTATGTACTGTAGACATTAAGGACAGCCTAATAAATGTTCCTTCAAGGGAACAAAGAGATATAATTATTATTGTTATATTTTTAAAATTTCAATATATAATTAGGGATGTGCACCGGCGACTTTTGAGGTCTCGTGTTTTGTGTTTTGGATCCGGATTTTCGTTATTTTTGAGGTTCGGATTTGTCTCGCAAAACACTTGACGAAAGGTCTCGGTTCGGATTTAAGGTATTGGATTCGGATTTTTTTTGAAAAAAACATAAAAAGTTTAAAAATCAAGTTTTTGGGCTTATTTTCACTCCTAGGCTATTATTAACCTCAATAACATTCAATAACAAGCATTTCCACTAATTTACAGTGTATTCTGAACACCTCACAATATAGTTATTAGTCCAAAACGTTGCAACAAGGTATCTTTCTGGACTGCGTAGAGGAGTGGGTCACCACAATATATATTAAAAACCCTGAACTTTTATGATTCGCACCAATAATTGTACCTGGACTGCGTAGAGGAGTGGGTCACCACAATATCTTAAAAACCCTGAACTTTTATGATTCGCACCAATAATTGTACCTGGACTGCGTAGAGGAGTGGGTCACCACAATATCTTAAAAACCCTGAACTTTTATGATTCGCACCAATAATTGTACCTGGACTGCGTAGAGGAGTGGGTCACCACAATATCTTAAAAACCCTGAACTTTTATGATTCCCACCAATAATTGTACCTGGACTGCGTAGAGGAGTGGGTCACCACAATATCTTAAAAACCCTGAACTTTTATGATTCGCACCAATAATTGTACCTGGACTGCGTAGAGGAGTGGGTCACCACAATATATTAAAAACCCTGAACTTTTATGATTCGCACCAATAATTGTACCTGGACTGCGTAGAGGAGTGGGTCACCACAATATATTAAAAACCCTGAACTTTTATGATTCGCACCAATAATTGTACCTGGACTGCGTAGAGGAGTGGGTCACCACAAGATATATTAAAAACCCTGAACTTTTATGATTCGCACCAATAAATGTACCTGGACTGCGTAGAGGAGTGGGTCACCACAATATATTAAAAACCCTGAACTTTTATGAATCGCACCAATAAATGTACCTGGACTGCGTAGAGGAGTGGGTCACCACAATATATATAATAAGAAAACCATCAACTTGTTTGATTCGCACCAATAAATGTACCTGGACTGCGTAGAGGAGTGGGTCACCACAATATATTAAAAACCCTGAACTTTTATGAATCGCACCAATAAATGTACCTGGACTGCGTAGAGGAGTGGGTCACCACAAGATATATTAAAAACCCTGAACTTTTATGATTCGCACCAATAAATGTACCTGGACTGCGTAGAGGAGTGGGTCACCACAATATATTAAAAACCCTGAACTTTTATGAATCGCACCAATAAATGTACCTGGACTGCGTAGAGGAGTGGGTCACCACAAGATATATTAAAAACCCTGAACTTTTATGATTCGCACCAATAAATGTACCTGGACTGCGTAGAGGAGTGGGCACTGGGCACCACAATAAAATATATAAAAAACCTTCAACAGGTCTGCATTACACTACACATACGGCTGCTCCTCCATCCTCTCCATCATATACATGTTGGAGTTTTAGCGTGTGACAACCTCTTGTTTTTGATAATGTCAGTGCATTTGGAATATTTTTCAATTTGCCCCACACCACTGAATGTACTTTATCTATGATACGCATCTATCTATCTTGACTGCGTAGTGTGGTGGCCCCGGTACACAATTTGGTACCGAGGCCACAATATAATTAAAAAACCCTCCACGTGTCAGAATTCCACCAAACAAGTATCTGGACTGCGTAGTGGGGTGGCCCCGGTACCCAATTTGATACCGGGGCCACAATAAAATAAATACACCCTCCACGTGTCAGAATTCCACCAAACAAGTATCTGGACTGCGTAGTGGGGTGGCCCCGGTACCCAATTTGATACCGGGGCCACAATAAAATAAATACACCCTCCACGTGTCAGAATTCCACCAAACAAGTATCTGGACTGCGTAGTGGGGTGGCCCCGGTACCCAATTTGATACCGGGGCCACAATACCTCCTCCAAACATGCTACAGACAATTCGTCATTGAGATCCCATCAAGTATGTTAAAGACAGACAGGGTCCAAGTGTTATTAGTTGACTTTGTAAACAAAAAAACTGTCCCTGTTGCACATAGTCGTGCAATGAAGACTGACTTTTTCATTTAAAGGCACGATCTTTCAAGTGTAGTGTTTGTAAGTCTAAGTCATATTATACTTTTGGTAAAATTGGTTTTTTTTGTTCCTCTTTATGGTAATTAATTAGTAATAGAATTAAAGTAGGAAATAGAATTAAATAGAATTAAAGTAGGAAATAGAGTGGTATAGAGTTGTAGTGTGGTATAGATAGAGTGGTCCACACAATATAATAATAAAACCCTCAACTGGTCTGAATTCCACCAAACAAGTATCTTGACTGCGTAGTGTGGTGGCCCCGGTACACAATTTGGTACCGAGGCCACAATATAATTTAAAAACCCTCCACGTGTCGGAATTCCACCAAACAAGTATCTGGACTGCATAGTGGGGTGGCCCCGGTACCCAATTTGATACCGGGGCCACAATACCTCCTCCAAACATGCTACAGACAATTCGTCATTGACAGACCCCAGACAGACAGGGTCGTAGTGTTATTGTTTGACTTTGTAAACCCAAAAAAATGTCCCTGTTGCACTTGCACATAGTCGTGCAATGAAGACTGACTTTTTCATTTAAAGGCACGATCTTTCAAGTGTAGTGTTTGTAAGTCTAAGTCATATTATACTTTTGGTAAAATTGTTTTTTTTTGTTCCTCTTTATGGTAATTAATTAGTAATAGAATTAAAGTAGGAAATAGAATTAAATAGAATTAAAGTAGGAAATAGAGTGGTATAGAGTTGTAGTGTGGTATAGATAGAGTGGTCCACACAATATAATAATAAAACCCTCAACTGGTCTGAATTCCACCAAACAAGTATCTTGACTGCGTAGTGTGGTGGCCCCGGTACACAATTTGGTACCGAGGCCACAATATAATTTAAAAACCCTCCACGTGTCGGAATTCCACCAAACAAGTATCTGGACTGCATAGTGGGGTGGCCCCGGTACCCAATTTGATACCGGGGCCACAATACCTCCTCCAAACATGCTACAGACAATTCGTCATTGACAGACCCCAGACAGACAGGGTCGTAGTGTTATTGTTTGACTTTGTAAACCCAAAAAAATGTCCCTGTTGCACTTGCACATAGTCGTGCAATGAAGACTGACTTTTTCATTTAAAGGCACGATCTTTAAAGTGTCAGAAAGAGAGAGAAGACACAGGAGAGGAGAGTTGTAGCTGGGGACCTGGGGTGGAAGCTCCCAGGCTCCCCCAGCATTGCCTGGAAGTCTGAGCGTGGTGACTGAGCCAGGGCAAGGAATGTGTGCCCTGGATGAGGGGGAGAACTCCATGCCACTATAGTGAACCCAAGAGAGAGGGGGACACTGCACATGGAAGAGGCCCTGGAGTGAGGGCTGCTACAAGAGGCATGGTAGCTGTAGTGTCAGATCCTGAGGCTGAGAGTACACAGAGTGACGTGTCAGAGCACAGGAGACATTATCCCCGCAGAGGAGGGATGAGCTGCAGTTGAGAGGTCTGTTGTTGAAATAGGACATGCACACTTTAACAAACCAATCATTTCAGCGACAGGGCCTACCAAACAACTTTGACTGAAATGATTGGTTTGTTTGGGCCCCCACACCAAAAAAGCTATTCATCTCTCCCTGTACAGACTAAACAGGCTCTACTGAGGCAAGATGTCGTCCTCATCCTCAACCTCTGATTCCTCTCCCCCTACAGTGTGTACTTCCTCCTCATCACACATTATCAATTCGTCCCCGCTGGACTCCACAACCACAGGTCCCTCTGTAGTATCTGGAGGGCAGTGCTGTACTTCATTGAGGAATTGATTATTCATTTTTATAAACATCATTTTTTCAACGTTGTGAGGAATCAACCTCCTTCGCCGCTCACTGACCAGGTTCCCCGCTGCACTAAAAACTCTTTCCGAGTACAGACTGGAGGGGGGACAACTCAGGTAAAATAGAGCCAGTTTGTACAGGGGCTTCCAAACTGCCTTTTTTTCCTGCCAGTAACAATATGGACTGTCTGACATGTCTACTTGGATGGTGTCAGCAAAGTAATCATCCACAATTTTTTCTATTGTCACAGCATCCAATGCAGCGAGAGTAGACATGTCTGCAATGGTTGGCAGGTCCTTCAGTCCGGACCAGATGTTATCAGCATCCCCGCCAGTGCCTCTTTTGGGAAAACTGAGCTTTTTCCTCGCAGCCATAGATGTGGAAGAAAATGAGGGTGGAGCTGTTGGCATGTCACGGTCCTCTTCAGAGGACAATCTCCTGACCAGCAGGTCTTTGCACCGCTGTAGACTTGTGTCCGCCGGAAACAGAGACACAACATACGCTTTAAACCGAGGATCGAGCACGGTGGCCAGAATGTATTCCTCTGACTTTAAAAGAGTGACCACCCTCGGATCCTGGCAAAGCGTACGAAGGGCTACATCCACAAGAGCTACATGCTTGCTGTAATCGCAATGGCTTACCAGCTCCTCCCTCACTTTCTCCAGCTGCTTCTGCAACAGCCTGATCAGGGGAATGACCTGACTCAAGCTGGCAGTGTCGGAACTGACTTCTCGTGTGGCAAGTTCAAATGGCTGCAGAACCTTGCACAACACGGAAATCAGTCTCCACTGCGCTTGACTCAGGCGCATCCCCACTCCTTTGCCTATGTCGTAGGTGGCTGTGTAGGCCTGAATGGCCTTTTGCTGCTCCTCCATCCTCTGCAGCATATAGAGGGTGGAGTTCCAGCGCGTCACAACCTCTTGTTTGAGGTGATGGCAGGGCAGGTTCAAGCTTTTTTGATGTGCCTCTAGTCTGCGGTAGGCACTGGCTGAATGCCGAAAGTGTCCAGCAATTTTGCGGGCCACCGCAAGCATCTCCTGCACACCCCTGTCACTCTTGAGGTAATGCTGCACCACCAAATTAATGGTGTGGGCAAAACATGGGACGTGCTGGAAATTGCCCATATTTAATGCCCGCACAATGTTACTGGCATTGTCTGACACCACAAATCCCCATGAGAGTCTAAGTGGGGTAAGCCACTGGGAGATAATTTCCCTCATTTTCTCTAATATGTTGTCAGCGTTGTGCCTCTTATTAAAGCCTGTAATGCACAATGTTGCCTGCCTTTGCATGAGCAGCCATTTTGTAGATGCTGCTACTGATGCAGCTGTTGCTGTTGCTGCGGAAGGGGATGCATCTACCCAGTGGGCTGTCACAGTCATATAGTCCTTCGTTTGCCCAGAACCACTTGTCCACATGTCCGTGGTTAAGTGGACAGTGGGTACAACCGCATTTTTAAGAGCACTGAGGACACTTGATCGTACTTCTCTGTACATTTTTGGTATCGCCTGCCTAGTGAAGTGGAATCTCGAGGGGATTTGGTACCGGTGACACAATACCTCCATCAACCCTCTAAATCCCACTCCACTGATGGCGGACACCGGGCGCACGTCTAACACCAACATTGCAGTTACAGCCGCAGTTATACGCTTTGCAATAGGGTGACTACTATCGTATTTGGTGGTCATGGCAAACGACTGTTGGACGGTCAATTGTTTGGTGAAAGACTTAGCGGTCTTACGACTTCCCCTCTGGGAAGATGACCGACTAACAGCAGCAACAGCAGCAGTGGCAGTAGTAGGCGTACCGCTGCAGGATTCCTCGGATGAATCCCGTATTGAGGAGGACTCAGTCTGGCTGCTGACTTGGGCTGCAGGACTGAATCTGATGGAGATTGTGGAGGAAGTTGACGAGGAGGGTGTTGCTGGTGTGTATCCAACTGGACCACGGGATTTAGGTGTCCCTGTACCGATGAGGGTCCTAGCCCCAGTTCCTGAACTAACCACTGAACTATGAAGGTTATTCAGGTGACGTATAAGGGAGGATGTTCCTAGGTGGGCAAGATCCTTACCCCTGCTTATTTGAGCTTTACATAAGCTACATATTGCCATACATTGGTTGTCTGGATTTGGATAAAAATAACTCCAGACCGAAGAGGTGCATTTTTTGGTCTTCTGACCAGGCATGACGATGGGCTTTTTCATCCCATGGACATCAGCTGTTTCCCCCCCTGGTGCCTCATTTACAATAACCACATCACCATCCTCATCATCAAGTTCCTCCACAGCGCCAGCTACATCATCAATAGCCTCCTCCCGAGCCACCTCTTCCCGTACAGTGATGGGAAGGTCAGGCTTGACAACCACCAACACCCTTGGACTCGCCTTGGGGATTTGTGATAATTTCTCTTTAGAAGGCAGAGTTGTTTGCTGTTTTGTTGCTGACAGCATAACTCTCTTCAATTTTTTGTAGGGGGGGGGAGGAGGAGGAGGGCTAAGATCCGTGGGTGAAGCTGAACCACTAGTCATGAACACGGGCCAGGGCCTAAGCCGTTCCTTGCCACTCCGTGTCGTAAATGGCATATTGGCAACTTTACGTTTCTCCTCAGATGATTTAAAGTTTCTCTTTTTGCTACATTTTCTTAACTTGGGCTTTTTGGATTTTACATGCCCGGTACTACGAGATTGGGCATCGGGCTTGGAAGACGACGTTGATGGCATTTCATCGTCTATGTCATGACTAGTGGCAGCAGCTTCAGCATTAGGAGGAAGTGGGTCTTGATCTTTCCCTACTTTATCCTCCAAATTTTTGGTCTCCATTATATGTAGCACAAGATACTGCAGAATGTGTGAACTTGGTAATATTGCAGTACCAATGGACTTATACTGCTGGATTGGTTTTGCAAATTTGGTTATAATTATTATATATATTTTTTTTTTTTAATTTTTTATTTTTTTTTACTTTTTTTTTATTTTTAAAAAACTTGGGAATAGTGGGGAAATAACTATGCCCTTAGAAGCACAGAGCACAGGACACAGCACCACTGGACTGAACAGGACACGGCACAGGACCCAGCAGCACTACGGAACTCAGCAGGACAGAGCACAGGACACAGCACCACTGGACTGATACTGCAGAATGTGTAAACTTTGTAATATTGCAGTACCACTGGACTTTTACTGCTGAATGTGTGAACTTGGTAATATTGCAGTACCAATGGGCTTATACTGCAGGATTGGTTGTGAAAATTTTGTGGTAATTAAAAAATATTAAAGTAGTTTTTGGTATTTTTTAAAAAAACTTTTTTTTATTTTTTTAAACACAGGGGAATATTGGGGAAATAACTATGCCCTTAGAAGCACAGAGCACAGGACACAGCACCACTGGACTGAACAGGACACAGCACAGGACCCAGCAGCACCACTGACCTCAGAAGGACAGAGCACAGCACACAGCACCACTGGACTGATACTGCAGAACACAGCACAGCACAGCACAGCACAGCACTAAACAGCACAGCACTAAACAGCACAGCACAGCACAGCACTAAACAGCACAGAACTAAACAGCACAGAACTAAACAGCACAGAACTAAACAGCACAGAACTAAACAGCACAGAGGACCACCTAACACACCCTCCCTCTACCCTGATCAATGCCCGAGTGAAGATGGCGGCGACTAGCGGGGAATTTATAGGATCCGAGTATCGCGAGATCCGACAACGGGATTATGAGTCAGAGCCTCAGTTTCACTTTTGAATTTGGCGCCAATACCCGGATCTGTCTCGGATCCGACTCGGATCCGCAACGTTCGGGTGGGCTCGGATTTCAGAAATCCGAGCGCGCTCATCCCTATGTAGGGATGTGCACCGGCGACTTTTGAGGTCTCGTGTTTTGTGTTTTGGATCCGGATTTTCGTTATTTTTGAGGTTCGGATTTGTCTCGCAAAACACTTGACGAAAGGTCTCGGTTCGGATTTAAGGTATTGGATTCGGATTTTTTTTGAAAAAAACATAAAAAGTTTAAAAATCAAGTTTTTGGGCTTATTTTCACTCCTAGGCTATTATTAACCTCAATAACATTCAATAACAAGCATTTCCACTAATTTACAGTGTATTCTGAACACCTCACAATATAGTTATTAGTCCAAAACGTTGCAACAAGGTATCTTTCTGGACTGCGTAGAGGAGTGGGTCACCACAATATATATTAAAAACCCTGAACTTTTATGATTCGCACCAATAATTGTACCTGGACTGCGTAGAGGAGTGGGTCACCACAATATCTTAAAAACCCTGAACTTTTATGATTCGCACCAATAATTGTACCTGGACTGCGTAGAGGAGTGGGTCACCACAATATCTTAAAAACCCTGAACTTTTATGATTCGCACCAATAATTGTACCTGGACTGCGTAGAGGAGTGGGTCACCACAATATCTTAAAAACCCTGAACTTTTATGATTCCCACCAATAATTGTACCTGGACTGCGTAGAGGAGTGGGTCACCACAATATCTTAAAAACCCTGAACTTTTATGATTCGCACCAATAATTGTACCTGGACTGCGTAGAGGAGTGGGTCACCACAATATATTAAAAACCCTGAACTTTTATGATTCGCACCAATAATTGTACCTGGACTGCGTAGAGGAGTGGGTCACCACAATATATTAAAAACCCTGAACTTTTATGATTCGCACCAATAATTGTACCTGGACTGCGTAGAGGAGTGGGTCACCACAAGATATATTAAAAACCCTGAACTTTTATGATTCGCACCAATAAATGTACCTGGACTGCGTAGAGGAGTGGGTCACCACAATATATTAAAAACCCTGAACTTTTATGAATCGCACCAATAAATGTACCTGGACTGCGTAGAGGAGTGGGTCACCACAATATATATAATAAGAAAACCATCAACTTGTTTGATTCGCACCAATAAATGTACCTGGACTGCGTAGAGGAGTGGGTCACCACAATATATTAAAAACCCTGAACTTTTATGAATCGCACCAATAAATGTACCTGGACTGCGTAGAGGAGTGGGTCACCACAATATCTTAAAAACCCTGAACTTTTATGATTCGCACCAATAATTGTACCTGGACTGCGTAGAGGAGTGGGTCACCACAATATCTTAAAAACCCTGAACTTTTATGATTCCCACCAATAATTGTACCTGGACTGCGTAGAGGAGTGGGTCACCACAATATCTTAAAAACCCTGAACTTTTATGATTCGCACCAATAATTGTACCTGGACTGCGTAGAGGAGTGGGTCACCACAATATATTAAAAACCCTGAACTTTTATGATTCGCACCAATAATTGTACCTGGACTGCGTAGAGGAGTGGGTCACCACAATATATTAAAAACCCTGAACTTTTATGATTCGCACCAATAATTGTACCTGGACTGCGTAGAGGAGTGGGTCACCACAAGATATATTAAAAACCCTGAACTTTTATGATTCGCACCAATAAATGTACCTGGACTGCGTAGAGGAGTGGGTCACCACAATATATTAAAAACCCTGAACTTTTATGAATCGCACCAATAAATGTACCTGGACTGCGTAGAGGAGTGTGTCACCACAATATATATAATAAGAAAACCATCAACTTGTTTGATTCGCACCAATAAATGTACCTGGACTGCGTAGAGGAGTGGGTCACCACAATATATTAAAAACCCTGAACTTTTATGAATCGCACCAATAAATGTACCTGGACTGCGTAGAGGAGTGGGTCACCACAAGATATATTAAAAACCCTGAACTTTTATGATTCGCACCAATAAATGTACCTGGACTGCGTAGAGGAGTGGGTCACCACAATATATTAAAAACCCTGAACTTTTATGAATCGCACCAATAAATGTACCTTGACTGCGTAGAGGAGTGGGTCACCACAAGATATATTAAAAACCCTGAACTTTTATGATTCGCACCAATAAATGTACCTGGACTGCGTAGAGGAGTGGGCACTGGGCACCACAATAAAATATATAAAAAACCTTCAACAGGTCTGCATTACACTACACATACGGCTGCTCCTCCATCCTCTCCATCATATACATGTTGGAGTTTTAGCGTGTGACAACCTCTTGTTTTTGATAATGTCAGTGCATTTGGAATATTTTTCAATTTGCCCCACACCACTGAATGTACTTTATCTATGATACGCATCTATCTATCTTGACTGCGTAGTGTGGTGGCCCCGGTACACAATTTGGTACCGAGGCCACAATATAATTAAAAAACCCTCCACGTGTCAGAATTCCACCAAACAAGTATCTGGACTGCGTAGTGGGGTGGCCCCGGTACCCAATTTGATACCGGGGCCACAATAAAATAAATACACCCTCCACGTGTCAGAATTCCACCAAACAAGTATCTGGACTGCGTAGTGGGGTGGCCCCGGTACCCAATTTGATACCGGGGCCACAATAAAATAAATACACCCTCCACGTGTCAGAATTCCACCAAACAAGTATCTGGACTGCGTAGTGGGGTGGCCCCGGTACCCAATTTGATACCGGGGCCACAATACCTCCTCCAAACATGCTACAGACAATTCGTCATTGAGATCCCATCAAGTATGTTAAAGACAGACAGGGTCCAAGTGTTATTAGTTGACTTTGTAAACAAAAAAACTGTCCCTGTTGCACATAGTCGTGCAATGAAGACTGACTTTTTCATTTAAAGGCACGATCTTTCAAGTGTAGTGTTTGTAAGTCTAAGTCATATTATACTTTTGGTAAAATTGGTTTTTTTTGTTCCTCTTTATGGTAATTAATTAGTAATAGAATTAAAGTAGGAAATAGAATTAAATAGAATTAAAGTAGGAAATAGAGTGGTATAGAGTTGTAGTGTGGTATAGATAGAGTGGTCCACACAATATAATAATAAAACCCTCAACTGGTCTGAATTCCACCAAACAAGTATCTTGACTGCGTAGTGTGGTGGCCCCGGTACACAATTTGGTACCGAGGCCACAATATAATTTAAAAACCCTCCACGTGTCGGAATTCCACCAAACAAGTATCTGGACTGCATAGTGGGGTGGCCCCGGTACCCAATTTGATACCGGGGCCACAATACCTCCTCCAAACATGCTACAGACAATTCGTCATTGACAGACCCCAGACAGACAGGGTCGTAGTGTTATTGTTTGACTTTGTAAACCCAAAAAAATGTCCCTGTTGCACTTGCACATAGTCGTGCAATGAAGACTGACTTTTTCATTTAAAGGCACGATCTTTCAAGTGTAGTGTTTGTAAGTCTAAGTCATATTATACTTTTGGTAAAATTGGTTTTTTTTGTTCCTCTTTATGGTAATTAATTAGTAATAGAATTAAAGTAGGAAATAGAATTAAATAGAATTAAAGTAGGAAATAGAGTGGTATAGAGTTGTAGTGTGGTATAGATAGAGTGGTCCACACAATATAATAATAAAACCCTCAACTGGTCTGAATTCCACCAAACAAGTATCTTGACTGCGTAGTGTGGTGGCCCCGGTACACAATTTGGTACCGAGGCCACAATATAATTTAAAAACCCTCCACGTGTCGGAATTCCACCAAACAAGTATCTGGACTGCATAGTGGGGTGGCCCCGGTACCCAATTTGATACCGGGGCCACAATACCTCCTCCAAACATGCTACAGACAATTCGTCATTGACAGACCCCAGACAGACAGGGTCGTAGTGTTATTGTTTGACTTTGTAAACCCAAAAAAATGTCCCTGTTGCACTTGCACATAGTCGTGCAATGAAGACTGACTTTTTCATTTAAAGGCACGATCTTTAAAGTGTCAGAAAGAGAGAGAAGACACAGGAGAGGAGAGTTGTAGCTGGGGACCTGGGGTGGAAGCTCCCAGGCTCCCCCAGCATTGCCTGGAAGTCTGAGCGTGGTGACTGAGCCAGGGCAAGGAATGTGTGCCCTGGATGAGGGGGAGAACTCCATGCCACTATAGTGAACCCAAGAGAGAGGGGGACACTGCACATGGAAGAGGCCCTGGAGTGAGGGCTGCTACAAGAGGCATGGTAGCTGTAGTGTCAGATCCTGAGGCTGAGAGTACACAGAGTGACGTGTCAGAGCACAGGAGACATTATCCCCGCAGAGGAGGGATGAGCTGCAGTTGAGAGGTCTGTTGTTGAAATAGGACATGCACACTTTAACAAACCAATCATTTCAGCGACAGGGCCTACCAAACAACTTTGACTGAAATGATTGGTTTGTTTGGGCCCCCACACCAAAAAAGCTATTCATCTCTCCCTGTACAGACTAAACAGGCTCTACTGAGGCAAGATGTCGTCCTCATCCTCAACCTCTGATTCCTCTCCCCCTACAGTGTGTACTTCCTCCTCATCACACATTATCAATTCGTCCCCGCTGGACTCCACAACCACAGGTCCCTCTGTAGTATCTGGAGGGCAGTGCTGTACTTCATTGAGGAATTGATTATTCATTTTTATAAACATCATTTTTTCAACGTTGTGAGGAAGCAACCTCCTTCGCCGCTCACTGACCAGGTTCCCCGCTGCACTAAAAACTCTTTCCGAGTACACACTGGAGGGGGGACAACTCAGGTAAAATAGAGCCAGTTTGTACAGGGGCTTCCAAACTGCCTTTTTTTCCTGCCAGTAACAATATGGACTGTCTGACATGTCTACTTGGATGGTGTCAGCAAAGTAATCATCCACAATTTTTTCTATTGTCACAGCATCCAATGCAGCGAGAGTAGACATGTCTGCAATGGTTGGCAGGTCCTTCAGTCCGGACCAGATGTTATCAGCATCCCCGCCAGTGCCTCTTTTGGGAAAACTGAGCTTTTTCCTCGCAGCCATAGATGTGGAAGAAAATGAGGGTGGAGCTGTTGGCATGTCACGGTCCTCTTCAGAGGACAATCTCCTGACCAGCAGGTCTTTGCACCGCTGTAGACTTGTGTCCGCCGGAAACAGAGACACAACATGTCACGACTAGTAGTGGGTGTATGACTGGTAGAAGGTACCTGCTGTTGTTGGCGCAACTCAGAGGAAGGCGCGGAGTCTAACGTGCCCCTGGTATTCACCAGGGACCCCCGCAAGGAAGTATGTACTCCGCTGCAGGGACACGCAGGTCGCGGTCCTTCCTAGAGTCCACAGCGAGATACAAGGGGTTGTCAGACAGGCCGGTTCAGCAACGTTCAGGTAGAGGAGGTACAAAAGGGAGATCCAGAAGAATGGTGAGGCAAGCCGGGTCGGTAACGTTCAGGGAGTGCAGTACAAAGGCAGAATCCAGATAGGGGTGGTCAAACGGTCCGGGTCAAAAGGGTCACAAGCAGCACGAGGAATGTCAGGGACAAATACAGCAACTGGAACACACAAACGCTGGAGACAGGAAGACCTGATACTCTGGCACTGATTAGAGGGCAGGAAGAGGTTTAAATAGTGTGGAGGTCCAATCAGCATCAGCGCTGCAGCGCTGTCATACCTGCCGCCGGGAATCCTACATAGCGTCCCGTTGCCTAGCAACGGGGCGCGTCATACAGCAAGGGGTCAGGCAGGGGGAATCCGGAAGTGATGCGTCTGGTTGCATAGCAACCAGACGCGCGGTCAGGCAGTCAGGCGGCCGTGCGGACGGCGCCTGACAGTATACCCTCCTCTTCTTCCTCCTGTTTGAAGGAACTTTTTGAGAATTCTAGGAGCGTGAAGGTCCTGCTTGTCCACCCATGATCTCTCCTCTGGGCCAAATCCTTTCCAATGGACAAGAAATTGCTGTTTGCCACGAAGAATGCGAGAGGCCAAGATCCGATTGACTTCGAATTCAGTTCCAGAAGAGGTTTGTATTGGTGGGGGACGACAGGGAGGTCGATAGAATTTATTGAGTACCAGTGGTCGTAGTAGTGAGACATGAAAAGTATTATGACATCTCAGAGAAGGAGGAAGTTTCAATTTAAAGCATACAGGATTAATGACTTGCATGATGGTGTATGGGCCAATAAATCGAGGAGCCATCTTCATAGAAGGAACCTTTAGTCTTAGGTCCCGGGTGGATAGCCATACTTGGTCTCCCACCTTTAAGAGAGGAGTGGCCCTCCGATGACGATCTGCAAAGATTTTGTGATGCTGAGTAGCCTTGAGTAAAGCCATCTTAGTCTTAGCCCAAATGAGAGAAAACTCCCGATACAGAGTATCTACGGCTGGAACCGGTGAAGAGGACACTGGAAAAGGATCCGGAAACACAGGATGACTTCCATATACAATAAAGAAAGGGGAGAATCCGGTAGACTCATGAATGTGTTGATTATGGGAGAACTCCGCCCAAGGAAGGAATTGAGACCATTTATTCTGGTTGTCGGAGGTAAAACAGCGGAGGAATGTCTCGAGATCTTGATTGATTCGCTCCGTCTGTCCGTTGGTTTGCGGATGATATCCCGAAGAGAATTTCAATTCTATGTTCAATCTCTTACAAAAGGTTCTCCAGAAATGGGACGTGAATTGGACTCCACGGTCCGAAATGATCTCCTTCGGGCAACCATGTAGTCTGAATATCTCTTTGATGAAGATATCTGCCAAACGACTGGCCGTGGGCAGTCCAGTTAGAGGAATAAAATGTGCCATCTTCGAAAATCGATCAATAACCACCCAGATAGTGGTAAACCCTGCACTGAGGGGTAGGTCCGTAATAAAATCCATGGCCACACTTTCCCAAGGAGCATCGGGGATAGGGAGTGGACGAAGAAGGCCTGCCGGAACTCTTCTACAAGTTTTGTGTTGAGCACAAGTAGTGCAGGAAGCAATAAATTTACCAATATCGGCACGTACATTAGGCCACCAGAAGCGTCGGCAAAGCAGCGATGTTGTCTTCTTTATCCCAGCATGGCCGGCAATGCGGGATGAATGAGCCCACTGCAGGGTCTTGAGCCGGAGATGGGGTTCCACGAATGACCGGCCTAGAGGAGGAGAGGACGTTTTGGTCCTAGTAAGGGCTAAGATATTAGCAGGATCAATAATATGCTGAGGAACCAACGGTCTTAAACGATCGGAATCGTCAAATGAGCGAGATAATGCATCGGCACGTCCGTTCTTGGCTCCCGGGCAGAATGTGAGCTTCATGTTAAATCGAGCGAAGAAGGATGCCCAGCGGGCTTGCCGAGGATTAAGGCAACGAGCCTCTTGAATGAACACTAGGTTCCGATGGTCGGTAAACACAGTAACAGGAAATATAGCCCCCTCCAACAGATGTCGCCATTCCTCCAGAGCCGCCTTGATGGCCAGTAACTCCTTGTCCCCTATTCCATAATTACATTCACTAGGAAGAAATCGTCTGGAGAAAAACCCACACGGGTTGTGTGAGCCAGCCGGAGACTCTTGAAAAAGCACCGCCCCAATGCCTACAGAGGATGCATCTACCTCTAAGAAGAAAGGTCGTTCTTGATCTGGCTGGGACAGAACTGGGGCTGAAGAAAATGCTTTCTTTAACATTATGAAGGCAGACATGGCTTCCGAGGGCCAAACCCTGGGGTTGGCAGTCTTCCTGGTTAAGGCTGTAATGGGGGCTATAATGGTGGAGAATCCCTGAATAAATTGGCGATAATAGTTTGCAAAGCCGATGAACCTTTGAATAGCTTTAAGGCCTTGTGGCTGAGGCCAGTCCAGAATAGCTGACACCTTGGTGGGATCCATACAAAGACCTTGACCCGACACGATGAAACCAAGAAAAGGTACCTGGCTAATCTCAAACACACATTTCTCCAGCTTGCAGTAGAGGTGATGTTTCCGGAGTCTACGTAAGACCTCCTTTACTTGTTCCCGATGAGTCTTCAGATCTTTAGAAAATATTAATATGTCGTCTAAATACACTACCACAGAAGTGTACAACAGGTCATGGAAGATATCGTTAACAAAGGTTTGGAAGATGGCTGGGGCGTTGCAGAGGCCGAAGGGCATCACCAGGTACTCGAAATGTCCATCTCTGGTGTTAAAGGCCGTTTTCCATTCGTCTCCTTCTTTGATGCGAATCAAATTATAGGCCCCACGGAGATCTAGTTTGGAAAAGATTTGAGATCCACTGAGTTTGTCAAAGAGGTCGGAGATGAGGGGTAGTGGATATCGATTCTTGACAGTGATGCGGTTGAGAGGACGATAATCAATACAAGGCCGAAGAGACCCATCCTTCTTCTTGACAAAAAAAAACCCTGCACCCGCTGGGGAAGTGGATTTGCGGATAAATCCCCGTCTCAGGTTTTCTGAAATATATTGAGACATGGCTGACGTCTCTGGACGAGATAAAGGGTAGGTCCTTCCTTTGGGGATGGGTTGGTCAGGAGATAAAACAATAGCACAATCCCAGGGACGATGAGGAGGCAAGATCTCCGCTTCCACTTTACTGAATACATCTTGGAATTCTATATAGGCCTCAGGAAGGTGGGTTAGCTCGGAATGAGCCATTACTTGACATTTTGGAGGCAAGACTCTAGACAGACATTCAAAGCGACATCTTGAACCCCACGACATGACTTGAGCGTGGTCCCAATCCATCTGAGGAGAATGTTTTCTCAGCCACGGTAGCCCCAAGATGAGGGGATTAATGGACCTCGGCAACACCAAAAGTTGGATCATTTCGCTATGAAGTACTCCTACCCTCAACCGAACAGGAGACGTCACGGAGGAGATGGAGCCGTGAGTGACACGACTTCCGTCGACTGCCGTCAGAGATAACGGTTGGGGCAATGGGTTTAGAGGTATTTGGAGCTGCGAAGCTAGATCTGCCGAAATGAAGTTCCCGGAGGAGCCGGAGTCCACAAAGGCCGTGGTGGAAAAGGTACCCTTGGGGGTGCTCAGGATGACAGCCATCTGAAATTCTGGGGAATTTTCTTTAGAATAGGGAGCAACTGTGGATTCTCCTAAAACGGCCTCCCCGCCACCGTTTAGGAGGAAGAGTTTCCCGGTTTCTTGGGACAAACTCTTAGCAGGTGTCCCGGATCTCCGCAATACAGACACAGGCGTTGTTTGAAGCGTCTCTCCCTCTCTTCAAGGGATAATTTAGAGCGGCCTACTTGCATTGGCTCGTCCACTGGCAGGATGGGATTTTGGAACTGGGGTGCTAGCCGTGGTATGAACCGTTTGCCGGGAGAGCGTTCTTGCGTGCGCTCTTGGTAGCGCAAATCCACCTTGATGCACATGGAGATGAGAGGATCTAACTCAGCCGGGAGTTCTCTGGAAATTAGCTCATCCTTAATCCGGTCCACCAGACCTTGCCAAAAGGTTGCCACCAGTGCTTCGTTATTCCATTTTAACTCGGAAGCCAGGGTTCGAAATTGAACTGCGTATTGCCCCACGGACAGGTCACCTTGGCGGAGGTTTAACAAGCTGGTAGCTGCAGAGGCAACTCTTCCGGGATCATCGAAGACTTTCCTGAAAGCTTCAATGAAAGAGTTGGAGTTGTTAAGAAGTGGACCCCCTTGTTCCCATAAAGGTGAGGCCCAGGCAAGGGCTTGACCACTGAGGAGGGAGATGAGAAAGGCTACTTTGGTGCGTTCTGAAGAAAAGGCCCCTGGGTTGCACTCAAATTGAATGGCACATTGGTTCAAAAAGCCCCTGCACTTCTTGGGATCACCGTCAAACTTTTCGGGTGTCGGGATGCGTACACCGGAGGCCGCTGTAGAGACCGTAACCACACTGGATGCTGTGGATGCCGCAGAGGTTATGGCTGGTGTAGCGGGTGCAGCATTCTGAATTGTATCGAAGCGGGAAGCAATCCCTTGGACACATTGTAGAAGATGCGCTTGGGCTGCTTCTTGTTGCTCCACTCGTTGAGCCAAATGCAGGAGTAGGTCACGAGCAGACGGTTCACCAGACCCCTCCGTTGTCATGGCCAGAGTATACTGTCACGACTAGTAGTGGGTGTATGACTGGTAGAAGGTACCTGCTGTTGTTGGCGCAACTCAGAGGAAGGCGCGGAGTCTAACGTGCCCCTGGTATTCACCAGGGACCCCCGCAAGGAAGTATGGACTCCGCTGCAGGGACACGCAGGTCGCGGTCCTTCCTAGAGTCCACAGCGAGATACAAGGGGTTGTCAGACAGGCCGGTTCAGCAACGTTCAGGTAGAGGAGGTACAAAAGGGAGATCCAGAAGAATGGTGAGGCAAGCCGGGTCGGTAACGTTCAGGGAGTGCAGTACAAAGGCAGAATCCAGATAGGGGTGGTCAAACGGTCCGGGTCAAAAGGGTCACAAGCAGCACGAGGAATGTCAGGGACAAATACAGCAACTGGAACACACAAACGCTGGAGACAGGAAGACCTGATACTCTGGCACTGATTAGAGGGCAGGAAGAGGTTTAAATAGTGTGGAGGTCCAATCAGCATCAGCGCTGCAGCGCTGTCATACCTGCCGCCGGGAATCCTACATAGCGTCCCGTTGCCTAGCAACGGGGCGCGTCATACAGCAAGGGGTCAGGCAGGGGGAATCCGGAAGTGATGCGTCTGGTTGCATAGCAACCAGACGCGCGGTCAGGCAGTCAGGCGGCCGTGCGGACGGCGCCTGACACAACATACGCTTTAAACCGAGGATCGAGCACGGTGGCCAGAATGTATTCCTCTGACTTTAAAAGAGTGACCACCCTCGGATCCTGGCAAAGCGTACGAAGGGCTACATCCACAAGAGCTACATGCTTGCTGTAATCGCAATGGCTTACCAGCTCCTCCCTCACTTTCTCCAGCTGCTTCTGCAACAGCCTGATCAGGGGAATGACCTGACTCAAGCTGGCAGTGTCGGAACTGACTTCTCGTGTGGCAAGTTCAAATGGCTGCAGAACCTTGCACAACACGGAAATCAGTCTCCACTGCGCTTGACTCAGGCGCATCCCCACTCCTTTGCCTATGTCGTAGGTGGCTGTGTAGGCCTGAATGGCCTTTTGCTGCTCCTCCATCCTCTGCAGCATATAGAGGGTGGAGTTCCAGCGCGTCACAACCTCTTGTTTGAGGTGATGGCAGGGCAGGTTCAAGCTTTTTTGATGTGCCTCTAGTCTGCGGTAGGCACTGGCTGAATGCCGAAAGTGTCCAGCAATTTTGCGGGCCACCGCAAGCATCTCCTGCACACCCCTGTCACTCTTGAGGTAATGCTGCACCACCAAATTAATGGTGTGGGCAAAACATGGGACGTGCTGGAAATTGCCCATATTTAATGCCCGCACAATGTTACTGGCATTGTCTGACACCACAAATCCCCATGAGAGTCTAAGTGGGGTAAGCCACTGGGAGATAATTTCCCTCATTTTCTCTAATATGTTGTCAGCGTTGTGCCTCTTATTAAAGCCTGTAATGCACAATGTTGCCTGCCTTTGCATGAGCAGCCATTTTGTAGATGCTGCTACTGATGCAGCTGTTGCTGTTGCTGCGGAAGGGGATGCATCTACCCAGTGGGCTGTCACAGTCATATAGTCCTTCGTTTGCCCAGAACCACTTGTCCACATGTCCGTGGTTAAGTGGACAGTGGGTACAACCGCATTTTTAAGAGCACTGAGGACACTTGATCGTACTTCTCTGTACATTTTTGGTATCGCCTGCCTAGTGAAGTGGAATCTCGAGGGGATTTGGTACCGGGGACACAATACCTCCATCAACCCTCTAAATCCCACTCCACTGATGGCGGACACCGGGCGCACGTCTAACACCAACATTGCAGTTACAGCCGCAGTTATACGCTTTGCAATAGGGTGACTACTATCGTATTTGGTGGTCATGGCAAACGACTGTTGGACGGTCAATTGTTTGGTGAAAGACTTAGCGGTCTTACGACTTCCCCTCTGGGAAGATGACCGACTAACAGCAGCAACAGCAGCAGTGGCAGTAGTAGGCGTACCGCTGCAGGATTCCTCGGATGAATCCCGTATTGAGGAGGACTCAGTCTGGCTGCTGACTTGGGCTGCAGGACTGAATCTGATGGAGATTGTGGAGGAAGTTGACGAGGAGGGTGTTGCTGGTGTGTATCCAACTGGACCACGGGATTTAGGTGTCCCTGTACCGATGAGGGTCCTAGCCCCAGTTCCTGAACTAACCACTGAACTATGAAGGTTATTCAGGTGACGTATAAGGGAGGATGTTCCTAGGTGGGCAAGATCCTTACCCCTGCTTATTTGAGCTTTACATAAGCTACATATTGCCATACATTGGTTGTCTGGATTTGGATAAAAATAACTCCAGACCGAAGAGGTGCATTTTTTGGTCTTCTGACCAGGCATGACGATGGGCTTTTTCATCCCATGGACATCAGCTGTTTCCCCCCCTGGTGCCTCATTTACAATAACCACATCACCATCCTCATCATCAAGTTCCTCCACAGCGCCAGCTACATCATCAATAGCCTCCTCCCGAACCACCTCTTCCCGTACAGTGATGGGAAGGTCAGGCTTGACAACCACCAACACCCTTGGACTCGCCTTGGGGATTTGTGATAATTTCTCTTTAGAAGGCAGAGTTGTTTGCTGTTTTGTTGCTGACAGCATAACTCTCTTCAATTTTTTGTAGGGGGGGGGAGGAGGAGGAGGGCTAAGATCCGTGGGTGAAGCTGAACCACTAGTCATGAACACGGGCCAGGGCCTAAGCCGTTCCTTGCCACTCCGTGTCGTAAATGGCATATTGGCAACTTTACGTTTCTCCTCAGATGATTTAAAGTTTCTCTTTTTGCTACATTTTCTTAACTTGGGCTTTTTGGATTTTACATGCCCGGTACTACGAGATTGGGCATCGGGCTTGGAAGACGACGTTGATGGCATTTCATCGTCTATGTCATGACTAGTGGCAGCAGCTTCAGCATTAGGAGGAAGTGGGTCTTGATCTTTCCCTACTTTATCCTCCAAATTTTTGGTCTCCATTATATGTAGCACAAGATACTGCAGAATGTGTGAACTTGGTAATATTGCAGTACCAATGGACTTATACTGCTGGATTGGTTTTGCAAATTTGGTTATAATTATTATATATTTTATTTTTTTTAAATTTTTTATTTTTTTTTACTTTTTTTTTATTTTTAAAAAACTTGGGAATAGTGGGGAAATAACTATGCCCTTAGAAGCACAGAGCACAGGACACAGCACCACTGGACTGAACAGGACACGGCACAGGACCCAGCAGCACTACGGAACTCAGCAGGACAGAGCACAGGACACAGCACCACTGGACTGATACTGCAGAATGTGTGAACTTGGTAATATTGCAGTACCAATGGACTTATAATGCTGGATTGGTTTTGCAAATTTGGTTATAATTATTATATATTTTTTTTTTTTTTAATTTTTTATTATTTTTTACTTTTTTTTTATTTTTTAAAAACTTGGGAATAATGGGGAAATAACTATGCCCTTAGAAGCACAGAGCACAGGACACAGCACCACTGGACTGAACAGGACACGGCACAGGACCCAGCAGCACTACGGAACTCAGCAGGACAGAGCACAGGACACAGCACCACTGGACTGATACTGCAGAATGTGTAAACTTTGTAATATTGCAGTACCACTGGACTTTTACTGCTGAATGTGTGAACTTGGTAATATTGCAGTACCAATGGGCTTATACTGCAGGATTGGTTGTGAAAATTTTGTGGTAATTAAAAAATATTAAAGTAGTTTTTGGTATTTTTTAAAAAAACTTTTTTTTATTTTTTTAAACACAGGGGAATATTGGGGAAATAACTATGCCCTTAGAAGCACAGAGCACAGGACACAGCACCACTGGACTGAACAGGACACAGCACAGGACCCAGCAGCACCACTGACCTCAGAAGGACAGAGCACAGCACACAGCACCACTGGACTGATACTGCAGAACACAGCACAGCACAGCACAGCACTAAACAGCACAGCACAGCACAGCACTAAACAGCACAGAACTAAACAGCACAGAACTAAACAGCACAGAACTAAACAGCACAGAGGACCACCTAACACACCCTCCCTCTACCCTGATCAATGCCCGAGTGAAGATGGCGGCGACTAGCGGGGAATTTATAGGATCCGAGTATCGCGAGATCCGACAACGGGATTATGAGTCAGAGCCTCAGTTTCACTTTTGAATTTGGCGCCAATACCCGGATCTGTCTCGGATCCGACTCGGATCCGCAACGTTCGGGTGGGCTCGGATTTCAGAAATCCGAGCGCGCTCATCCCTAATTGTGAGGTGTTCAGAATACACTGTAAATTAGTGGAAATGCTTGTTATTGAATGTTATTGAGGTTAATAATAGCATGGGAGTGAAAATAAGCCCAAAAACTTTATTTTTGAACTTTTTATGCTTTTTTCAAAAAAAATCCGAATCCAAAACCTTAAATCTGAGCCAAAACCTTTCGGCAGGTGTTTTGCAAAAAAAATCCGAACCCAAAACATCACGAAAATCTGAATCCAAATCACAAAACACGAGACACCAAAAGTCGTCGGTGCACATCCCTAATTTTAATGGCTGTGAGCTTTACTCATGAATGTGCTCTATTATGAACACAAATATTCTTTATGAAAAGCACATCTAGAGAGGTGCTATTTATAACACAAGTATGGTCAGTTTTATGTAGTAATAAAGCCTTGCATGAAGGAATATTTTAGAATACATCTCTTTCTGTCAGTTTCAACAATTTGATTGCAGTTTGCATAATCTAGGAAGGAAATGTCTCATTGCTCATTAAAATGTGTAATTTACAGTATATTTCTAAAACTGCCAATAATCCTATGGCATATTGCATCCTTCAACATACCAGAAAATGAAGCAATTCAATAATGTTCTGCAATGCCCTAGGACTTTAGGGGCAAACACAGGACATTGATAAAAAAAAATTGTGCACGCTGAGCATAATTGAGAAAGTAAACATTATATATATATATATATATATATATATATATATATATATATATATATATATATATATTATAGGTGACATTTCGGTTTTACATCCAGACCTTTTTCAAGACAGGTTTTCATTGAACAGCAGACAAAACAAGCATATATGCGTCGACTATACTATAAAGGAACTGGATTGAAAATAAAGAATAATCTATCTGTTTTAAATGGTGAGTGCCTTCTCTATTTTTTGAACATGTGCTAGCTACTATGGAAATGGGAGATATTGTGGAGCACCCCAAAGAGGATTACTTGAAGATGTGAGTGCAGTTTTTTCCAATAAATATATATATATATATATATATATATATATATATATATAGCAAAATTAGTTTTCTTGCTCTGATAAAAAAGCACTCTTCTCTGCTTACTGCTTTTGTAGTCCTAACAGTGGTCAGTTTTCATATCCCATTCAATATTTGCATTTCCATGTATTCATAGGCATACTGTATGTTTACATACAGAGTTTGGTATGGGGTTTTTATTAGGGAGACCTTTTAGTCTGGAGGTCACATTGGTACAAATGATGTTATTATTAGAGATGGTCACTGATCCCCGTGTTTTGGATTTGTTTTTGGATCTGGATTACCTTCGTGTTTTGGTTTTGCAAAACCGCCCTTGCGTGTTTTGGTTTTGGTTTTGGTGTTGTTTGGTTTTGTTTTGCTATTTTTGAAAAAAATACAATTTTTTTGGTCTAAAATAACCTAATTTAGTGCTTCACCAGTTTCTTAGATAAGTGAGGTAATTCTAAAGATAATAAATTATGAAAAAAACAGTTTAATTCCTGGTAGGCCGTTCTTAATTCGAACACTTGTCTGCAGATTATACAGACAAACCTGGTTGTCTACCTCCTCCTACTTTGATTATTGGCAATGTAGCCATCGTCTTTGGGTGTATATTACACCCTCCACTTGTAGTTGAATATAAAAAAAGCAGCCAGCACAGACTGTGGAATTAGAAAGTAAAATTAAATGAACCACGGTAGTTTGGTGGCTATATATGCCCCCCCCCCCCCCCCCGCCCTCCACTTGTAGTTGAATATAAAAAAAGCAGCCTGCACAGACTGTGGAACTAGAAATTCGAATATACAAAGAAATGGACAAAGGCAGTTTGGTATCTGTCTGCATCAGATCCCCTCTCCACTAGGAGTAAAATAGAAAACTATTCAGCCGTTATATAATCTAGAATATAAATAGAAATTGAGAAAGTCAATTTGGTATCTGTCTGCATCATAATAATCAACATCCTCATTAGCGCCCTCGTCACCTACACAAATCTCCCCCTCATCCTCTTCCATTTCCAAAGTGGCATCCTCAATTTGTGTATCACTGGCTACACTCGGGCTGTTCAGGCACACATCAGCAGAACTGCTGAAAGGGCCCTTCTTTATGGGTACACTAACAGAATGCTCACAATTAGACATACCACTGTTGGATGGACTCTCCACAGGGATTGGTGTCATTTGTGAATCAGAGCAAACATTATCCTCTAATGCCTTACTGTTATCTTGCAGCTTGGCTTTGACGCGTAACAGTAGTTGTGCACCATATGTAGGCTTTGTAACTTTTTGGGATCTGCCATCAATAGCCAAAGGTGAAGGCCTCATTCTCTCTTTGCCACTGCGTGTGTAGAATGGCATGGTGGCAATTTTTTTTTATCGGCACTTAACTTTTGCTCAGTAACACTTCTTTTTCGCTTCAACACAGTAATTTTTTTTTTTGTTTTTGTTTTTTGGACTGATTTCGAAACACTGTGTAGTTTGACATCACCTTGCCCAGATGACGTACTGGGAACACTAACATCAGGACTGGTGACAGAACCTGGTTGCTCATTCTGCTCATATGTGGACTGCTTTGAATCAATTCTCAGCCCAAAGCACTTGTAGTGCTAAAAATTATTTGGTAAGATACTGCCGACAGATAGTAATTTTGACAGACAGAAATATTTATGCACAATTATGGGGGACACCCCAAAAGCACTGTGGAGTGCTAAAAATTATTTGGTAAGATATTGCTGACAGATAGTAATTTTGACAGCCAGAAATATTTAGGCAAAATAATGGGGGACACCCAAGAAGCACTTTGAGTGCCAAATATTGAAAAAGAAAAAAAACTCCTCTATCCTCCTCTCTTCTCTAGCGATTTTTGTTAGCACAATTGTAATCAGAATATTGTATTCTCTGTCCCTGCTCTAATCAGCCTGTGACTACACCCTGCTCTCTCCCTCTGTCAAATGGCGATGGATTGCTGTGAAGACGTGTATTTATAATATTCAAGTATCGCGAGAACCGAGCCCCGAGATCCGACAACGTCACGATGACGTTCGGCCTCGATTTGGATTCGGAACGGGCGGGAGACTCAGATACCCAAAGTTCGGTTGGGTTCGGTTTTCGGGGAACCGAGCCCGCCCATCTCTAGTTGTTATACATTCATGGTAAAGAGATCTAACCCACTGCAAGTCACTTTTTAACTATATATATATATATATATATATATATATATATATATATATATATAGGAATATTTGTGATACTATTTGTAATGGTTTCTAGCTTAATAAATACATTTTTATCTTTATATTTTAATATATGTTGTTTAACATTGGCTCATTCTCTTTTTAGTTTTATATATTTGAAGGTCTTCATACATTGGGGCATATTCAATTAGGATTCGCGCCCACTATTACGCGCGGCTGCACGGGTCCAGGTGCTGCAACATTGCGGGTGAGCACGGAAATCTGCAATGTCGCAATACCGTAACGACACTTTACACGCGCAGCAACGCATAATTGCGGGCACGAATCCTAATTGAATATAACCCAAAGTATTACAGACAATTCCTGAACGTGCGTGATAGGCAGCCACAAACGGGCCTATGCTAGCTATAGGCTCGAGCACCAAGAACCAGGATCACTTTGGTAGCACAAATATACCCGATAGCCAAATGTCAAGAGATCCAGTGTTTCCATGCTTGGATTCAGTGACCAAGTCATCTCTGGCTTCACTAGGGCCTGTAAACATTATATAGGATCATTAGCAGGCATTACACTCATAAGATGCAGGATTTTCATCTTCTGATTTAATTTATTGTGGGATACTGTCTAAGTTTATCTTTTTCGTTTTTTATATATTCTATTAAGTTCCTTAATATTGATGGGAAACTCACAGATTTATAGTTATCACATTCCTCTCTACTGAAATCTACCTTTTTTTGTAGTGGAGCTATTGTTGGCATTCTACAATCACCTGGAGTTATACCTGCCTGCAACAATTGGTGATCCCTTCTGGTTCCTTCCTAAAAGAGTATTTGCAAGTACCGAACAGTAAAATAGGTCATGGGCATTTCAATATAATCATGTAAAGAGCAATATATAATGCACAGGGCAGCTATGGTTGCATAAATCAGCAGATAATGGCGTAAGGTGTCAGTTGCATATAATTAGGCCCCTCAAAGCATTATGGGCCACATTCCCTGTAGTTATATCCCTAATTACCTACAATAAGAATTCCCTTCTTTCCCATCTGCATTTCATTACTGCTTGTAGAATGTCACATTGTTTGAGTTACATATATGCCATGTAGTCAAATAGTTATCTTTGATAAGCAAAGTCTCAGAAAGGCTTCAAGCCCTCAGTATGATGCTACAAATGTTGTGGCTCTTTTAGTGTGAAAGCAACAGCCAAGTCTCGTGTAGCTTATTAGACAGAGGTAAATTATAGTTTATTTATAGCCTTTAATGTGTTGAGCTCTTATAAGATAAAATAGAACCAATGTCGCATTGAAATCAGTTTGTCAGTAGCAGAACTTAGCAGTTTAGTGTATTATCCACAAGTGATTACGACAGTTGTAGAAGTACTGTTGTCCTTGTCGAATCTAAGTCAGATTGTTCACCTGTAAGTGTCAGTTTATCAGTTATGAGCTCATCAGCTGGAGAGAATTAAATACACTGCATGGTTTGAGTGTACAATAAACTCTTCTTTATTAGTTACAAGTCCCTATCTATATAGCAAAAATCACGTATTACAGAAAGCTATACTCCAAAAGGTTTTAACCACTCATGCTCCCTTTACACAGATGTTAGTACATTCTCTCATTATCACACAGGAAAACTCCCCAGGGGGAGTTGGCTTATCTCCTGTCTGCTATGTTCAAGGTTATAAGCATAGCCTTGCAAATAATGAATTACTCCCACAAAACAGGTGCATCTAATCTGTCTTTAAGCTATAACAGAACAAAATGGCTATAAGGCAACAAGATGGCGTCAGCTTAGCAAAATCACATTTCTAATTCTGGCCTTTTTTTTTGTTGTTGCTGCAGAGACCAGCTGTGAACGCGGTAAAAGTCATTTTAAGTGAGAATTTTGGAGACAGCATCTGTTGTTACTTCCTGCTCCTTGAAAAAGTGTATACATAAAAAAACCTATATAGTTATTATTCTTTATATATATATATATACATATTATTTTTGCATTGCACATGTTTATTTTCATTTGTAGAATGCATTCATTGATTTTAATCTTTAACAAGCACGTACTGCACTGAAAATTAAATTGGCACGTTACATTTAAATTATGTTTAAAAGTGCAATCTACATTTGCTCTCAGGACAAACCAAATATGACTTTGTTTAGACAAGACCAGGAAGAGTGACTAGTTAATCATGTTGTCTGGGATGGCTGTGAAACCAGAATGACTTTTCTTGCTTACATCACTTCCTTTGATTTCGCTTGGTGTGATTCACTGCGTCTTACAAAAATCATTCAGGCAAATGCTGTGATTTTGAAGTTGCAACTGTAAAAGAACAGTGAGTATCTGATTGGGAATATGTGAAACAAACCTAGAATTACCTTCTTAATCGTTTACACATCTGGCACATAATTGGGATGTCACAACTTTCATGCCTGCAGAGAATACTGTGCACAGTTCAGGATTAAACCTGTAAAACAAAATAGCACACAAGGTATGGACCATATTCTTTTTTAGCATTTTACAGTTTATTTTTATTCAGTTCTGTAATACATCAGAATATTGTTATCCAAATGTGAAATGTTTGTATTGTAACAATGGGATGCATTTGTATGACATTTTTGGTAATATGTGGTTCATAGAGGTGTTTGCTTTTCAATGAGTATTATGCAAAGCTAGAGAAATATAATAACATCAGGAAGTAAATGTATCAAGCTGAGAGTTTTCTGGCGGGTTTGAAAAATGGAGATGTTGCCTATAGCAACCAATCAGAGTCTAGCTGTCTTTTTGTAGAATGTACCACATAAATGATAGCTAGAATCTGATTGGTTTTTCAAACCGCCAGGAAACTCTCTGCTTGATACATTTACCCCCAGATTTGTCAATGGAGCACTATATTGTATATGTGTGTAAATGGTCCTTTTAATACGAACTAATGAGAAGATATAGCAAGTTCTGAAAACCAAGGACCTTTGTGTTTTGGTAATATAAAAATATAGAATAGAAATTGGTAAGCTATAGCATCAAATTATATTACTGTGTGAAAACCTGAGCACAGATAGAGAACAGATCGCAGGTTAAAGTGAGCCGAATATAAATCACAGCAAATCAAGAAATAGGTGTTACAAAAATGTATTTTGTATATTTTTCTGATTTAACAACTGTTCAAAATGTCTTATGCTTCTGTTTGCCCATTTGTTCGGTGCCATTTAAAAGATAGAACCGATTATTTTCATTATTACATGAGTGTCAGCCTTTGAGATTTTGCATTTTAATATGCCACATGTAGTGAAGAAGGATTGCTGACCACCAGTTAGAGAGAAGCTTATTGTGAGGTATGGTTTTTCCTTTTCCAGTTTTTTTTTTCTTCTGCTTTTGATGCAGAGTGAAATTATTTGACATTCTAAACTGGATTTTCTGATGTTTTTCACTGCACCAAGAACCTCCTATTCGCCAGTACAAGTATAACAATTGCAGCTTTCCAGCAACACTTTACTCATAAGTCGCTGCTTCCATATACATTAGGGCTTGTAGCTCTATAATCCCCATCATGTTATGTTTACTGAGTTTGATAATACCTTTTGCATTATAAATACCCCTCTCTTCTTCAATTTCTATTATTAACTTCTAAAGCCTATAAAATAATAAACTCCTACTGTGTATTTGTCCAGTACTAAAAAAAAATTACAAAAATTGGGAGTGCCCCTAGAAATTAGGGATAATTGGAACCTGTACATACAATATTCAAATGCAGAGATGTCAGCATAATCCATTTCATCTGAGATATTTGCCTGCTGCTATTTACCACTGACTGATTAAAAATGGGCTCAATTCATTAATCACTTATCTTAGAGAAGACTTTCATGTCAATTAATTAATTAATGAATGGATTTTGTTGTCACAAGCGGTTTCTAGGCTGCATGAAATTCTGACTTCTGATTCAATTATTGGATTACATTCTGGCATTATGATTTGAGTTAAATTGCAAAATGTAGTATGAAGCTTTGTTAAAATAAATCACTAGATTGACAGCTTTATAACTTTTAGCATATTTGGTAAAGTCATGTATTGTTACCAATTAATATATTATTATTATAATATTTGCAAAGTAGCCACTTAGGATGTGATTAACAGCTGAACGTAGTAGTTGCCTGTTTGTGTATGCACAAATATGGATTTGCACACTTACATTTATATGTCTATTTAAAATTACACACATCTCATGTTTTGCGCATGTGCAGAATTTTTACTTGGTAAGGTACGTACTTAAAAAAAACAACACATAACTCATAATTAGACACACCTGAAAGGGAACGCTTTACTTGTGCCCACATACCCGGCCTTACTGTACTACATTTGCATGTGAAAGCCTCTGATCTGCCTGTAGAAGTGCAACAGCAATTAAGTCTTAGAAACATGTAGCTGAAATTACTGGTGCGAGTGCACAGTGTGACTAGTTTTACAAAATGTGCAAAAAATTGTATAATCAAATAGACTTGTGTCCAATTCCAAATCAACCCCTTGGAGTCTATTTTAAACATATAAACCATCAAAAAGTTCACAAAGGCAAATTTATCTGATACCATACGTTTAGCTACATTTAAACCTGAAAACCACGTACCCACAGCTGTATATTATTATTAATTTTTAATTATAGGGTGCCACAAAGTATCCGTAGCACTGTACAAGGACAAACAATGGCACAGCACAAGGTGAAACAACACAGTACAAGTAACAGTAAGCACTATAACTCTGGGGGCTCAGGCACAGCAAGTAAGAGAGGGAGGGGAAAAGTTAGTACAGGCAGGTAACTTGGGCCCAAGAGGGTGGGCACGGATGACAGGTTAAGAGCCACTGAGGGGAGTGGAGAGAAGCGAGAGGAGACAGAGGTCAGAGGGACCGAGAGGAGGTGAGCTGAGTAGCTGGAGAGTGCACTTAAAAGTGATGGAAACAGGAGGTAGGAGAGCCCTGCTCAAAGGAGCATACAATCTAAAGGGAGGGGAAGACAGACAGACACATGGACGGAGACGGAGAGATGGGAGAAACGGAGATGGAGTCGAGGAAGGGGGAGAAGGGAAGAAGGGATGAGAGAGAGAGGTAGCCGACCAGTGGGAGGTTAGGCATGTATAGACACAATCTAGAGATTCATTCTAACATGGTCCCGGACAGGCCCAGGGAAAGGGATTTTTGAGTCCCTCCAGGCGAAGTTAGTCTGACTACACATGCCTGGTCTCTGTGGGGGAGTGACTTACAGAGCAGGTGAGAGACAGGCTGACAAGCAGCAGGGAAATGTACACACTTCCTCCCTCCCTGTCAGTAGCCAACAAGGTGCCTAGGCTGGCTAAACTGTTTTAATTAGAGGCTGAGCAATTGATGCTGCAGTCCACAAGTGGGCCGGACTAGAACTCCCAATCAGGTGGCTGTGGAGGAATTAGTTGGCTAGCAAGGTAAGAAAGTATGGAGACTTTCCAGAGTTAAAGTAAGTAATATGAGGAGGACCGGTAATAATTGTGCTGGGGGAGCATTATTGATAATGCTGATGGTGAATTGCTGATTATGCTTGCAGTGGAGAGATTTATGCTGATAGGGTTAAGGATTATTCTAATGGGGTTCATAATTATATTGATGAGGGTGATTATACTGATGGGGGATTACCTTGATGGGTGTAAATGATTATGCCTACAGCGGGGGTTTGACAATTATGCTGATGGAGTTTAAGGAGTATTCTGATGGGGGGCTTTAATGATTATGTTGATAGGGGCATTACTGATTATGCTGATAGGAAGGTTAATATTTATGTTGATGGTTATGCTAATGGGAGGCTTAATGATTATGCTGATGGTGGTTGATTATGTATTAAACTCATTAAAACCATAAGTTAACCTGTTTCTCACCTGAGTGAACTGGACAGTTTGCTGCTAATATCCAGAATTCTGTCTGGGAGCAGGATAGCATAGGGTCTCAGGGAGCACTGCGCTGCTGCCATTGTCCATTCCAGGGGTACAAGAGTTAAGTGGACAGCCACATTTATTCATTCATTCTTGTAGCACAGTACAATCAAGTGTTATCTGTGCTGTGTGCCCCATACCCTGGCACCACTCTCATATTCCTGTCTGTGGAGGTGGAGGCTATTAAAAATACATGAATTCATCTGTATGGTTGAAAAAAAGGATAAGCAGGTAAGGCAAGCCCAATCAAATCAAGTATTTGGTAAATGCCCCTAGAATCCCTGTGCTTGCCTCTCGCCGGCCCTCCATTACCTAGCATTTGCAATTTGGGCAGTACTGCAAGTAAGGTGGTTACAACCAGATTCTTGCTCAGAAACCAAAACAAAGATTTACTACAGAGTTCAGATTAATCTTGTCCGAGGTACTTCCTGGTACCTACAGTGTTTTTTGTGGAGGGGCCCAAGCACTCCTTTTCCAAACAGGCCCACTAAATTCATAAAATACCCCTGCTGAAGACAGTTGATGTGTACCAATAATTTAGATGTGGAATACTATTTTTAATACAAATAGTACTAGCAGAAAAAACTATCATGGGAACTTTTTACCCCAAGGACTATACACAGGACACATGGTCACCCCCTAAGGTTAGAGGAGAGGAAACTTCACAACCAGCAGAGGAAGGGGTTCTTTACAGTAAGGGCAGTCAAGATATGGAATTCACTGCCAGGGAAGGTTGTGATGGCAGATTCAATAGATATGTTTAAGAAAGGGTTAGACACATTTTTAGTGGAAAAGTGTATCCAGGGATACGACCGTTAATCAAATCAAGGATAGCAGTAGATATAGGGTAAAAATAGGACTGCAATATTGGGGTCCTGGGGGATTTTCACAATTGAAACAGTTTGGCGGTTGGATCAATTTCAAATATAATTGAGGGACTGCAGGAGATCCAAATAGGTTGAATTTGATGGACTGGTGTCTTTTTGCAACCTCATCAACTATGTTACTATGTTACTATGTAAAATATTTTACTATTTTCCAGTAAATTAAATGTATTTCTATTGCTCATTAGCAATTTTATTCCAGCACATTAGGCCTCTAAAAGAATACAGTTGAAGTAATCTCCCCCTTGTTTGTATTGGCTGAGTTTTAAGTTTGTTCACTTTTGTCAGCACACCCATTTTTGATATAATAATTCTTGTAATACCAGTTTTACAATGAATACATGTGGTTGACAGGAGATATCATGGGGAAATTTACTGAAGAACATATTTCTAAAAGGGGAAATGACTCTTAATTATATGTATAAGAAAACTTATGTTATGAATACTAGAATTATTATTGCACCTATCCCAGTTTTGTACAGTTCTTTTTACTGATTAACACAAAGCATTACCCATTTCTAAGAGATGCTATGTTTAGTTTTGTCTACACTCATAACAATAAATATATAAGGGGGTATATTTTCCCTTTTACTTCCACAGTTAGATGTTTATGCTGTAAGTGTTACTACGTTTTTACTTATCAGGCCTCAAAAGACATTTTCACAGATAAAGCTTCATTAAATTCATTATTCAGTTTCCGACCTTGACATCCTATAATTCATTTGTTATAAAATAAAAATTATAATATAATTGTGCTCCATCACAAGCAGGTTATATAGGAAAATGTTCTAATTGCAAAGATTTTCAAATATTTCACTTAAAACATGACTAGCAATACCATCAGTGTTTATAGAGCTTTTTAACTAGCAAACTATTTTAGCACTGCCCCAGAGTGGGGAAACATAGAGAAGCTCAACTCACTTAAGTATCTTATGAAAGATGACAGCAATTAACAGACATATGGTACAGTTTGCTTGGTGTACAGACTTAGGTCAGTAAGAGTGCTCTAGTTCAGTTAAAGCATTTTATGCAGATTATTTACTTCTAGACTTTAGAGTTAGACTTTGCAATTAGTCTCTTATGGGCAGCACAGTGGCTAAGTGGTTAGCACTTCTGCCTTACAGTACTGGGGCCATGAGTTCAATTCCCGACTATGGCCTTATCAGTGAGGAGTTTGTATGTTCTCACCGTGTTTGCGTGGGTTTCCTTCGGGTGCTCCGGTTTCATCCCACAATCCAAAAAAACATACTGGTAGGTTAATTGGCTGCTAACAAATTTACCCTAGTCTGTGTGTGTATGTGTTAGGGAATTTAGAGTGTAAGCCCCAATGGGGCAGGGACTGATGTGAGTGAGTTCTCTGTAACTTATGGCGCTATATAAATAAATGGTGTTGATGATGATGCAATTCATACCTAGTAACCTTAACCTTTTCACAGTGTGGTAAGATACTCGCCCTACTGCTATCACTTGTTGTTCAATTACAATAACCTGGGCTAATTTATTTTTTATTTTTATGTTACCTTATTCATTCCGCCCATATTATAGCAACAGGAAAGCAAGTAATAAACGCAGAACCACAGTTTCCACATATTGGGAAATATACTAGGTTGGCAACTATGATGGTTTTACTTGTTCTTTAATAACTGAATATTAAACAACCTGACAGCATTCATGAATAAATTACATATATACAGAAAATAGTTACATGTGTTGGTTTTCATTTTTCAAGCAACTCTATACATTTAGTTTATTTGGAATTACTGGAAATGTAGAAAACCCATTTGAATATTAGTATAAAATTAATTTCTAACTTTTAATTGTTGAACTTCTCACTAGTTTTTAGTATATTATTTGATAAGACATTTAATATTTTATATTTAGTATTGGATGTACTTCATGAGTAATTTAAACTCTAGGCAAAATACATGTTTAATAACTGTAGACAAAGACATTGATCAATCTAAGATGAACAATCTGGAAAATAAGCTTAATTCAATTTAACTCCACTCCAGAAAATTGTCTTAAGAATCTTATTTTTAGTGCAACTCTGAACAATGGATTTTACCCTGTTGCTGATCACTCAGCTTAGAAGAAACAGAGGATACAAAGCTCCTTTCAAAATGCCTTAAACTTTCATTATGTATGTTTAAAAAAATTAAAGAAAATTTACACCGAGGTTGTATATCATCATCATCATCATCATTTATTTATATAGCGCCACTAATTCCGTAGCGCTGTACAGAGAACTCATTCACATCAGTCCCTACCCCATTGGAGCCTAATATAGACACACACTCATACACAGACACAGAGGGAGACAGACACACAGACTAGGGTCAATATGATAGCAGCCAATTAACCTACCAGTATGTTTTTGGAGTGATATATATGAAGTGATGTTCTTTTTGCTTTCATAATTAACCAGAATTCACCACTAAACATAACATATCTGTTTCTTTATATAAGAAAACTACAACCAATATTTATAGATTCCATGTGGAGCAGTATAGAAAACGTGACAGTACTGAAGATATTATAAATTAGGCTATAATCATTTGTTGTGTCTTGTCATCTTTTGAACATCATTTCTTATTGAACCCCATCATGGTAGCTCAGGAACTACCTCAGGTTACCTATGGTGCATCAGGATTGGGGTGAGGGTTTTGGTGACATAGTACACTATTTGACATTGGTGGCCAGTGGGCAGCAGTAAGATGCAAGATTGTATTGTTGCATGCCACACATAGTGTCCTGACACTTGGATTTATCAAGCCAGGGCTCATTGCTGAGTCCTTGGAAACCACCCCCACCACTTCTAAACTAACTAAAACCTCCTTCATCGGCAACTTAGCGCTGCCAGCGAATAGTTGATCGGACCCCAGTGGCCACTGCGCATGCATGACTGAGGTTGCGCATTGTAATGACAACCCATGCACTGGTTCAGATGCACTTCTCCTGTGCCAATGGAATCCATTAAAATGGTAAACTAAAGCAATCTTGAGACGCTGTTGGTTTTTAAGGTTGGCAGTGAAAAGCTCCATTATCTTGAGAAAACAACTGTTTTCTCCATGTTTTTTGTTCTTGGGACCGTCATTTTTTAGTTCATCTATCATATCGTGATCCCACTTGGATTAAAAATGTCTATGCTCGCTGCAATCTATTATTAACTCTGATTGGCAGGAGACAAAGTGCTAAGGTTGCTTTGTATTGTTGCCTTTCTGTGTAATATATTTCTTGGGGCATGAATGCCATAGAATGGTTCTGTTTGTGCTGTAAGGTACAGTCCCCTGAGGAATTAAAATAATAATGTCTGAAAAAAAAAACCTATAACTAGCTTGAAGCTTGCAGGAATCTATAACAGATGTTTATAGGCACTGAAAAAGTATGAGGAAAATTTAAATTGGGCATACATCTATTTGAATGATAATTTTTTATGTTTAATTTAATTTGTATTTTATTGACCCTTAAAATATGTGATATGCATTTGTTTATGCTGAAATTGTTAGATGAAAAGTGTTGAAATGTGAAGTCATCCCAAGTATGCAAGTAGCACAACTTTCTCAAGTCATAACCATGTGTAGAAAATAAGTCATCAAAATTTTGTATTTTATGAGTAGTCATTAAATACATAACTCTAAGATAATTCAGTGTATATGGCAAGTGTCATACAGAGGTAAGGGAGTCATTTACATGTCAAATGACTCCAAAGTTCAATATGTCTGTGATATAATGTGTATTTGCTTACTCATGTTAAAAGGCAGAATTTAATATATGTAACATGGCTGTAGACTTTGACCAAGTAAATGTAAGTCACAATAGTTACAAAGTCAATGGTAAGAGATAACCGGACAGTTGTGGCATAATTTTTTTTACGGTGGAAAAGGCCATTCCACCAAGGTGGAAAGTTACTGCAACACAATCTCCTCTCTTGGTTCACCTTACAACAAAATATAATTTTGTACTGTATTTGGAAACTTATAATTTGCAGAATTTATAGTCTATGAATATGGCTAATGTTGCGGAATATGATATTTATTCTATTTACCATATAAGTATTAATATATATATATATATATATATATATATATATATATCTATATATCTATATAGATATATATATATATCTATATAGATCTGTCTTATATAACTCTCATATATGTCTTGAAATATATTATGCCAGACTTACAATTGGTTGGCTTATAACTAAAGGGTGAGATTACTAACTAATCCAATCACACATTTATATAAACACATTCATACGTATGTGTGCGTGTGACTGGCTCCTGTTTTAAAATAGAATCACTGTATATTGCTACAGTCCAAGGAATATATCTATGTGATAATAAATAAGCTATATAGAAAGATATATTATCTTGGCTCATTGACTATGCGGAAAATATTTGTTCAACCTTGAAGCCTGATACATATATGCAGTTTTAAAGTATGTATCTATATCTATAGCTTTAGTGACTTCAAAGTAAGTTAAAGACATGAAAACTCAACTCTCTTGCACTAATACATATATTCTAGGTCATAAAAATACAAGATAAGAAAACACAATGGTAATAAGTCTTCTAATTATTTACACTTCCTTAAGTACCTACATAACAAAAACACAAAACAAACCTATGTTACATACTGTACACTTGCACATATATATGAGATAAACCAACATCGCTAGTGTGGCTGGGTTCCCCAAGTGCCGTCTGCCGCACATGTGCTGCTGGCCATCTTGGAATTGACTCCTGTGCCGGAAAGCTTAATATCCGGCGCCGGATAGGTTAAATCACCGGCGCCGTATGAATGAGTCAAATATTTAAATGTATTTATGTAAATAAAAATGTACTATGCAGTGTGCGCTGTGGTGTCGCAGCCATGAAGGTTAATTCCCGGCGCTAGGTGCCGGGGAATATATAAATAAATGTAAAAATGAATGTATATAGGCGCTGCAGTGCTGGAAGGGTTAACCCCTGGCACTGGCGCCGGAAGTGTAGCTATGTGTATTTTTAATGTGTATAATGTAAATGTGTATTTAAATGTAGGATGTATGTATAGGTGTGTATAATAAAGAAAATAACTTACCATGTCCCTGGTGGTCCACAGGGGGCTGCAGAGGCCCTTGATCCTTTACACTCGGGTAGCCAGTTTCAGTGGCTGCCAGAGGGACTTCCACAGCAGCCTATTGGGATCAAATAGATCCAGGAGCTGCAGCGCTTCCTGGGGGTCCCAGGAGGCTAATTGCTGTCACATGACCTGGTCTCTCTCCCTTTCATACTACTTTTAGCCAGAGGGGAGAGCCAGATCCCGGAGCAGGGTCCCTAGAGGTAGTTATCAGCGGGAGATTTAAAAGATAAATCTTCTGCCTCAGACAGACAGGCACCAGAAGGAGAGTGGGCTGAGCCCCCCTACCCCTGGCAGCTCGTGGACAGGGGGAAGTACATTGCACTGAAATGTATTATTGTTCCATCTGACCTTCTGATCACTAGTACCATGAACTAGTGTGAATTTTCTTTATTAGGACGCTTGAGCTAATAAACATAATTTGCTTCAAGATCCTGCTTTGACAAATTCTTCCCTGCTGTAATTCCTGTATCCTGCAAATTAGACCCAAATCTAAGCCATTTTGTAGTTGTTCAGAGGTTTATAGTACCAGTGCTTTGTCCGCTACCTGCAGCTCTGGCCAGTGTGATAGGCCAGGGACAACAACCACAGTAACCCTTATCGGAAGGCAAGAAGTCAAGAGTACCAGCCCATGTGTACCAGCAAGGGGGTACACTAGCATGGAAAGTTACCGAGAAGTATGCGGTTATGGTAGCCACTAAGGAGTACAGCGGTGGCAGAAGGTTAAGCCCCTCCTACTGCGGTTAGTGGACGCATTTGGGATAACCAAAATGAGACAGTGGCAAGGCAAGCCAAACCGGTCCACAGCATCATTACAGACAGGGTGGCATAGACAGTCCATCCTGTCACAGCTACCTGTTTGCTGGTGTTTTAGGATCATTCACTCTGCTTCCCTCTAAGTTCAACTGAATCTTGCTTCAAAATGTCCAATATTTATACCATACCTCAATTTTCCCATAGTGTGTTCATTACAAACTTTGCCTTATTTATTTTTACAATAAAACAGTTTTGATCAAACTGGCAGGAGGGTACTATAAAATGTGGAATGTCTTTTCATCCATAATTATCTTTTGAGCTAGCTTTGATGTGTAAAATAATTAGTTCACTTGGGGTCCCAAATGTAAATATCAGTGACCTCTTGGTGGTAGCTAATTGCAATGGACAAACCTGTTACAGTCAACATACCTATTCTGAATTGAGTTCCAAATCTCAATACCTACTCAATATCAATAAAAAATAAAAAATAAAACTTAAAATAAAAATACAGATAAAAAAAATGAACTTACACCAAGGTAACAGGCAAATATGACTCTAATGATGTGAGAGTGAAGAGCCCAAAGGTCATATATAGGTTAGCCAAAAATCAGAAAACAATGGAAAAGAGAGTCTCTAATATGGCAATGGGGTCACAAATCCATGCTGGTGATAATAGTATGGGCACATAGAAACAGACCAATAATGCTCTTAGATACTAGAGCTACAAATAATGGACATGTCTCAAAAAAAGTGGAATGTCTGCATGTGTGATATCCCAAGAAAAGTATAAAAACTTACTGCTAATGACCAAACCAGTCAAACAGATGAAAAAAACGAAAACAAAATTTAATAAAATTAAAAAATAACAACAAAAAATAACCACTGAAAAAAAGTAGTACTATGCACTTGTAAGTATTGTAGACCCAAAAGTAGACATCTACATAAGAAAATGTCCAATAAAAATGTCCAATAAGAACATACAGTCACTCATGCTGGAGGTGGAAAACAAGAAATGTCCTTGGTGTGGAGAAATGACAGGAGATAGGCTCAGTGCAGCTGAAGAGTCGAAGGTGGGCAGCAGCCACAGCATCTCCCGTTGGAATATAGAGGAGGAGTCCGCGGTCCTTCTGCATCTCACAGTGAAACGCAGTGAGCACCTACTTCCTGGATACGGGTGGTAATGAGGTGAAAACAAGTCCCCAATGCATTTCATCTCTATCGAGACTTTCTCAATGGTAACAGGGGACATCAGCTCTGCTGGTCCTGTCTATCTCTGTCTCTCCCAGTGTGTCTCCTCTGTATATCTCTTTTTCCCCCTTTCTACAGCCCCTTCTTCTTTTCAGTCACTAGAAGACTGGATACAACAAAAATTAATCAGGGCCTAGGAATCACAATTAATAGTATATGGTGTTGGACCGCAGCTCCCTAAGATAGATATCTGAATCTATCAATAAACAACAGTAAGATAAAAAGTAAAGGGGCGCTGTATCCGATAAATTTAATAACATTGAATTCAATAAAATCACAACATATAAAATAAATGAATGAATATGTGCAGTGAACAACAACCGTCACATATACATAATAATAGTAAATATCAGAATTAATGCACATATCTATATCTCATCAACGTATATTATAATCATACAACTGGTATGTCAGACTCCCAAACCTCAGAGGCCAGAAACTACTATTGTAGATAATTTACTGAACAAATGGGTTGTTAATTAAATCAATAAACATATGAGAACAAAGAATGATGTATGTTTATTTATCCTTGTTCCGACTTAGAAAGTAGCACATGAGTTGAACATAAATATATAGAGAAAGTCCTTGAATTGCTCAATAACGTGCAGGTAATAATTGGAGCAAGATGCAACTCATAAATTCTTGAATTTGTTGATAAATAGCGACAGATAGGTTTCTTTGAAAAAGAGGATATACTTGCGCTCTCCCGATAACCACAATTGTCCACCAGCCAAACCGATTGATGTTAGCATGCAGAGAATCTGCAGCAGCAGTATCAATAGTCTCTATAAAGACACTTCATGTGCTTGGCGGCCGGAAAGGATCATACGGAGGCAGTCTGTGCGAACTCCACTAAATCCACTTGCTATATTTCTAGTTAATTACCCCGGGGTATATGAAGCGGACATCCGATATGTATCTCTCTGTGCTTGAGAGAGTGATATGTAATAGCAATTGTCCTGACGCATTTCTCCGTGTGTGACACGGTTTCATCAGAGGAATAATGTCTTTGCATTTATCACATACTATTTAAAGCCGATATGTAGATCACATGGTGATATCCGGCCAGTCAAAACGTGATTCCGATCATCTGTTTAATAAAAACCATATGTGAATGGAATTCATGTGGAAACCCTCAGGTTAACTATTATATGCATATTGGGAAAACTAATAATAGCTTCCCTAAATACAACCATCAAACAAACAAGTATAAACATTGCAATATACTCGCAATCTTAAACAGTTTTACAGTTTGACAAATAGTTACATTTAAATACATTTAATAAGAATAAATATAAGGAGTCTTGAATAACATAGTTCCAATATAAATACAAGTTAAAAACAAATATACAAATAATAACATCAATAGATCTTTAACCATAAGAGTGAAAAAATATATTTACGTAATGCCATTATATATGGCAGTTTGAATTACAGTCTCTTGAGTGTCCCGGTGGTCTCCCATCCAGACACTAACTGAAACTGTTCCTGCTTTGCTTGCTAAAGCAAACTGCTTGAGATCTAATTGGAATAGAGTAACTACAAGGAAAATACAATGAATATCCTATATAGAAGGTCAAAAAAGTTCTGAATTGTAAATGAACATGTGCATATATATGCACACATATCGAAACTTCTTACAAAGGTATTCACATAAATATATGTAAACGTCTATAATAATTATAAAAATTATAAAAAATATGACTTGGCACAGCAAGGGAAATTATATAATATAAAATAAAGTGGGGAAAGAAATAGCACTAAAATTAAATATTATTCAACTCTATATTGTCATTAAGACCTCAAGGAACCATATAATTGAATCTAAATATCCAATATGCTTCCCTACGGCACAGAAGGTTGAATCTGTCTTCCCCCCCTCTTGGGGTAATATCTATTTGTTCGATTGCTCTGATTTGAAGTCCCTCCAGAGAACCGCCTCTGCAGACATTAACATGTGATGACGAGGTGTGGGTTTTCACATTTTTAAGGATATTTCTACGATGCTCTGTAAACCGTACTCCCACGGAACGAATTGTACGTCATATATATTGTAACCCGCAGGAACAGTTAATCAGATAAACAACAAATGTAGATTGACAATTCAAAACTTTTTTGATAGGAAATTCTTGCCCAGAGGTATTAGAGACAAAAAAAGTACACTTATGATCTGCAGATATACAAGTCAAACATTTCTTCCTACCACAACGGTAAAAAACGTTCGGTCTAGTGGACATCCAGTTATTTGTTAGGGAAACAGTAAGTGATCCTCCCTTCCCCTTCTTTAAATCAAAAAAGCTGGGTGCCAGATGTTCTTTAAGGTTGCGGGATCTTCTAAAAACTACAATGTTGCCTCTAGAGACCGAGGAACTTAGTAAACCATCAGCTGTCAATATCATGGAATTCTTATCGATAATCTGTTTTATCTGACGAGCATAACTGTTCTGCTGTGTAATAAATACTAAGGATCTTCCATCCTCCCCTTCTTTTTTCCTATTTTTGGTTGGCTGGGCAAAAAGATTCACTCTCTCTATATCCTCTACATCTTCAAGGGCTCGTTGTAGCACCTTAATTGGATAACCTTGTTCAATGAATGATTGAAAAAGTATATTAGCATGTTTCTTAAAGTCATTATCAGATGAACAATTCCTTTTCATCCTCAGAAATTGACCCCTGGGAATATTATTCTTCCAGGGTCTAAAATGATTACTTCTGTAGTGTAAAAAATTGTGGGTATCAGTTGGTTTGGAAAATGTCTCAGTATAAATAATATTATTCCTTATCTTTAATGTGATATCCAAAAAAATAATAGTTGCATAACTAAAATTACTCGTAAACCATAAACCAAAATAATTAAAGTTAAGATGTGTAAGGAAAGAAGAAATAGAAGTGTCATCCCCATCCCAAACAAAAAAAAAATCATCAATATATCTGCTATAGAGGACCAGGTTCGCCCCAAACTCTGAACCCCAAATGCAGCTCTCCTCGAAAAGCCCCATGTAGAGGTTAGCAAAACTCGGGACAAACCTGGTCCCCATGGCCGTGCCCAGTGTCTGTAAATAAAATTGAGTGTCAGACAAAAAATAGTTGTGTTGAAGTATGAACCGGATAGATGATAAAATAAAGTCAAACAGAGGGCCATTCAAATCTGAAGAAGTCAAAAACGTCGAGACTGCCTCAATACCTTTATCGTGTGGAATATTTGAGTAGAGAGCTCCTACATCACATGTTAAAAATTGGTATGAGGACTTCCATTGAATTCTCTCTATAAGTTTCAAAAATGACAATGTATCCTTAATGTGCGACTTTAATAAAAGAACATATGGTTGAAGGTGTGCATCTACAAAATAAGATAAATTACTAGTTAAAGAGCCAACACCAGAAATAATAGGTCTACCAGGAGGTGCGTTAAGGGATTTGTGAATTTTGGGTAAATGATAATAGGTAGGGATCACCGGATGTGCTGGAAAAAGAAACCAAAAAGTATCTTTGGAAATCACATTATTATCAAGAGCCGAATCCAAAAGGTCTCTCAATTCACTTTGAAACATAGATGTTGGATTGGAATTAAGTCTAATATAAAACTTCTCATCATTAAGTTGTCGCAGTGCTTCCAGAACATAATTGTCCTTATCCTGAAGGACCAATCCACCTTCCTTATCCGCTGACTTGATTATAATATTGCGGTCTGTCACAAGATCTTAAATGGCTTTTCTCTCCAATGGGGTTAAATTATCTTTAAAAGGTTCAGTTGCTGCTTTTTTTGCATAATCTACTGAAATCGTCCATGGTAGTTTTATAAAAACTCTCCATGAACGGACCCTTAAATTGCAGAGGATAAAAGTTAGAGGAATTCTTAAATTTTTTAGAAGATTGTCCACCCTTTATATCAAACAAATATGTAGTTTGAGAATCATCAATATCATTCTCTTCCTTTAGGGATTCTAGATGATTGAGAGCCATCATATCATCCGAATCCAAAATAATAGGTGAACCTTCTATTTTTCAATCAGAATGGAAAGATGTGCTGAAGACTGAGGAATATCATTAAATATGCAATTAACTATATTGGGTAATGTCAATACATTCTGCTTTGGGACAATTGCAGAATGTTCTATGTCAGCTGGAGTTTGTAAAAGGTCTGTGACTAGTTGATGAGGTGTGACTCGTGTGTCTATAGCTTCTAATGAAGTAAATGGATGATTACATAGGACACAGGTCACATGTGTGATTACTTTTATGGTGATAAAATTCCAACATTTTTTAACCTTCAATTTCCTTTTCAGATAACTAAGCAGTGGGCTCCTTAAAGAGATATAGCTTATCTAACACTATGGTTATAAATCATTTGCTGAATCTGCAGATGATACTTGTATACATATGTAGCTTACTGTTGTTTGCTTCTCTGTTATATGAGTAATGTACTTACATAGGTACAAAGGTTGAATATCCTATAATAACCCAGTTTTAGTAATAGCTTTCATTGAATTAGTGCAAAGTACTCTAATAAAAGCAAATATCTATTTTTTTTGTCACTTGTGTACTGCCACACCTATTAACTTTAACATATGGGGCCTGATTCATTAAGGATCTTAACTTGAGAAACTTCTTATTTCTCCTGGACAAAACCATGTTACAATGCAAGGGGTGCAAATTAGTATTCTGTTTTGCACATAAGTTAAATACAGCCTGGTTTTTCATGTAATAAAAAGTTTCTCAAGTTAAGATCCTTAATGAATCAGGCACATGTAGTTTAACACCAGCATGTATGTTAAACTGGTCTATACTTACTGACATTTTCAATTTCATTTTACTTCAAAATCTCAAATATGAGCAAGTAATTTTGTCTACATTGCACCTGCTTGCATCTTTACTTTTCACACCATATAAGCAACAATGATGTGTTTCTCTACTACTATTTAATATCATTACAGTGTATTTTAATATAGACATAATTTTTAAAATGTAATAGCTAGACTGTTCACTCCAAACAATGGGCCTGATTCAATAAGGAACTTAACTTGAGAAACTTCTTATTTCAGTCTCCTGGACAAAACCATGTTACAATGCAAAGGTTGCAAATTAGTATTCTGTTTTGCACATAAGTTAAATAAGTCCACTGCATTTCAGCCCTGCCACAAAAGGACCAGCTGACATCAGGTGAGTGATTATCTCGTTAACACAGGTGAGAGTGTTGATGAGGACAAGGCTGGAGATCACTCTGTCATGCTGATTGAGTTAGAATAACAGACTGGAAGCTTTAAAAGGAGGGTGATGCTTGAAATCATTGTTCTTCCTCTGTTAACCCATGGTTTTCTGCAAGGAAACACGTACAGTCATCATAACTTTACACAAAAAGGACTTTACAGGCAAGGATATTGCTGCTAGTAAGATTGCACCTAAATAAACCATTTATAGGATCATCAAGAACTTCAAGGTGAGAGGTTCAATAGTTGTGAAGAAGGCTTCATGGCATCCAAGAACATCCAGCAAGCACCAGTACCATCTCCTAAACTTGATTCAGCTTTGGGATCGGGGCACCACCAGGCAGAGCTTACTCAAGAATCGCAGCAAGCAGGTGTGAGTGCAAAGACTGAAACATGACTGTCATAAAAAAAACTGTTTTCTCGCTTTTTATATTTGAGCTCTCAATTCAACAAAGGCTTGTTTCTCCATTATTTTGAGAGTTACCCATAATATGATTTATGGTTATATTATATTATGTATAATTGTAACAAAATGTTTTATTAGGATATTGTATTGGTGGTATATAATTCTCAAGGAGAGGATTTGTTTGCGCTTCCATCTTTTAGTCTATCTGCTTTGCAATAAGATTGATCACACAACAATCTTTATAGGAAACTGCATAAATTCTTTTCCCTGTTAATAGAGCGGTGGCTACATATTTTATATGATTAATGCTATTATTATAAGGATTATTTTGTTTCAATTTATTTAAATCAGCGCCCAGGGATATCCTCTTTAGTGTGGATATAGTGTTGTTAGGTGAGAGTGCATCTGCACGCACAGTGTGGTGAAGACTTTTGGAGGATGGCCTGGTGTCAAGAAGGACAGCAAAGAAGCCACTTCTCTCCAGGAAAAACAACACGGACAGACTGATATTCTGCAAAAGGTACAGGGATTGGACTGCTGAGGACTGGGGTAAAGTAGCTTTCTCTGATGAATCCCCTTTCAGATTGATTGGGGCATCGGGAAAAACGCTTATCTGGAGAAGGAAAGGGGAGCGATACCACCAGTCCTGTGTCATGCAACAGTAAAGCATCCTGAAAGCATTCATGTGTGGGGTTGCTTCTCAGCCACAGGAGTGGGCTCACTCACAATTTTGCCTAAGTACACAGCCAAAAATAAAGAATGGTACCAAAACATCCTGCAAGAGTAACTTCTCACAACCATATAAGAACAAGCAATGACTTTTCCAGCATGATGGAGCACCTTGCCATAAGGCAAAAGTGATAACTAAGTTGCTCGGGGATCAAAACTTCAAAATTTTGGGTCCAGGAAACCCCCCAGACCTTAATCCCATTGAGAACTTGTGGTCAATCCTCAAGAGGCGGGTGGACAAACAAAAACCCACAAATTCTGACAAACTCCAAGCATTGATTAGGCAAGAATGGGCACCATCAAGCGTCATCTTGAATGCTGAGATTCTGCCCAACCAGGAGACCATGTAGCACATCCAGATTGTTGTTAATGATATCAACTGGGTCTGCAGTAAAGAGAAATTCTTATCTATTACTGAGTCTAGTCATGGAGTTACCTGTATTGGTGTACAGACTTAGGTCAGTAAAAGTGCCCTAGCTCAGTTAAAGCATTTTATGCAGATTATTTACTTCTAGACTTTAGAGTTAGACTTTGCAATTCATACCTAGTAACCTTAACCTTTTCACAGTGTGGTAAGATAGGGCTGTGATCCCTAGTTGTAGGTGTTTAGTTTTCTCTAAACTTCAGTTGTATTACTGACAGATATAATTGACTGTTCATTTGAAATAAAATATTCACATTTGTATGCCACTTGCCAAGCCATATTCAAGAGTGTGTCCGCTTCATATTGAAGAGGGCACACTACCCACTGCTCAAACAATCCTTACTCTTAAAATATTATATTACATTGAATTGCAAACACATTACACAGATGACCAATGATTTTCATTATTATTATTATTATCAACTTACATGTAAAATTACATTTGAATTTAATTGGTCTCTAATCTATCCCCCCCCCACCCCATAGTCTGGTGATGCGCAGATGGTACATGGGTACCTACTTGTTCACTTTCTACTATGAGCTATGTTGTTGTAAAGCCAGATTATGCAGTAGACAGCAAACCAGCCCAATATCGAACACCTTTGCAGGGGCGTAGAGAAGCACACCACCAGATTTCTCAAGTAACTCGAACCTGGTCTTCAATTGTCCAACTGATCTACTGTGTACCGACCCGGCTTGTCAATTAACCCTTCTCCTGCTGAATCCCTGGCTTATCTGCATCAACTGATCTACTGTGTACCGACCCGGCTTGTCAATTAACCCTTCTCCTGCTGAATCCCTGACTTATCTGCATCAACTGATCTACTGTGTACCGACCCGGCTTGTCAGTTAACCCTTCTCCTGCTGAATCACTGGCTTATCTGCATCAACTGATCTACTGTGTACCGACCCGGCTTGTCAGTTAACCCTTCTCCTGCTGAATCCCTGGCTTATCTGCACCAACTGATCTACTGTGTACCGAACCGGCTTATCAATTAACCCTTCTCCTGCTGAATCCCTGGCTTATCTACATGAACTGATCTACTGTGTACCGACCCGGCTTTTCAATTAACCCTTCCCCTGCTGAATCCCTGGCTTATCTGCATCAACTGATCTACTGTGTACCGACCCGGCTTGTCAGTTAACCCTTCTCCTGCTGAATCCCTGGCTTAACTGCATCAACTGCATATAAAACATTATTTTATATGCCATTATTTTGTTTTTCCTGATTGTACATTTACAAGTAACTACTTTTTACCTGTTATTATTCTACTATTTATATGCCTTTATCTTGTTTTTCCTGATTTTATATTTACCAGCAACTACTTTTACCTGTTATTATTCTTGCCTATTTCCATTGTCCTTATTACCTCTCCTTCTATCATTCCTTGCCTTCCACGCCCTAATTGGTTATTGTCCTCCATCTTGCTATTGTCTCCCTGCTTATTCTTACCTGTTATCCGCTGTCCTTATTATCTTACTGTTCTGCTATCATTCTTACCTGTCTTCATTATCCTTATTATCTCACTGTACTGTTGTTCCATGCCCTCCACGCCCTAATTCGTTATTATCTTCCACCTTTTCATTGTCTTCCTGCCATTGTTCTTACCTGTTTTTCACTGTCCCCACTATCTCACTGTTCTGTTACTCTCTCTCCCTACTATGCCTCCCCGCTCTCACTCCATACCCATACTCTCCCCCCGCCCTACCTCTCCCGTTCCTCCCCGCCATCCCCCGCGCGCTGCTCATCTTGCTAACCTCATCCCCATTTCCCCCTCTCCTCTCCCCCTTTCTTCTGTGCCCTCTGGAATGCCAGATCCGTCCGCAAAAAGCTGACTGCTATCCACGACCTCTTTCTATCCAACTCCTTTAACCTGCTTGCCGTTACTGAAACCTGGCTCTCCGATTCTGATACTACTTCCCCCGCTGCCCTCTCCTATGGTGGCCTCTCCTTCACCCACTCCACCAGGCCTGGTGCCCGCCCAGGCGGTGGAGTTGGCCTCCTCCTCTCCTCCACCTGTACTTTTCATGTCATTCCCCCTGAACCCTCCCTCTCCTTCTCCTCTTTTGAAGCTCACTCCATCCGCCTCTTCTACCCCATCCATCTCTGCGTCACTGTCATCTACCGCCCCCCTGGCCCCACCTCCCTCTTTCTTGACAACTTTGCTAGCTGGCTTCCTCACTACCTCTCCTCCGATCTCCCCTCGATCATTCTCGGTGACTTTAACATCCCCATCGACAACACCACCTACCCTGCTTCCAGCAAACTGCTCACCCTCTCTTCCTCCCTTGGTCTCACCCAATGGACCCCCTCCTCTACCCAATGCCTTGGTCACTCCCTTGATCTTGTCTTCTCCTACCTATGTAATCTCTTCGACTTCTCCATCTCTCCCTTTCCTCTATCCGACCACCATCTCCTCTCCTTCTCTCTCTCCTCTTCTCCTGCTCCCCTCCCCCGCCCAAACCTACTCTGTCCATACGTAACCTCGACGCTCTTGACCCTGCCTCTCTGTCCTCCTCTCTCGATACCCTTCTTTCTCCCCTTTCCTCCCAGGCCTGCCCCAACCAGGCGGTCTCCCTCTACAATCACACCCTCACCTCCGCTCTGGACGCGGTCGCCCCTGCCCACTCCGTCCACCCCCGCTGCTCCAAACCCCAACCCTGGCTCTCCAAATTTACCCGCTTCCTCCAAAAATGCTCCCGTTCCGCCGAACGTCACTGGAGAAAATCCCGCTCCCTGGCTGACTTCCTCCACTTTAAATTCATCCTTTCATCCTACAGCTCTGCCCTCTCACTCGCTAAACAATCTTTCTTTAAATCCCTCATCTCTTCCCAGTCCTCTAACCCCCGCCGCTTCTTTGCCACCTTCAGCACTCTCTTGGCTCCCTCCCCTCCCCCCCTCCCTCCTCCCTGACTGCCTCTGATTTCGCCTCCTTCTTCTCCTCTAAAATCGAGGCCATCCGACTTGAAATCTCCTCCTCCACTCTCTTTTCTACCCCTCCCACTCTTCTGTCCTCCCCCCCAACCACCTTCCCCTCCACTCTTTCCGTCCCACCACCGGCGAGGAAGTCCACTCTCTCATTTCATCCTCCCCCCCCCACTACCTGTCCCCTGGATCCCTTTCCCTCCCACCTTCTTCGCTCCCTTTCCCCCACCACCTGCTCCTACCTCGCTCAACTCTTTAATCTCTCCCTCTCCACTGGCATCTTCCCCTCCTCCTTCAAACATGCTCTCGTATCCCCCATTCTTAAGAAACCTAATCTCGACCCTACTTCTCTCTCGAACTATTGCCCCATATCTCTTCTCCCTTTTGCCTCCAAAATTCTCGAGAGGCTCGTCTGCAGCCGTCTCACCTCCTACCTTTCTGAATACTCCCTCCTTGATCCTCTCCAGTCTGGTTTCCGCCCCCTCCACTCCACTGAAACTGCCCTGGCTAAAGTCACCAATGACCTCCTCTCTGCTAAAGCCAGGGGCCACTTCTCCCTTCTCATCCTCCTTGACCTCTCTGCAGCCTTTGACACCGTTGACCACCCCCTCCTCCTTCACATCCTCCAGTCTTTCGGCCTCTCCGGCCCAGTCCTGTCCTGGTTCACCTCTTACCTTACTCACCGTTCCTTCTCTGTCACCACCTCTGGGTCTTTCCCCCCCCCCATCCACCCTTCCAGTCGGGGTCCCTCAGGGCTCTGTTCTGGGACCCTTACTCTTCTCTCTATACACCTCCTCCCTGGGTGAAGTCATCAGCTCCTTCGGCTTCAGCTATCACCTTTACGCTGACGACACTCAACTATACCTCTCCTCTACTGATCTCTCTCCCTCCCTCATCTCTAGGGTGTCCGCCTGCCTCTCTGCCATCTCCTCCTGGATGTCCTCTCGATTCCTCAAACTTAACCTTGCCAAAACTGAGCTCATAGTTTTTCCTCCCTCTCATACCCCATCCCCTTCTGACCTCTCCATCACTGTCGACAACACCTCTATCTCCCCTGTACCCCAACTTCGCTGCCTTGGTGTCATCCTCGACTCCTCTCTCTCCTTTGGCCCCCACATCCTCTCTATTGCTAAATCCTGCCGCTTGCTGCTGCGCAACATCGCTCGCATCCGGCCCTTCCTCTCCCAAGATGCCACCAAATGCCTTATCCACTCTCTGATCATCTCCCGCCTGGACTACTGCAACCTCCTCCTCACTAGCCTCCCCGCTCTCATCTCGATCCCCTTCGTTCCGTCCTTAACGCTGCAGCTAGGCTTATTTTCCTCTCTCGCCGCTCCTCTTTTGTCTCCCCCCTCTACCTAGCCCTTCACTGGCTCCCATTCCCCTTCAGAATCCTCTTTAAGCTCCTCACACTCACCTACAAGGCCCTCGCCAACTCCACTGCGCCCTACATCTCCACCCTCCTCTCTATTCATGCTCCATCCCGCTCCTCCCACGCGCGTATCCAAGACTTCGCCCGCGCTGCCCCCCTCCACTGGAACAAGCTCCCTCCCTCCATCAGAACTTCCCCTAATCTGTCCAGTTTCAAACGGGCCCTAAAAACCCACCTTTTTTTTACTTAAAGCCTTTCTGTCTCCCACTTAACTTCCTACCTTATCTTCTGCCTCTGTCCCCCTACTCTCCCTCTCTCTCCGCGTCTCTCTCTGTCTGTCCACCCCTCCCCTTAGATTGTACGCTCCTCTGAGCAGGGCCATCTCTCCTCCTGTTTCCACCACTTCTAACTCTGCTCTCCAGCTACTTAGCCCTCCTCCTCGAGGGTCCTCCACCCCACGTCCACTCTCGCTCCCTTCTCCCCCCTGGGGGTCTCCCTGTCTTCCGCGCCCTCCTTCTTGGGCCCCGTCATTTGCGGATCCTCCCTCCCCCTTCCCCGCCCTCTCTAGCTGTGCATTGAGCTTACTGAGTTGCTGTGTTTACTGTACTGTGCTGTCTCCCATTGTATTGTAATTTTGTTTGTCTCTGTACGGCGCTGCGGATGCCTTGTTGCGCCATATAAATAAATATTATTAATAATAATAATAATAATAATAATAATTGTCCAAAGGTACATTCTATCACACCTCTAGTGGCTTTTTGTGCCTCATTATATTTGTGCTGGGCAGGAGTCTGCGGATGCAATAGAGGATTCATCAGCCAGGAGTGACACCCATATTCTGAATAACCGGAAATGGGACACATAAATTAGCTTACATTGAATGCACATCTACAGCAGTTAGCACATGTGAAGCATAACTCGGCATAGAGGACTGCTTCAGAATATAGTTGTCATGATATGAATAAGAATAAACACTATGGGCCTGATTCATTAGTGTTCTTATCTGCCGTTTTTTGCTTATCTTAAGCAAATCCACTCCGTGCATGCTCAGAAAAGGGAGATAAGAAGCAAAATCCACTGTGTAAGTGAATGAAAATCTATCTTAACTTCACTCTTATCTCCCCATTTCGTCTTAAAAATAAGCATCTTAACTTTTGCTCAAGATAAGATAAGATCACTAATGAATCAGGCCCTATAACACTATTATATGCCTGTTAGCATCACAGACCACCTGCACATTCAGGGAGTGGTAGTGATGGCGATTAATGAAAACCTTTGTACTTTGTTGAGATGGTCTCAGACCAATATGAGTGCAATTTATAGCTCCCAAGACATTAGGTAGCTCTGAGAGCCTATAGAAAGCTAACTTTAGCTCATGCCACTGTGACTCCTGACCTGGGAAGCACATAGATGTATGAGAAAAGGGCCTAAAAAATGTCACCTATGTTATCCCTACCACTTAAGGTCACAGACTGAAAGGAGCCTGAGGCTATAAAGTGGACAACACACAATAATCTCTACAGCCCAGACACTGCATGGAAGTGATATGTTTCAGGCTCCAAATCAATTCACATCTGTTCATAAAGCTCAAGAGGTTAGTGAAGTTGAAACATTTGCATTACTTCCTGATCAGACAGGGAGTCCAGGTTTAAACCAATGTCAAAAACATGGGTTGCCTGTGGTCTGCATGGCCTCCCTGGAGCTTGGGGCTGGTGTTCATCATCATCCTCCTCCTCCCTCCTTTCTGTCTCCATCACATGCAAAGCTGCATACATGTCAATTGAATGTAATTTCCTCAGGTCTTGCCACCCACAATCACCTATTTCATTTTGGCCATTTGGATGGTGGTTTGGTGGCAGTTTTGCAAACGCCAGTTTGGTAAATCCATCTGTTTGTATGTTCATCATTGTTAAAATCAGGATCGCGATTTATAATTTGTGGTTTTAAAAAATGTTTATTCTGGACGCTTTACTGGCTGGTCCCCTTTTAGTAAATGTGTCAGCTTTGAAACCGCTCTTTAGTGAACCTAGCCCTTTATGTTTAAATGTAATTTTATTAAACTTTTATAAAGTTACTTTTAAAATATTATTTTTTTCTTTTGCCAGCAATGCTGTTTTTGGGAAAATAAAAGAAACTGTCAATGTGAAGCTCTGATTAGGTAATTGTATTTGCTGTGGCTTCCATTCCAGTCTGGAATATTCAGTAGTTTGTTAGGAACACAGACTTGGCTGACCTTCTGACAAGGGCAAAAAAATTATAACCAGCTTTAGAAAATTCTAAAGCACAGGTGAATTTCCACAGCCAATGGTTGGATAATCTATTTTACACATACATGTAGATTGCTTGAATATACAAGCTGAAATGCAAATTGCATATATTTTCTACCATTGATTGTAAATTGCATTTAGAAAGCCTTGAAAATATGCTCATAAACATTTTTGAAAAAAATATTTACTGCAACAGTAAACATCACTGACACTGCAAACCACAATTTAAAGTCCTGTTCTAAGGACAACTGTATGTTTCATTTATGTAGGGTACCCTCAAAATTGAATTATGTTTGACCTAATCATCCATCTCTCATTCTATAAAATTGTCTCCCTTTGTTGTCTCCCATAGATATTTGGGTTGCTGCCACATATATAAATATATATATCATCCTCATCAACAACATTTGTTTATATAGCGCCAGTAAATTCTGTAGCAATTGGGAAGAAACATTAATAAAACAATACTGGGTGATACAGACAGACAGAGAGGTAAGAGTACCCTGCTCGCAACCTTACAATCTATGGGACAATGGGAGTTTGGAACACAAAGGCATGTGCTACATCATATTGCACATTGGACCAGCTAGAATGCAAAGGTAAAAAGTATTGAGTGGGCTGTGTGATCAGTCACACAGCAATGTTGGTCAGAGAGTTGTTGTCTTGTGTTAGCTATGTAGAGGGTGATAATAGGGTAACCTAGGGAGATTAAGATGGTGGTTGAGGAATATCATAAGCTTGCCTGAAAAGGTGGGTTTTCAGAGAACACTTGAAGGTTTGAAGACTAGAGGAAAGTCTTATTGTGTGAGGGAGGGAATTCCACAAAGTGGGTGTAGCCCGAAAAAAATCCTTTAACCGGGAATGGGAGGATGTGATGAGAGTGGAAGAGAGATGCAGATCTTGTGCAGAATGGAGGTGTCGAGTTGGTAGATATTTTGAGACAAGTGAGGAGATGTATATTGGTGCAATTTTGTTGATGGTCTCTTTAGTAGAAGAATTTTATATTGGATTCGTTGAAAACAGGCAACCAAGGTTTGCTGGATTTCTGTAGTGTTCAGATATATTTGTGTGGGAGAAGTGAGGGGGAACTGGAATAGGTGATATATCATCAGCTAATAGCAGGGATAGGAATTATGATGGTAAGATGGTTGTCCTGTTTGTTTCTGGCAACAGGGTGAGGCTGTTAAAACAATTAAATTTAAATAGGACAACAGTTCATGAGTGTTAACTAAAAGTGAGTAAAGTAATGAAGCGGGCAATGTGGACAGAGGTGTGTGTTGCAGGATGGGGGAGGGATTATATAGTCCCTCATTATATTACCATGAAAGGAGAGGAAGAAAAATAATTTGGCATACATTAGGATTTATGAGTAAAGTAGCAAACAATGAGGGAATTAAAAGAATTGCCTAGTTGCAATGTCCTGTGCATTCAGAGAAGTAGTGCAGAGTGAGGCGGCAGTAATTGTAGTTTATTTCTGGATGTCTGGATAACATGGAGTAATGATGTGGGAAGCCATGTGCGGGAGTAGGTGGAAGTGTTAAATGGAGAGTAATAAGGTACAGGTGATGGAGTAGCTGAGTTATTGCAGAATCATGAGAGAGGAGAGTGGTTCAAACTCAGTTTCATTTCTTTATACTTGTGATGGCAGACAAAGCCTTGAGTAGAATTGAAAGTGTAATGATGAGATAAAGGACTGAAGCAGCTGTAGCATGGGTAGGGAGTGGCTGAGTAAGTAGTACAGAAGGCTGATTGAACAGAGGGCATGTTGCAGGGAAAATAAACTGACTGATAAAACAAACTTTCATGAGCTGAGAAGAAAATAAGATCAGAGTCCAAAATAGTCTTCATGTTGTGTTAAGCTTGTAGCCAGGGAGAGATGGAAACATCAGGGGTGAAATATGGAGTTTCAGGTAAACACTGACTGTTGTCCTTGTGTAGCTGTGGTAATAGGCAGAATGTTCTTCTCCTATTTCCTCCTGTTTAACTTCAGTATATTTACATTTTTTAACACTTGTAACTATACACTTAGAGCTATACACACTAACTATGCAGCCATCACTGGCTTTCAGCCATTCTACAAGTAAATATATATATATATATATATATATATATATGTATATATCATCATCCTCATCATCAGTTATTTATATAGCGCCACTAATTCCGCAGCGCTGTACAGAGAACTCACTCACATCAGTCCCTGCCCCATTGGAGCTTACAATCTAAATTCCCTAACATACACATACACACACACAGAGACACAGACTAGGGTCAATTTGTTAGCAGCCAATTAACCTACCAGTATGTTTTGAGTGTGAAAGGAAACCGGAGCACCCGGACGAAACCCACGCAAACACGGGGAGAACATACAAACTCCTCACAGATAAGGCCATGGTCGGGAATTGAACTCATGACCCCAGTGCTGTGAGGCAGAAATGCTAACCACTTAGCCACTGTGCTGCCCCATATATATATATATATATATATATATATATATTCTAACATCAAACCTGTAGATTATGAAATGTGTAACAATTAATCATCTAGGGTATTTATAGATCACTGCCCTCATACTCTGCTTTGAGTAATAATTACTATTTTCATTCAAATATTATCCCAATCATTATGGGATTGGTTCTGTATACTATTCAACTATAACAATGCTGAACTAGAAGAATACAAACAATTATGTAAGAGTACCTGGCTCTTTATAGCTTCGGAGACCCTTTAAGCTGCCTACTTTATCTGTGACCATGATCCAACAGCAACACAGTGTTCTATGCAGATATATTGATTACACTTTTCCTAGCTGTTGGGCCAAGTATCTAACATCAACTGATATCGTTTCACAGGCTGTGGCTATCTTTTACACATTCCAGGAGGACTCAGACATTACCCCTTGTTTTTTAAGCAACTGCTGTATTTTTTTCTGGTTATGCACAGACCATCACATATTTTGGATGCTGCTTGTTCCATTTCAGTGTATTCAAAGCATGTCACACTACTTGAAAACTCCATTGATCTCTATGGGAGCATACATAAGTAGCACATAGTTTAACCATCATCGGGCTGCATTTGACACATTTATGCCAATGGCTCATTCATATTAATTACAATTAAGTTGTGTGTTACATGTACAAATGAATAGGCTATTCAAATGAATGAGCCATTGATATCAATGGAGGTCATAAGCACTGTTATTTTTTTCCCACATCAATAGAGATTAATTTGATCTAAATTTATGTGTGATAAGGCATGGAGTCCTTGAGTGTGGGAAACCACTTTTGATTGATTTACTGAGAGTCCCAGTCAATCAAGCTCACAGACATTCTCCAGTGATGCTCCCAGCAATGAAGTTCAAGTCATACTTTACTGAGGGTTTTGTTTCCTGTGAATTACAAGGATAAGATTTTCCTATGGATTACAAGAATTATTTTGGATTATATAATGAATATTTCTAATAAAATACACTAAAATACTGTGGATTACAAATTAAATTTCCCATAGATTACAAAAATTCCCCTGGATTACATTTTTCCCATTGGATGCCAAATTAAGGACGTCCCCTAGCAAAGCAGTATGCAAAAGGCATCTTATGTAGCTATCCACTCCCAACAGGATTTTTTTCTTAAATTGCACAAGTTACTATTCATAAATTCTTCACAGCCTCTTCCTGTCTTCCGTTATCATGATAATCACGCATGATAATTCCATATCGTCCAGTGGTAAATATATCTGTCATTGTGGTATTTTTGTAAGTGATTAATTGTTTGCTTGAATTGTCTGTGGCAATGTTCTGTTACGATACTATGCATATATTTCACTAACACGTTTATATAGTTGATTTTTTTTCTTTTTTTCTTATTCCTTTCAATTTTTAATAGATAAAGTCCTCAATCACTTCTCACAGAATTAGTGAGTTCACTTGGAAACCTCACCTGGACCATTTTTCTTTAGCTTGTTTGCAGCACTTTTGATATTATTGCTTCATAATGCGGTTGATTTGGATCTCTCATTTAAAGACTTTTATGGCTAGGATTTATAATGCATTTTACTTTTAATACTTTAGATTCAACTCAATTAACAACATAGAGTAACATATTTTCATTTACTTTTCTCTAGCAAACAATGGTTCATATTGAATCCCTTTAGATGATTTTATGTTCCTTATGTTTTCACTTGGATATTTACTAACGAAAATGTCATATAGCAGAATCCTTTTGTGTTATGTAACTGACATTTAAGGTGCTTCATCCTTTCATCTGTTTTATTATGTTTTGTTTTTTTATAGCTTTTCCTAATGTCATAATTTTAACTCACTAACTCACAACTTTCCTTCATTATATTCACATAATTGTGGTAGTGCACCAATTTGTTAGCACCAAACCCTTTCAATAACTCATTAGCCACTAACTTTCTTTTGATAATAGCAATAAACAAGCACCATGTCCCTCCCCAATTAGATCTCAATACAAGCAGACTGCTGAGCAGAAATATAAACCAACGAGGCACTAACACAAAGGGCTAGATTTACTAAGCTGCGGGTTTGAAAAAGTGGGGATGATGCCTATAGCAACCAATCAGATTCTAGCTTTCATTTATTTACTACCTTCTACAAAATGACAGCTATAATCTGATTGGTTGCTATAGGCAACATCCCCACTTTTTCAAACCCGCAGCTTAGTAAATCTAGCCCACAGACTCCAATTGTGTTTGTAAAATAGGTGGTTAATAATGATCATGTAGAAAACTAGTTGATAAAAGTAAATAAAATTAACATAAAGCTATACTGCATATGCTGCCCTACTATAAGGGCAACCCTTTTACATGTATCTAGGCAATCTATATGGTAAATAAAACACTGGGCACATCTGGCTTTTTAAAAAGTCTTCCTGAACTTCAACTATTGGAATTTACAATAGTCAATAGGTTTTGGTATGACGTGACCTGTTGTATTAGCAGTACTGGTGTTTCCATCCCTTTGTATACCCCTCGAATGTCTCTATCTGGGCTAAAGATGAAAATGAACAGGTGGTCTCATCAATACCTACTGAATTTACTTTCATTGACCAGAGTGGCAAAATAGCAAGGTCATGGATGGCTAAGGAGTGTCCAAGCTTTCATAACGAGTAGGCCTGGTAAACTAAGGTTATGAACGGCATGTGTACCTCACTAGAGACTGTGAAATGAAAAGTTTAGTTATCCTATGCTAATGACCTTGCTTGTAAAACTGTGAACCCAGACCTCTACATTTTTGTTGCATTTCCATATGCTGTCAATTATTATTCTGAAATATATCTGCAAGGATTGCAACCATGGCAATTTAATCATGATCATCATCATCATTTATTTATAAAGCGCCACTAATTCCGCAGCGCTGTACAGAGAACTCACTCACATCAGTCCCTGCCCCATTGGAGCTTACAGTCTAAATTCCCTAATATAGACACACACACACACACAGACAGAGAGGGGGAGACTAGGGTCAATTTTGATAGCATCCAATTAACCTACCAGTATGTTTATGGAGTGTGGGAGAAAACTGGAGCACCTGGAAGAAACCCACACAAACACAGGGAGAACATACAAACTCCACACAGATAAGGCCATGGTCGGGAATCGAACTCATGACCCCAGTGCTGTGAGGTAGAAGTGCTAACCACTAGGCAACTGTGTTTAATGTATCTTTATGTTGCATAACTCTCTCATGGTATAGAAGAAAATATACCATTGCATTATACCCATTATTTCTGAAATAACCTGGATACCTAATGAGGTTATACAAGATTATTGTTATTCTAAATGTTGGGAGAATTTATTGAGTATTTGCTTTGCTTTGCATGGTGGATACTTTCTTAGTGGTAACAGCAAATTATAGATACATATACAGTCATCTATATGACCCTAATACTGTAAACACATAAATTTGAGCTTTCTCATTTTTTTTTAATAAAATAGATTTGTGTAGAAGCTTTGTGAACTATGTAAATGTTTTCTTTATGAACTTCATACTCAACCTGATTAGGTAACTTTTAACTTGCCGTTTACTTCCTTATATTTTATTTTCAAATGAAAGATTATTAACAAAGTATTATCTATGACAACATTTTTCCAAGTTAATGATTTTTTTTATCATTCATTTTACAGATATATTATCGCTGACTGATTGTCTAGCACATACTGCTGTAAACAGCATCAAATGGCCTCAGGAGTACAAAAGCTTATCTCTTAGGTTGAAAGTTCTCTTCATTTGGTTGAGCAACAGAAAGGAAAAGGGGAGATCGGTAAAGCAAGGTTTGTACATTGTCTATAGTATACTCATGCTGTATTTACTTTGAATAGCAAGTAATGCGACTTTAGATTATATATAATAGAAAAAGCTAATACGACAGCAAAATATAAAAGTTTCCATTATTTGCTCTCTATCAAAAATGTAAACAGTTTAACATAACAGCACTTATTATTTCAGTAAGTGCAAGTACAGGTTAACCATGCAAAACTTAAGTCAAAACCCAAATGATGAAAAAAAATTAAGTATATACTTGTCCAGCATTTATATACACAGTAGAGAGGAGTGAAGGTGCAGTGGAATTTTGCACAGATCAAATTTTGCAACTGAACAGGCTGTTTTTCAGAGGTGTGAAGTTTTGGTGATACAAACTTTGAGTTCTGCTTTTGCTTTTACCATTTTTTGGTCATTTTACACTATATTTGGAAACTTGCATTTTTTTCCGCAATTTCCTGCCTATGAATTGAGATGGGACGACGACGGTCATTCAACAGTTTGGTGTGGTTGAAATAGGACTGGGTACCCTTAAGGCCATATTCGACCAGCAGGACGTACAACATTTTGTGGCCAAATGAGGAATGAGGCGATTATTCCATGGAACAGTTCTGAGTCTCTATATTACATTAAGCGCCTGACTACTAGCACAAATCAGTCCACATAAAAAAATTGAAATGCACACAGCGATATCCATCTTCTCAGGCTGACTACCAGGATGAGAGCCCTGACCAGCAGATCATCACACTCTATTGTACAGCAGACCTGTAGATGCTGAGATTCCTGGTACAAGGCTTGGAAACACACATCATTTCCCTGATACCATACTGTTTAATCAATGTTTGAAATAATTCTACCTCTGGGCTCTTTGTATGCAGATATTCAATATACTGCAAAATATGTTTTAATTCCATACATAGATTATCTAAATTACCAGTGTTATTTTTTTTTTACTGTTTACTGGTAAGTTTGAATGCATAAGCAATTGCATGTTTAACCAATTATAAATAAGAATGTTGCACATTAAGACAATCGGATTGGACAATAGAATTCAGACCAGTGACTTAATTAACAATGCAAGTAATTTGTGCATACATTTAGTGTGGCCTATCAAGTTTGAAAGTTCTATGCTTACAAAAAGTCTTAGTTCTATATGACTTTCAGTGCTGTTAAAATGTGGTTCTATTTCACCTCTCATATTACATTCCTTTGATTTCACTTAGGATTTTACAGGTAATATAATACCTGAAATAGTGACATGTAGACGTTTTATAACAGATATTATATTGGGTTCAGCAGTACGTACTATACAATACAAACGGGAAAGCTTGATATTGATAAAAGTTGAGGTAATATACTGTGGATATATTCTCAGTAGAAAAGAAGAAGCTGTGTTGTCTGAAATTTTTTTTGCAAATCAACCTTTGCAGAAGAATAGACTGTTTTTCAGAGTTGCAAAGATCCATTGATACAATTTTAAAATTTCTCTTATGCTTTGGTATTTTGTGCAGTACCATTCTGGTCTGTATTTGTACATTTGCATTTTGCACAATTTATAATGTAAGAGAGCTATTTGATTATCACTTTTCGCGGGAGATAATAGTTCTTCCAGAAAAAGAGAAAAAAGCCTTTTTCTTTTCTCTAATTAAACTGCCTGACTTGTATCCTTGCAGAGTAGAAAAATAGCATTGACTGCACGTGAGAAAGTCTATTCAATAAATTGTATGCAGTAACACCTCTCACCACTAGGCAACTCCTTTACATTAAACATTTGCTCACCATCTGAGGCTAAATTGTAAAGCAGTGGGATTCAAGCTCAAATGTACTTGAATTCCACTATATTCCATATAAAATCAGGCAATGTGCTCTTGCACTGCCAAATCCACAACCAGCCCCAGCTGAAGACAGCCTTCTATGGGGCTGAGATCTACAATGTTATGGACCATGTATGCTCAGGAAAGGTCCCTTGCCTTGCTCTATTGAGAGAAGAGTTGGGGGGGAGCTGGGTGATAAGAATGGCATTGCCATGATCTTACCCACATTTTGCTATGTTGGCCCTAATTCACCATATCGAAACATGGAAGATCTGACAAACAAGATGACAGTTCCAAAAAACACAAATGAAGCTTTTAATTATACATGCGGTGCTTTCTCCTAGATAATGGTGATGTTAAGCTCATTATTATGAACATGTTGATCATTCTGGGACCGAAGCTGCTGATAATAATTGCAAAGTGCAATTGTAAATGCCCGGTCATAATTTTGTTATAATTCCATGAAATTCCAAGCATACCATGGCTATGGCTGCCAACCATTACTGATGGAAGTATTAGACAGAGGGGAAAAGTTCATCAGGACACATCACAGAGCATTTTCCTTAAATGCCCACTTAGCAAAAATTATATCTTCAGAAATAATACCTTTCAGGTTTGATGAATCTGTATCATTTTGAGAATTAATGGCTTGTGCAAGTACCTATCCTCCATTATTTTTTATAGCAAGGTGTGCCAGCCTTTTATACAGACATTATTTCTCCTTATGTGGTGCTGCCTGCTGCCCCAACAGAGATTACAGGTGGGACAAATCTGAGCTGGTGTTCCGTGAATCACAGCAAATCAATGCATTGATTTGCATAGATTGATGATTGAAATCAGAATTTAGAAACAATTTTTTTTACAGCAAACCTTACACTCTATGCTGAAATTTGTCTGAATCATAGCAAACAGAATTTCTATGACTTCAGGCAAAACTACTGTATATTTTACATAACAATAATCGCAGTGTACAGAAACTGGATCTCAATATCTAATCTGTAATACAGCTTAGTCACACTGGGCCTGATTCATTAAGGATCTTAACTTGAGAAACTTCTTATTTCAGTCTCCTGGACAAAACCATGTTACAATGCAAGGGGGGCAAATTAGTTTTCTGTTTTGCACATAAGTTAAATACTGACTGTTTTTTCATGTAGCCCACAAATATCAACTTTAAATGTCCGTGTACAAATAAGTTATCAAGTATTTGTGTGCTACATGAATAAACAGGCAGTATTTAACTTATGTGCAAAACAGAAAACTAATTTGCCCCCCTTGCATTGTAACATGGTTTTGTCCAGGAGACTGAAATAAGAAGTTTCTCCAGTTAAGATCCTTAATGAATCAGGCCCACTGTCACTACTAAAATGATAACATGGTAAAAAGTAATATATGACAGACTATACCAGTAAAATTTTAACTAAATTAAAAATGAAAATGGCTGGTAACATTTGACTTATATTGAATAATGATGCAAATAATAACAGCAACTATACACTGGCTTAAATGCATATCAATGACACAGATGAGGGTGATCTTAAAAAGCTGTACTGTCATTATTCCATACACCTCATGCAGCTTTGGGAATAATTTACAGCTAGTTAAAAATTATAACTTTGTTGTTCAGTGAAAAAAAGGAAAAACAGTGGCAAGTTAGTTTCCTGAATGCGGAGAAACAGGTAAATCTGATTGTAAGCTGAGCTGCATTTTTCAGTTTATTAATGAATTTAGAAGTTTTATAGAAATAGTGATAACTAAACTAATAAACTTTAGAATTGTATTTTAAGTATAGCTGTCAGATCAAGGCAGCTCACATTCCATGACGATGCTGTAGGGATAGGTGGCAAAGTACAATTCCTGCCAAACAGAAGCCAGCCCAGGACTTCAGCTTTTCCTGAATATTTGTGTCTTATACATTTAATCACTGTAAATTCTAATGTGTCAAACACATTTTATAATACAGGGACAATTTAACTTGTGTGTGGTGAATAATAAACATTGTTGTTCATTATGTAAAAAGCATTAGATTGTCTACAGTTTACTCCAGGCCCAAATCTATATTGCAAGTATGCCTATTTTTCAGCAAATTGCTATTCACTGACATAGTTTCACTAACAAAAATCAGTTGCATTAACATCCTAGATCATAATTTATGGTGATTATAAAAATAATAAATTATTATCTAGTTTCTGCCACTATCACATGTTCAAAAAGATTTACACATTCAAAAATCACTCAGTTTTGTGTATATGTTGTTTTTTAATTGACTGTTAGGGGCATTTTCAATTGTTGGCGTTACTGCCTAAAGTAACGCGGCCCGCGCACTATTACCGTCATTACGGTAATAGTGCACATAAATGCCATAGGCAAACCGAGGGGGGGGGGGGGGATGGGGTTCCTAGTGCCTGAAAACCCCCCTCCAAGCATGGGGCACTGTATAATTGAGGTGGTTGGACCCTGCTCCCACTTCACACAGCTCTGCTTGAAAAGAGAGAGCTCTGTGCACCTAACAGTAGTGCACGCAGCATTGCCCGTGTATATTATGGGGATAGGAAGAGTTGGAGAGCAGCCAAGCACTGTCTAAAATTATTGCCACGCCCCCATGCATGCTGCTCACGCCCACTGGTGGCATGGTGTTGAAACCCCCCTCTGCAAATTCTGCGTTTGCCCCTGAATACCGTTATTACTGTTCATTTCACGCTGGATTTCAGCTCGCGACTCAGGGAGCTGCGAGCTGAAATCCGGCTTAGTATTACCGTAATAACGGTAATACTTTTTCCGGGCGAATATTCCCCTTAAAGTGGATTAAGGATTGCATAAACCAGATACTAGTTCCCAGATAATTCTAGTTAAGCAGAGGCAGAGGTAGTTGAGGTGGTTGACTTATTAAACTTGAATGTGTTCGTATTTTGTACAATAATACACAGATTGACCTACAACGACCTTGAAGTATCAGCGACTGACTAATCTCCACTAATCTCTAATATTGCTGCTAATTACAATTTAGTTTCAAGGGTCAGTTACTTTACAATGTATGCTTCTCAATATTATAGTCATTAAATCTCAAATGTCATTTTATCTTCTACTTTAAACACAATTAAAGATATACTTTATAAACATAGATGTTATTAGTAATTTATGTTAATTCCCCAGTCTATGTTTATGGTATACAGATGAGAAAATGGTAAAAAAATAAATAATTAAAAGCTATTTTGTAATGATTGACTTGGTGAGAAAAATGTATGTGCAAAACGTATGTTGAAAACCGTTCTGTTTTGCACATAAGTTAAATACTGCCTGTTTTTTCATGTAGTACACAAATATCAACTTTAAATGTCAGTGTACAAATAAGCTATCAAGTATTTGTGTGCTACATGAAAAAACAGGCAGTATTTAACTTATGTGCAAAACAGAAAACTAATTTGCACCCCCTTGCATTGTAACATGGTTTTGTCCAGGAGACTGAAATAAGAAGTTTCTTAAGTTAAGATCCTTAATGAATCAGGCCCATAGTAACTAATTTTATTCTACAATTTTTCATATATAGGATACACTATACAGATTTTCTCTTTAATCCTCAGTATTTAAAAGAAAACATAATAAACTGTAATGTGTATTAATGTGCCAATTATATTGGTTAGATTACCTTTTAGCTTATTTCTGCATAGATGGTGAATTAGGTTTATTGTTCTGTATGTACTTGCATTTTGTCATCTAGAATCCTTTTAAACCAATGTAAGATGCAATTACTGCACTAGGGTATTGGTCTGGAAAGCAGAGATTAGTTTTAATGAATTTTGTTGCTGGTGTACAATTAAACAGTAATGGTGCCATGTTGTACTTTACACAAGAATGAGCAGTTGGCTATACAGGGCCTTGCACTGTTTGTCAACCATGGCATGTTTCCTAAGTTTAGTAAGTTAGTAAGCATCCTGTGTCTCTGGGGATTATGCTAGAGATGAACAGTTGGTTTACTTATCATTGTAAATCACATGCTAAAAAGATCAGATTTAAATGCTAGATCATTAATACAGATGCTAAAAATAAACATTTATCAAAATTGATGGGAGTCTTAAGCATCAAATGTCATATTTTGAGTTTTAAAATATAATGTTAAAACATGCAGTTGTAAAGTCAAAGTGGGTACTCTGTATACATGTAAGCGGCCTAAACATCGAGGGGTTCATTTAGAGGTTAAAGGAACACATGTAGGAAAAAGATGCATGCAAGAAAAAAGTATATATGTTGAGTTGTACACATCTCAAGAAGTTTTGCGCTCCAAACATATTGTAAAATTGTGGCTTGACACCGCTAGTAGTAAATGCTAAAAAAAAAGCATGTTAGTCTGTTTGGTTCAAGCTTAATAGCTACATTGTATTGTATTTTAAACAGGTTTCCAATGTGAACACTGAATCTCAAATGCACATGGTGAACCTTGAACCATACTTGCCAACTTATGGCAAGTATGATCCGGGAGCCTGCCTGGGAATGTGGGCGTGCAGAGGGCGGGGCCCTGAAAATTGCGTCCTTTTGCCCCTTAATGATGCAAAACCTATCATTTTACAGCGGGGACAGGGACAAACACAGCAATTCCCTGTGAATCGCAGCGTTTTAGACCTAGTGAGCAGTGAAAGGGGCAGATCTGGGAGATTGCCACACTCTCCCGGGAGTCCGTGAGACATTCCGGGAGAGTTGGCAAGTATGCCTTGAACTCCAGCACAGTAATGTTTGAACTGCATAATCAAACCTGCTCAAATTCATAACCATACCATGACTCTTGAACAGCCAAATGTGATCGAACTTTGAACAGATTAAAATTATTCAAGCAACTTCAGTTACCTTCTCTCTTAGGTTAATCCAGAAGAGTGGGCAGGGGTGTCAGGCCCAGTATACTCATCACTCATAAGTGAGCAGTCTGTTCCCTGCTGTACATCAGTTTTCTAACTGAACAACATCACTTATTTCTGAGAGTTGATGTTGGTGGGTGGATGGGTCATGGGACAGGGCTGGGCAGGGTGATGGGACAGTGCTGGGCTGAATGAGTGGTGAGAAGGGGTGCTGTCCCGTGACTGAATAGCATATTACTCAGTCTGATTAGCCATACTTGGCAATTTATGGCAAGTATGAACCGGGAGCCTGCTGGGGAAAGTTGGCGTGCAGGGATAAGGGCCCTGAAAATCACGTCATTTTGGCCCCGATCCCGTGACGTAATGACACAAATTGCGTCATTTTACAGCGGGGGTGGGGCCAAACGCTGCGATTCCTGGTGAATTGCGATGTTTTGTACCTAATTTTGCCCACTTCACTAGGAAGTGGGCAGATCCGAGAGATTACCACACTCTCCCGGGAGTCCGTGAGACTCATGCGAAGTGTGAGAGTCTCCCAGACATTCCGGGAGAGTTGGCAAGTATGCGATTAGCATGCTGGTCTCTCTAGTATCCTTATTTAGCTTCCACATATCAAAGTAGCAATACCATAAATCTTACAAAACAATAGTTATAACCAGTAGTTGTTAAGGTTGGAGAAAAGTCATAGTGTACAACAAATACTCAACTAAAGCAGATTCCAGACTGTCTAAATAGAGATGGGGTAATAAATTCCTTCCTTGTAAATTATTATAAAACGATCTTTCAGTGTTCAGCACAATACACACTATATACTTTAACACACTTCACAGAAGAGTACCCAATGAGAGCAAGTAGTATGGATTGAATTTTGTTTCGTGAGATGCAATTTGCACCACTACTCTGCATGATAGAGCATGAACAAAATCAGTTAAAGGTTAAACAATGAACTTTTCATTTAAATATTTTAGAACTTTAAAGCACTGTTCGATTTTAATGCTCATTCTGCAGTGTCTTTTGATGCAATCAAAACAGATGTTATTTATTGCATAAACGATCAAATGTTCTATTTTGTGCTACATGAAAAAACAGTCAGTATTTAACTTATGTGTAAAACAGAATACTAATTTGGACCCCTTGCATTGTAACATGGTTTTGTCCAGGAGACTGAAATAAAAAGTTTCTCAAGTTAAGATCCTTAATGAATCAGGCCCTAAGACAAGTATAATAAATATATATAATTAATTATAGAGCCTTCTCTTTCAGATCTGCTATAATAAAGATATGGGGCTATGCTCTCAAGGAGTCAACCTATTATCAGGAGTGAGGATAGTCTCAGAATGCAGTCTGATTTACTGAAGCATTTTTCCCCCTATTGAAAGCTTCATCAAGTGTACATAGGCAGAGTTGTGCTTGGATGAGGAGTGAAGTCAACGCTGAAGCTGAAAAGCCAGATAAAGAGCAATGAGTACAGTTCTGCTACATGTCTAGTCTAGAAAGGCAAATATATTATGTAAGAATAGAGGGGATTGCAAACATAAATATACCATGGTCTGTCACTAAGGTAGTGACTGAGCTTTGGACTCTAAAGTTGGATCAAAAATTAAGTTGGGTGGTCTTTACACTAGAACCTGGAATCACTCAGTAACCAGAGAATCTGCTTTGTGTGTATCAAATTGGAGTTTATTGATACTCAGAGAAAGAGATAGTTAAGGCAGCGAGTTGTTATTTCAAGCAGTAGGATGAAATAGTACACCTATGTCAATGTGGCTTACAGTCTACTTTATTTAAGTGCTTTAAACAAAGTTTTTGTATAAGGTTCCTAGGAGCTTTCTGTGGGATTCCTACATGGGCTTAAACAGGTCTCTCCTTGTTGTCAAAGTATGTCTTAAATGATTAGACACTCCTCCTTTCAAACTATCAGAAATATATCTTAAATAATGATAATCACCCATAGGAGGGACAAACAGGTAATTCAGATATAATTATCATATTTGTGCAAATAGTATTGGAAGTAAATACGATGTTCAAAATCAAGCAAGGAACACATCTGAACATGTGTGTAGCTCACACATTGCAGACATTTATGATATAAAAGTGGACTCTAGAGGTTTACCTGCAGGCAGTGATGATGTAGACAGTTTATGCCTTCTAAGTTTAGCAAATTTAAATGTAAGATTTCTGGGAGTTTGTGGTCCTCTCATAAGTGAAGTGCGGGCAGCACAGTGGCGCAGTGGTTAGCACTTCTGCCTTTCAGCACTGGGGTCATGAGTTCAATTCCCGACCATGGCCTTATCTGTGTGGAGTTTGTATGTTCTCCCTGTGTTTGCGTGGGTTTCCTCCGGGTGCTCCGGTTTCCTCCCACACTCCAAAAACATACTGGTAGGTTAATTGGCTGCTAACAAATTAACCCTAATCTGTATGTGTGGGTTAGGGAATATAGACTGTAAGCTCCAATGGGGCAGGGACTGATGTGAGTGAAATCTCTGTACAGCGCTGCGGAATTAGTGGCGCTATAAAAATAAATGGTGATGATGATGATGATATTATTCTTTGCTGCCTTTTCAATACATTTAATCATCTTCTCAATCCTCCCACCCCGAACCCTCCATCTACTATCAGTGCTCAGGATCTTGCTACCTACTTCAAGGACAAGATTGATAAGATCAGACTAGAAATGGTATCCTCCTCCTCAACAAGCCATCAGCTCATTTCCTTCCCACTACCCTCTGACACCCTTTCTTCATTTGACCCCACAAATGAAGAGGAAATTTCTACGCTCTTCTTATCTTCCTACTCTACCTCCTGTCCTCTTGATCCTATTCCCTCGCAAATTGGTAGATCCCTGTCTTCTGTGCTCATTTCACCTCTAACTCAAATCTGTAATCTCTCACTCTCTACTGGCATCTTTCCATCACTATACAAGCATGCAGTGATTACTCCTATTCTAAAAAAACAAAACTCCGACCCAAACTCTCTCTCAAATTACCGTCCCATCTCTCAGCTCCCTTGCCCCTCCAAGCTTCTAGAGAGACTTGCCTACACTCGCCTCACACGCTTTCTTTCCGCAAACAACCTGTTGGATCCTCTTCAGTCTGGCTTTCGTTCTCAACACTCCACAGAGACTGCGCTGACCAAGGTTGTTAATGATCTGATCACTGCTAAGACTGAACGCCATTACTCTCTCCTAATTCTCCTGGATCTCTCGGCTGCATTTGACACCGTTGACCACTCTCTTCTCATACAAACGCTGCAATCCCTAGGTCTTCAAGACACAGTTCTATCCTGGTTCTCATCTTACCTCTCTAATCGCTCTTTCACTGTTAATTTCTCTGGAGCCACATCTGCTCCGCTTCCCCTATCAGTTGGAGTACCACAAGGCTCGGTGCTAGGTCCTCTGCTGTTCTCTATCTATACCGCTTCTCTTGGAAATCTAATAAGTTCCTTTGGCTTTCAGTATCATCTCTATGCGGATGATACCCAAATCTATCTATCCTCTCCTGATATCTCGACATCTGTGTTGTCCCGTGTAACTGACTGTCTTTCTGCCATTTCATCTTGGATGTCCTCTCGTCAACTCAAACTTAATCTTTCTAAAACAGAGTTAATAATATTCCCACCCGCCAACAAGAGCATACCTGACATTTCTATCTCTGTTGATAACATGACCATAAATCCCACCCCACAAGCTCGCTGCCTAGGTGTAATCCTTGATTCACGCCTATCCTTTGTTCCCCACATTGACTCTATATCTAAATCATGTTACATACATCTAAAGAACATTTCCAGAATCCGCACATATCTCACACAAGACACTGCTAAAACCTTAATTCATGCACTAATCATCTCCCGCATTGACTATTGCAATTCCCTCCTTACTGGTCTTCCCAAAAACAGACTCAAACCCCTAAAATCTATTTTGCATGCTTCGGCAAGACTGATTTTCCTTGCAAATAGCTATTCCTCTGTTGAATCACTCTGTATGTCTCTACACTGGCTGCCTGTCTTCTACCGAATCCAATATAAAATACTTTTACTAACCTACAAGGCCATCAACAAAGCTGCACCAACATACATCTCCTCTCTTGTCTCAAAATATCTCCCAACTCGGCAACTCCGTTCTGCAAAAGATCTGCGTCTCTCATCCACCCTCATTACATCCTCCCATTCCCGGTTACAGGACTTTTTTCGGGCTGCACCCACTCTATGGAACTCTCTCCCTCGCACAATAAGACTCTCCTCTGTTCTACAAACTTTCAAGCGTTCTCTGAAAACCTACCTATTCAGACAAGCTTATAATATTCCTCAACCACCATCTTAACCTCACTACCTTTAGCCTGTTACACAATTTCACACAAGACAACTACCCCCGGACCAACATTGTTGTGTGACAGGATCATTTAGCTTATGAGTCACCCTACCTTTGCAGTCTGGCTGGGCCAAGATGCAAAATGTATACTTAACCTCATGTGTCAATCTCCCATTGTCCCATAGATTGTAAGCTTGCGAGCAGGGCCTTCTCACCTCTTTGTCTGTTTTACCCAGTTTGTTTATTAGTTTATTACGTTTGTCCCCAATTGTAAAGCGCTACGGAATATGTTGGCGCTATATAAATAAATGATGATGATGATGATGATGATGCTGCTTTCTGACTGGCAAATGTCAGTCAGAAGCAAATATTTCCTCATAGACTAATCTCTGATATCCCTAGTCCTGTTAAAGTGATTTTTGCTAGATCCACCTCTGATGGACCGCTGGTAACTAGCACTGGTCATTGGCTGCATAAGAAGAGAAAGGCACAGAGTTCTTCAGTCAATGGTGTCGTTTGACGGCAACAATTTCATTGTAGGTTATTATAAAATCTGACTATTCCCCAAAAGCTTGACTTGCAAGGTGTCCTTGGTTTTAACTTCAATAAAAAAAGCATCTATTGCCTACACAGTGAAGATAGCCATTCTGGGGACTGAGCCACTATTTATGATAACGTAGCCTTTCATTTCACTAATGACATCACTGCGGTTCTTAATGACAAATATTCACTGATTTACTGATTGATAAAATGCATTCCAGTCCAGCCCACAAAAAAAGGGCTTACATTGAATTGTGTATATGACAGATAGGCTGATGTCAAAAAGGGAAGTACCGCTGCACTGGGTAATCGCTATTCCAATCTCTTAATTATTTGTGAGGGTCAATTTTCCCATAATGTTACTTTCGGATGGTGCACTCACACATGAAAATACTTGTATCAAGAAAATAATAAAGAAAATAAAAATGTGCTAATTGAGGCACTCAGCAATCTCTTTATAATAAAATATTAAATTCTTTATTAGTTTAATTAAAATAAAAATAATTCCCTACTGATATTTTATCAGTAGGGAATAATTTTTATTTTAATTAAACTAATAAAGAATTTATATTGTATTATAAAGAGATCGCCGGGATAGGCTGATGTACCATCATGCTTTCCTATCACTGAATTGATATACTCTATGTCAGATGAAATCTCCAGCTCACCATTAGATAGGTTGGAAAAATATATGCTCATGTCTCCAGAAGAGAATAATGAAAAGGTAATTGCAATAAATTGCACACATTTTTATTATCAATTGTGGATATATCTAATCATTCAACCTACACTATATTTTACAGATAAGAGTTCCACATTAGTTCAGAAATACCATTATTTTCAAAGGTATATACTTTTAAGGGCGAAGTAGTTTTGCCAGTATATAGTTTATCTCCTGGTTTGAAAACCAGGTAACTTCCTATTTAAGCCCAGAAGTATCAGAGTGAGCCAGGAGTCATACTGATGTCCGGATTACCCACTACAAATTACTTCTCAGCGATGCTAATTTATCAAATCGTGGACACTTTTGCACATGTATCTACAAATTTAATGTTTAATAATGACACATGTTTATACATGATATTGTTTTGCTTTAGTATGCTAGTGCTAAATAACCATTAAACATGTATTTAATTATGTTAAATACCTATATGATCATAATGTAGTAAATAAATATTATAATACTAATCTAAAACTGCATTACTGTTATATATGAACCGATGCATATCTAGGCATTTGTGGGCCCCATATCAAAATTTAAAAAAAACATCCACACTGGACACAGCAGGAGGTCTCATAGCAGCTGTGCCCCCTGCTACTTTGATAGTTATGTCTTTGATTTTTAATAGGATTTAATAGGTAGATAAAGTGGTCTTGACATTCAAGAATTTTATCCGCTACCAAGAAGTGCCATTATGGCTCATCTGAAGCACAAATCACACAGTACTGGCTATAAAGTATCAACCTTCATTGTGAATGTGATCTTAGTACGACTCTTGCCTCAATACACAATTTAATAACCTGTCTTTATTTTGTATTTGTAGTGTTATGTAGGAGACATCAATAACAATTATCTTTTTTTCTTTCCTTTTTAGATGGGGAAAAAAAGAAAATTTAGTTCTTTGGAGATATCACTCATTGTGATGTTTATTTTTGTTACAATTATAGCAATAGTGCTTGTGGTACTTTTTGCAACAGGAGAACCAGGACTCAAGGAAATAGGTAATGAACTTTTCTTCATACTGTTGGATATTTACAATCATGAAACTTGCTGTGTTTCCTTTTCAATTTCTTTGCTGCTTTATATTAATTAAAATTTTTAACACACAGTAGCATTTTCGTTTTTGTTGGCATTGAAGCAATATGACGCCAAAATAATTGAGAGCCAACCATGGTGTATTTTGTGTGTTACTAACTGAGAATTGGTGCAGTAATACATAGGATGCAGTAAGAGATCTCAATGCTCCCATTGCATGCTTCTCATTTGCCATGAAGTTATAGTATACCCTGCCATTAAAGGTTTCCTAATGAGAGAGATTCAATAACTTGTCTAACAAAGGTTGGTTTTGTACTGGTTCTTTGAATCGGCTGTAAAGTATAAAAATGTAGAAAGTTAGGAAATGATCAAACATTAGATAAATTTAAAGATTCTTCCTATATTTCAACAAGGTGAAAAGGTTTGACCATGTTTGAGTAGGTTTAATCATGTACGAGCCATTTCAACCATATTCAAGCATAATGGCTACTTTGTATAGTATTTTCAACAGTTATTCATGTGAATGACGAACACCAAATTTCAAAGTCAGTTTAAAAAAAAGTAAAAGTAAAAAAACTGTTAAAATGCTATCAAAAAGTACCAGATAAGCGTGAAAATACATCAGTTTATAGTTACTTTTAACAACTTTTTAAGAACCATAAACTGGAAACAGTGAGCAAGAACTGTGAGCTTTGAAATTCAAACTTGAAATTTCAAACTCAAACACAGCAATGTTCTCTGTTCAAGTTTAAAATCTGTTAAAAGTACTATAAAACAGCCATTTTATTTTCATAAAACTTTATTTTAAGACACTAACGTTTGCGAGCCTGGAACGCAAAACATAGCTGGATGGAATTTATGATCTTCAGTTATAAAAATATTTGTACCTGTGGATCCTAGATAAAATATAGAGTATCAAAATGTATTGACATCTTTTCATTTTCTTTTCATTTAAAATCTTTGAACATAGGGGTCTATTTATTTCATTAACTGACCCAACTATATTTTATTGATAAATCATGGAGACAGATGATTTTCTATTGCTCAACATTGATAATAAGTCCCATAGATTTACATTTTTTTCTGTAGCTGACTCAACAAACTTTTTTTAAAACTGACAAAAATGTCTTAATTTCCATGTAAATAAAGCATGATTTAGTTATTAAAATTTCCACCAGATCTAAACAGATGTTTTTGATCACTAAATGCAATTTGCTATGCAAGCAAAAATTCCATGCAAAGAGAGAATATAACAAGTATATTATATTTATAACTTCTATTATTTTGAAAAAGAAAACGGGTGTATCTGTGATAGGATATTTTGCTACTTTAAACTAAATTCACTGCTTGCTCATTGTGGGTATCAAATGCAATAAAATAGTTCTATGATTATATGAACTCTGAATTCTAGAAGGAACATTAATCTGAGATAAGATAGGCACGCTGTAAAAGGGAAGCTATTTGCTGATCTGAAAGCACAAAGGTCTAATGATGTGGCAAATATACGATTAATGCTAATAATATAATAACCATTTAATAAACTACCTTCATTATCACAAAGGGTTGATTCCAATTGGAACCCAGTTCTTAGAAATATAATTATATTGCAATGTCTGCTCTATTTACTCTGATTACCACAGTTTAATACAGGAAATATTGCATATCATATTCAAGAAAGGATTCCACAAAGTCTCAATAAAGATAATATGTATTCTTATTAACAATAGGTATTTTCAGTAACGGTATTTACACGTATAATAACAGTGTAGAACGCATAATACATTTTATATGAAATACAGTGCAATGCCAGATTCAACTAACTTATACATGTGTAAATGTGCCATATATCTAAGTTACTAAGCAAACATGGTCTATGTATATGTGTGTATATCAGATTGTAAGTCAGTGTGTGTATGCAATCAGATTGTGTGTAATCAGATTGTAAGACAATGTGTATGTAATACAGATTACATTGTAAGACAGTTCGTGTGTGAAGACAAGATGGAGGATAGGCCATGTGTGTGTGAGGACACAAAACAATTTTTACAAAATGGAGAAAGATTTACAAGATGGATGATATGGTGTGTGTGTAAAACAGATTGCATGATAGTGTGTGTGTGTGTGTGTGTGTGTGTAAGACAGACAGTATGTGTGAATGCATATGTTACCGTATTTCCCCATGTATAAGACGCACCTTTTCCCCTCAAATTTTGGGTCTAAAAAAAGGGTGCGTCTTATACACTGCCAGCGCTACTTACCTGAATGAAGGAGATGATCCCTGGTGTGAGGGTATGAGAGAGGAGCCCCCGCTGAACAGATCTGCGCTTGCAAGTTTCAGGTTAAAGGACCTTCAGGACCTTCAGGCGCCTCCCACATTCTCTGATGTCTCTGAGCTGTCAGTCACATGACCGGCAGCTCCGCTGACCACCGATAATTGAGCCCAGATGACCCCTGGTGTGAGGGTATGAGAGAGGAGTCCCCGCTGAACAGATCAGCGCTTGCCAGTTTCAGGTAAAAAGACCATCAGGTCCTTCAGGCGCCTCCCAGTCTCCGCTGACCGCTGATAATTGAACCCAGCATGTAGTATGGTATGTACAGCGCTGTGCAGTACCACTGCCTTCCTGTAACTGAATGTGGGACTTTTTGTAAACTCTGCTCCTCTAGACCTGATGTGAGATCTCTGACTAAAATCACAACCAGACAAGCCTTCTGCTTCAGTAACTTATTGTAATACATCTTTTTTTAAATTTTGGGCCCCAAAATTTAGGTGCGTCTTATACATGGGGAAATACGGTAATTGCAAGTGGTAGGGGAGATTGGGAATTGATCAGTCTACATGTTAGATAGGCAAAGGCGGCCTTGCAAAATGGAGTTCAGACCATGTGTCACTGGCCTTAGAACAAAGCCTAACTCACATGTCTCTCACATGGCTCACACAGGAGCCATGTTATAAATTAAATCTATCCAGCAATAAACTGCATGTACAGCACTAAATCTAAAATTGCATTTTCTTTCCACCAAATCTATCCAGCACTAGACTGCATGTAACAAACAGTATATGCAGAACTACAAAACCTTCCCAATTGATCGATGCTTACATTTCACTTTCTAACAAAATCTCATACAAACATCAGTACAAACAGTGCAAACAACACAATGTTTTTCTTAATCCTTCTAAGTCACTTTCTAAACACACTAACAATCTCACTTGTAGTCTTTTCAATCAACTCAAAACAGCTCACAGAGTAATCTTTCCATTCAAACTTTGCAGATAAATCAATCATTTTAATCTAACAAGCTATGCACTACCATTTTCATGCATTTGCTATACATTTACACTAAGCGGCAATAACTATAACCATACACTTCCATTACACAGCACTTGCTATTTCCATTAGCCTTTTTCAAGAAACTCTGGGTCTAGCATGTTACATTTAAACATCTTTCTAAAGCTGCACCAACATACATCTCTTCGCTTGTCTCAAAATATCTCCCAACTCGGCAACTCTGTTCTACACAAGATCTGCGTCTCTCATCCACCCTCATTACTTCCTCCTATTCCCGGTTACAGGACTTTTTCGGGCTGCACCCACTCTATGGAATTCTCTCCCTCGCACAATAAGACTCTCCTCTGGTCTACAAACTTTCAAGCGTTCTCTGAAAACCCACCTCTTCAGACAAGCTTATAATATTCCTCAACCACCCGCTTAACGTCACAACCTTACCCTATAACCACCCGTTACACAATTTCACACAAGACAACTACCCCCTGACCAACATTGTTGTGTGACAGGATCATTTAGCCTATGAGTCACTTTTACCTTTGCAGTCTGTCTGGGCCAAAATGCAAAATGTTGACTTAACCTCATGTGTCAATCTCCCATTGTCCCATAGATTGTAAGCTTGCGAGCAGGGCCTTCTCACCACTTTGTCTGTTTTACCCAGTTTGTTTATTAGTTTATTATGTTTGCCCCAATTGTAAAGCGCTATGAAATATGTTGGCGCTATATAAATAAATGATGATGATGATGATGATATTTAGCTAATACCATACAATTACCTATGTTACTAACTTTTCCAAGCACTTTTCCATTAAACACATCATTATATTGTCTTGATACTCTATGCTCTCACAAACAGAGTAATCAGAGAATGTCCCACACATTGGGGATGGGAACCAATTGTGATCTCTCCATATATATCAGCCCCTATCATTTATAGTTTTACCATCAAAACAGTAGCAATAAACAGTGTATACTATTACTCATACTTGTCTATTTCGTCATGTTCAAACAATTTACCACTGCCCTTTTGGGCCCATATGAAAACCATGCCAGGTCTTCAGATAAAAGTTAAAAATGTTTTTCCTTTTGATCCCTGTTTGCAAGTGAGTTAGAGTGAATCAATGAACGTGTGTTTCTCCCCCTTTACCCCCGAAGATGGGCTGTCCTAGTATCCTTTGCCTTTGGTGACGTAAGATGTGTTAATCAACTGGGAAAAGGGCTATCCTGCAATAGGACTATATAGATCATATTTCAAAGATAAACAAACTGGTTTTGCTAAATAGAATTCTAAATAAGAGGGCGTCTTCTCTTCATCACACACTCAGGGGAAAATAGCCTCACACATACAGCAATAGAAGTCATCCTCCTGCCACAATGTCTAACATGCCCAATAATATTCTAATTTATTTACTTAAATTTAATTATTACTAGGCATCACACTTGTTTTAGGACCACACACCCTACTAAATTGGTCCAATTTGAATCTCAGTGTATACTTTAAATATTTCCAGTGGCCAAAACTTAGATTGTCATGGGATAAATGGGTCAAATGTGTGTTCTAACTACATTACAAATGTTTAAGTAATAATCCCTTCAGAACAAGGTACTATTGGCCAATAATGTCCTGACTGGCAAAGATGAAGGCCTGAGGATGTGAGACAATGCTTAACTTCTTGTAGATGTAGAACACTGAGTGGAATAATTGTGGATTCACATGGTTGGAGGTGGCAGGGTATTGTCTGTGTACATCTTGTTTCTCTAATGCAAGTCTGGTAGGCTGTCCCAAGAAATACATTGAGGCATAAATTCAGGGTTCTGGTCATAGTGGATAGAGGGAAAACAATTGTGTGAAATATAAAAATGGATATATGAGAAATAATAAGTACATATGTAAAGGTATAACAGTGAATGGAATTATGCTTTGTGTATATTTAAGGAGATAATTATGTGTTTATATAATGTATTAGGTTAGTGAATGCAAGTGAAAAAGTGTATTGTGACAAAATAAGAATTTGAAATATCTAGAAATCAAATAAAAAATGTCTAGAATAAATAAAAAATTATAATAACAAATTAAGATTGATAAATGATAAATAATCAAAACATAATAAAAATAGAATAATATAAAATAATAAATAAAAAGGTAACAAGGCCAGAAATAATATATAGGAGTAAATATGCTGTGGAAACATGAGTGGTTAGCAGACAGTGTAATTAATCATGCAACTCAAGGGTATAGAACATATATGATTGTATAAAGTAAAATGTAAAATATAAAAAATAAATAAACAAGTTTTATAAATAAAATACATTCTAAAATAAATGAAAAATAAATAATAAAAATATATTTAAAAAATATTATAATATAATATCAATACAGAACATAAAATAATTGAAAAAACAATAAAAATCAAGACAATAAAAATAAGTAACTTTAACAAAGTTTCTTATGCTATAATTGGTACAAACATGTTTTTCCAAATGTGGGTTCTATTAATACATAAGGGAGAAGATGAGACTCTTGAATCTTTCAAGCGCCCCCTCAAAACTTACCTTTTCATGCATACCAACCCAGCCCAATCTTAAGACATTTCCCTCTTTCCTCTCCACCTGCTCATTCCACTCTTTTCCTTTCACCATTATTATCTCCATTTGCTATCCCACCCAATCATAAAGAACTCCCTCCTCTTGTTTTACATACCTCTTCCATTCACTTCCATCCACATTTTTTAATTTGTTTCCCTGCATCTCTTGAATGTTAAGGCTCGGTACACACTACAGAAAATTTCTCCTGATGCCATATCAGTAACGATTTTACCGATGACTGGAAAAAAAATCCTGATCAGCTTGCCAATTCAAGTATGCACACTATGTTTTAAAATATTTACCCTCAGATCTGTGCTCTTTATCAGTCATAACCATCTGCTGAAAAGATCATGACTCTGTAAATTCTATGGAGATCCTGATTGTGAGTGCATACACACTGCGGAATTCGAAGGACATTGTTCCATCGCTGAATAAGGATTTTAGTCCAGGTTTAAAAATCAAATAAAAGATACGATCAGCTTTGGAATGATAATTGCTCAACGTGGCAGTGTTCACAGTGATACAATATCAGTGCGAATAGTCTTTTATTCTGTGGTTGGCATGATAATTGGCTAAAATTAATCCTCAGGTCACTAAAGTACTGATTTTGCAACGTGGATCATAAAATCAATTGAACATTTATTGTCAACAATTACATAAATAAAAAATATAAAATATATAATAACATCATTCGGTATGCCACATCAGTATAAAACAGCCATCTGTATAGACAGAACTAAAGAGTATAGGTGCACCTATATTAATGGTAAATTTTGAATCCTTCCAAAAAATGGAATGGTACCATAAAATATCTTTGAAAACAAGTTCTTGTCAAAAAGAAGAGGTCTTGATGTAAGTCACATAGCTTTAGAGTACTCACAGTATTATAATTGGTATCGTAGTGGAATAAGCAATCATAAGTCACTGAGTTTGAACAATCCACGGTATTAATATGAAAAGCACTTCCTTACCAGTCTCCTGGAAATAGTGATATATCACCTAGTGTGTGCCTTGTCCGCCACGCTGACCGTACTCACTGATCAGCGCTATAGCTGAAAATTGCTCCTGCAACAGCTAGCTTGAAATAAAGTTCCTGTTCATTCACAGATTACCGTAGTAAATATCCAGCCTTCTATGGTCATTACTTGTGTACCAATGATCCTCCTTCAATCCTCCTTTATTAGCTGCAGTCTTTTCACAGCAACTGTAGCTGAAATGTTGAATGGCTACATTAGTAGCAAACAGCTTAGTACAAGACCTCTAATGTGCGCTTGCAAGGTTATAGCGGCTGTCACTCCAATCATTTAAGACGGCATACATGTAATCAAATGTATCTCTGATGAAGTTGCCCGCTGGCAACGAAACGCGTAAGATTGGCTCTAGATATTCTAGACATTTGATGTCTTTGTGACAAGAATTTGTATTCAAAGATATTTTATGGTACCATTCCATTTTTTGGAAGAATTAAAAATTTACCATTAATATAGGTGCACCTATACTCTTTAGTTCTGTCTATACAGATGGATGTGTTATACTGATGTGGCATACCGAATGGTGTTATTATATATTTTATATTTTTTATTTATGTAATTGTTGACAATAAATGTTCAATTGATTTTATCATCCACATTGCAAAATCAGTTCTTAAGTGACCGGATTGTCCCGGAGAACATTTACTCCTTTTTTTTGCCTTACTCTCGTTAATGACTCAGGTACTCACTCTTTTGGCACTCTCTGTCTCATCTCTCTTCATTCTCGTATTCTAATGTAGTAGATTTCTCTATTGTCTTTCTTATATTGATTTTTACTGATCCCATTGCTTCTCTTGCCCCTTACTTTTGTGTATATTGTTTTTTTATATTTTGCTGAGCTGTGGATTCTGTCACCTTATAAATAAACTGATGATGATGATGATGTGAGAAACAGCTACTATTGGGAAGGTAGATGCTGTGAGGCACACACAGACAGCCTATGTGTTAAAAAGAAGAGAGTTATTCTGATTCACACAAGTATCATTAAGGGAGCTGTTTAAATTGCTTGTGAGGGTATTTGTAAAGCAACTACAGAAAAAACACTGCATGGAAAGCTTTCAAAGCTGTATACAATATCAATTGCTTAGTCTATAATATATTGTATCCTGTTTCTCAAGTGATGAATACTGTTCTTATTCATATCTTAATAAATATGGGTGCTATCTGAGGAAGTAATTTATGAAGGGCAAAATGTAATCTGCTCTATGCAAAACTAGCTTGGGACCAAGCAAACACCTTAATTTGCGCAAATAATTCTAGACTTCCATTGTCTAGACTTCCTTTAGAGCAAGAGAGCGGCATTTGTGAAAGAGAAGATGTTTGCACAGACAGGGAGAAATATTTGAGTGGAGTGAAGGTGAAATTTTAACTTTGAACAGTGTATTGTTCAAAATGCAATTAAAAAACATGATGAAATAATTGATTTTTCCTCTATCTACTATAGGGTTTTTTTTGGTTATTATTACGTATTATTAGAATTTGGTGGTTCCCAAAGTCTGCGCCACAGCTCCCAGGGGTGCCGCAGCGCTGTCATAGGGGTGCCGTGGCCGGGAAGAGAAGGATAAAAAAAAATTACCAATCCAGCGGCTCCCGGGACCCAGCATCCTCCTTTCTCCTGCCGCTAGTCACTGAATGTAGGGCGTGATGATGTCATGCCCAACATTCAGTGAGAAGCGAGGAGGGAGGATACTGGGTCCTGGGCGCCGCCGGATTGGTAGGTTTTTTTTTCCTTCTCTTCCCTGCCCCTGGGATGCAGAGGGGGAACAGAGTGAGGGGAGATGCAAAGGGGGCACAGAGTGTGGGGAGATGCAGAGGGGGCGCAGAGTGTGGGGAGATGCAGAGGGGGCACAGAGTGTGGGGAGATGCAGAGGGGGCACAGAGTGTGGGGAGATGCAGAGGGGGCACAGAGTGTGGGGAGATGCAGAGGGGGCATAGAGTGTGGGGAGATGCAGAGGGGGCACAGAGTGTGGGGAGATGCAGAGGGTGCACAGAGTGTGGGGAGATGCAGAGGGGGCACAGAGTGAGTTAGCTGTAAATTATTCTTTGACAGAAATATAATTGAAAAAAATAAATAAAAATATTCTTTTACCTTGGATTTATGTGTATTATTTTTGCATAGAACTAAAGAAGTATTTCTGTCCTGACCTAAATACTTATAACGTTTTTTTGACCCAACTGCTTATAAAACGGGATTGCTCGGTAATTATTTTAGAGGGGTGCCTTGAAAAAATTACGGAGACTCTAAGGGTGCCGCGAACTGCAAAAGTTTGGGAACCACTGCATTAGATAGTATTAAAAATAAAAATATGAAAAATACAATGAATGGTAAGCCTCGAAGGTAAATGTAAATCCTCCAAAGCGAACTTCAACTGCAAATGGTGAATGCAATCTGCAAACTGTGTTTGCAGAGGATGAGTATAAGGGTTTGTACTTGGACTATTGGGTATGGTGTAATGCATAAGCATGCAATTAACTTATATTGATGTTATAATATTTCAATAAATAAATAATACTGCCTACATTTTAGTAAAAGCTATAACACTGAGATGTAATTACTGATATAACTAATATCATTATATTAATGTCCAAATGCTCTTACCCCCACCCCACAGCAAATGATAAATACATATATTTGTTAGTATTACTTTTACTTTTATTGAATTTTTCCTTAATTATTTTTCCCTGATGGAGATTTACAAGATCATTTTTAATCATTCCTATTCCCCCTTATGCTAAGTCTGTGGTTTAAATAAAACAGTGAAAGTCTCCCTGTTTTTTTTATTTTTGATGTGATTAAGTTAATAAATTAGTAGCTCAGAGGATAGAACCCTTATCTCTTGATACAGTCTGCTTCTTTACATTAAACTTTCTTGAAATGTTTCTGTTGAAGCTAAGAAAATAAGTAGGTTCTAACTGAAATGTAATAATTAAGATTAATTTTTTTTTTTTTTTTTACTTGCTCAGAAATAGAAAAACCCCCATTTGAACCACAGTGCCCGGCTACAGATATAAATAACAGGATAGACTGCCTTCCAGATCAAGTAGCTTCTGAGGTAAGCGTTTCTTTAAGTAATGGCTACCAGCTTTCCCATTTGTACCATAGCATTCTGGATTCAGGCATTTCTGGATTGCTTTGTTTCAGTGACGGTAAAAACCAGGCAAATTAGTGCCTGGTTGGTGCCATTGCAAACAACAGAAATCTTGTGGTGTCCTACAACTTAATAGACAGGGCCACTGCCTACAGCAACCCTCATTCAAGTAAATGCAATACAAATGAACTCATTTATAGTGCACACAGGGAGATTGATGCAGAGTTGGTCACAAAGTAGGAGTAAATTAAACAGAATACTGAAAACTAGTGTACACCATACACATCTCAAGATGTGTAAACCTTCGATTCTTCCACATATAGTCAAGTCCATAAATATTGGGACATCGACACAATTCTCATATTTTGGACTCTATACACTACCACAATGGATTTGAAATGAAACTAACAAGATGTGCTTTAACTGCAAACTTTCAGCTTTAATTTGAGGGTATTTACATCCAAATCAGGTGAACAGTGTAGGAAGTACAATGGTTTCTATATGTGCCTCCCACTTTTTAAGGGACAAAAGTAATTTTTGAGGAGCAAAGAAAGTAGCACGTCAGCAGCCAGAGACTGAAGCTATAACCGGCAGGAAGACTAAGCCCTCCCTGCCATAAATACCTGAAATGGCCAATGGGAGCTGGAGGCATGACAAGCAGCATTCCCCAGCTGGGGTAAACTAATTAATAGAAGATGCGCACGGTGACGCCCCGGTCATCAGGACGATGGCCGGTACGTGTCTGAGAGGCCAGAGTGACAGTGCCAAGCCGCCGCGGCTCGTAACAGAGCTCACGCAACAGCATCCGATTCAAGGTCTGGGCATCTCTAAGGTATTTGTTTTTCAGTCTTATCTCTTGCTCCATCTACAGGTTTAGTCTAAGTTCTGATTACTAGTGATGACAACTGAGTATGTATGCTAGAACATGTGTTTGCTATCAGGAGCAACTGTAAAAAGTAATTTTATATACAATAGGCATTAATTAAATCCTAATAAAAAATTTTCATGGGGAAACAATTAAAGAAAAATGTTTTTTGTTTTTTAATGTTTTGTCATATTTGTTTGTCCTTTGAAATATATTTTTATACGTTCAGAGCTCTTCCTGATATATAGCCCTTTTATTTAGAAGAATACTGTATGCAATGTCCATGATATTTATATTTGATTTTATTTAATCATATGTTATTCTTTTATTTATCATGTTCTCTAACTCTCTTAAACAGGTGTTCTGCAAACAACGAGGATGTTGCTGGATGCCTTATAATGAAAACTATGCACCTTGGTGTTTCTATTCAAACAGCCATGGATATGAAGTTGTTGGTGGCAAGATGTCCACCTCAAAAGGTAAAAGCTGGTATCTTGAAATACTACAAACCTGTAATGGCATGAGATACATTGTACATTTTAGTGAGTAACCTCACCTTTGTTTTTCTATAATGTTCAGTTTGTTTTTCTACTATTGGTAGTGATCCAGATCATGATGGCCGTGCAAAATACATTGTTGCTTTAAAAGATAAATAACAAATATAGCATTTCTATAGCTTGGTCATCAGTAAGTTTGAAAACAAAACTGTGGAAATGATGCAGTCATTACTGAAGTGACGTATTTGCTTGAGTGGTGCACAAATCATTCCCATTGCCTTAAAGAATATATGTTACTTATATGCAGGATTTGATGCTCATCTGAAAAGACTGCCTTCTCCAACTGTATTTGAGAAAGAAATAGAGGAGCTACACCTTTCTGCGGAGATACAGTCCAAAAATCGGTTTAGATTCAAGGTTTGTTTTTCACAAAAGTTGAAACTGAATTAAGCTGCTTGAAACTGAATAGATGGGCAGCACGGAGGCGTAGTGGTTAGCACTTCTGCCTTACAACACTGGGGTCATGAGTTCAATTCCCGACCATGGCCTTATCTGTGAGGAGTTTGTATGTTCTCTCCGTGTTTGCGTGGGTTTCCTCCGGGTGCTCCGGTTTCCTCCCACACTCCAAAAAAAACATACTGGTAGGTTAATTGGCTGCTAACAAATTGACCCTAGTCTGTCTGTCTGTGTGTGTCTGTATTAGGGAATTTAGACTGTAAGCCCCAATGGGGCAGGGACTGATGTGAGTGAGTTCTCTGTACAGCACTGCGGAATTAGTGGCGCTAAATAAATAAATGGTGATGATGATGATGATGATAGATATCTACTTTGTTGGTCTACAACAGGGCTGCCCAAAGTATTGCCTGACTAGGTGTTTTATGCAGACAGTGTTATGGTTCTGTTCAATACCAATTCCTTAATTACAGCCATAGAGCCAGACACGTGATGTAAACTATTTAAACTGTTTATTGCAGAAAAGTATAGTCCAGGGTAGGCAAAATAAACAGTAAACAGTTCAGGCTGAATGGAACAATGGCAAACAACAGGTAAATATTAATGAAATGCATCAAATAACTTAACTGAAACCAGCAACAGAGACACATGCAGGTAATCCAGGAACAGAGACACATAAGCAGGCTTGGGAATGACCAGCAAATGATTCTGGAAAAGGCAGGCATATATAGGCCACAGACAGGTGTGGATAATTAACTAGCAGTGCTAGTTAACCCCTGATAGTAGGAACGGCCGAACAGCAGCTCCTCTGGAGAATCACAGATACTGCAGGGTAATGTGCACACCGGGTAACAAGGCAAATCATAACACAGGGTAAAATGCACACAAAGAAACAAGGCAGATCATAACAGACAGCACAGGTTTTGTTCCTGTAGAATAGACTATTCTAACCATCACACTTAAGTTTACCAAGAAAGGACTTTCTGGGATACACCTGATGCTGCCCATCCTTCTGTGTGCTGTCCATTGAACAGTTGGTAAGCAGCTCGGGTTAGGTGGAGCTTGTTGGGAGGAGGATGGGTTGCTCCATTCCATATTGAACTGGGACAGGTGACTGAGAGGAAGCTAGGGTGGAAGAGGAAGAGAGCGGACAAAGTTTCTTTGACAGAGTGGGATTCAATGTGCCTTTATCATGCCATGTTGGTCTAGGGTGAGTGACTGAGTACTAGCCAATGTGTAATGAGGGTGTAAGCAAAGCTTGAGATTGCTATTAGAAATACTTTTCCAGATGCTGCCGGTTCCCTTTTGACTGGATATGGAGGTGATTTAGACATGAATGTGGCCTTCTTACTGTGACCCATGAATTCTAGATCTGTGAGTTTCATTTCTAGTATCAGCTAGTGAACCCCAGTGAATTCACGCAATATTTGAGTGTAAAAACACACTCGCCTATGCGTAAACCATGCCTGAATTTGCACAATCCATTCCCATACTCCTGTAGTTTTGGAGCTGGCTCTGTCCCAGTTGAGGTCTGCGAATCCTGATACAAAAAGTTTTGACACCTTTAGTCTACAACATCCCCCTGTCCCTTCAGACCTCTGCATTGCTCTTGTTTGAAACTGCTTTTGGGATTAGAGATTAGCTTTTGAACATATTTGTGTTTAAATTAGGTCTGTGACTCGATTCAACAATGCCTAATATGTAATAAATTATTATTATTATTATTATTATTATTATTATTATTATTAAATGTATTTTCTCTTGATTTCCTTATTAATATTACCTTCTTTTTTTCTATATAGATCATAGACTACAATAATAAAAGATTTGAAGTCCCCCATGAGCATGTAAAAAGTTTTACTGGAACAGCGGAACCAAACCCAAACTATAATGTTGAATTGGTAGAGAAGCCTTTTGGTATTAAGGTTGTGAGGAAAGCACCAGATGTCAGAGTGCTGTAAGCAATATATATATTTACATCCTTTTTAAATTTGACTTAAAAATATACTTAAATAATCATCTAGGCCTCAGTAGTCATAAAATTTGTTAAATCTAATGTCATCAGATAAATAACATATAACACATTTTACTTTAACATTATTTATTAAAAATATAAGCCATCATGAAGAGGCCATGGGCTAGATTTACTAAGCTGCGGGTTTGAAAAAGTGGGGATGTTGCCTATAGCAACCAATCAGATTCTAGCTGTCCTTTTGTAGAAAGTACTAAATAAATGAAAGCTAGAATCTGATTGGTTGCTATAGGCAACATCCCCACTTTTTCAAACCCGCAGCTTAGTAAATCTAGCCCCATATGTTAAAAAGGACTTGAGGAGAACTAGATGATTGTTATTATGTCCTGATATGTAAGAACGCAAATACCATAAATATATAAATATCATACATTAATAGTAAATATAGAGTGTCTCAGCCTTGGGGCTGCTCTATTCCTGTCTGTAATTAAATATTTTGTTACCATTAGCTAAGAATAAACTTTGGTTTTACTGTGTTCATTTCTATATGATGCATCATATTATGTTTTGAATTAACGTAATTATAGTCTATGCGGTATATTTACTAAGCTGCGGGTTTGAAAAAGTGGAGATGTTGCCAATGGCAACCAATGAGATTCTAGCTGTCATTTTGTAGAATGCACTAAATAAATGACAGCTAGAATCTGATTGGTTGCTATAGGCAACATCTCCACTTTTTCAAACCCGCAGTTTAGTAAATCTAGCCCTATGTGTTTATTCGTTAATTTTACAACAAAAATCATTGTACTTTAACAATTCAAAAATTAAATTAACCCGTTCTTTAGATAAACGGGGATATCTTTTAGTTTTGAATTTGGTATCAGCCTATATTTTTAAATACATATACACATTTTATATATTTTGTGCTTCACCAGATTTGACACTACCATAGGACCACTTCGGTATGCTGACCAGTTCTTACAGCTGTCCATTAAACTACCTACTGGAAATATATATGGTTTGGGGGAACATGTTCACCGGCAGTATAAGCATGACATAAACTGGAGAAGATGGCCTATATTTACCAGAGACTGGTTTCCCAATGGAGTAAGTACTTATTATTATAATCCCTTATTTAATGATTAGAAGCTCATTACACACTGTGTTTACAGTATATCAGGTTTACATGTAAGTAGCTTGCAGTTAGTAATTATAAGCAAAGCAATGTACCTGAGTGAGTCTACAAATGTGTTGCTTTCAATAAGAAATTATAAACAAGTCTAAGAAGGGCTTACTGTACCTTAAAGCTTGTTAAAGTATTATAGGATGAATTTATATATTTCTAATTAGTGCATATTTTAATTAATACACTAAAGTTTAGAGCAATAATTCTGTAAGCTTTAATTAAATAAAGTGTATCATGCAGAGGTTTAGGTAATTTAGGATTGCCAAATTTTTCAGTTGTAAAACGAAAGTTTGGTTTCCCATGTTAGAGCCTTATTAAATAATACAAATAAAGAAAGCATTGCTTTTTTACGTCGCATGAAAATGCTCCAGAAAGTAAATTATGTACTAAAACACTCATTATACTTATTAGAGGATCATTCAGTAGTCCCCAAACATATTACTTATACATGGGAAAGACCCCATTTTGCTCCCTTGGGAACCTGTAATTTGAAATGATAATTGCTCCAAAATTCCTGGATTACCAAAAATAGTTGGAATAGGGTTCAGAGTGCAAATGAAAGACCCTACCATATGGAAGAAGCTTTTTGTGATTCACTTTATAATTTTCTTGGAATGCCATTTGACATGTGGGTCTGATGCAGAGTTCGATGCAAAAGTTCACCTCTGCCGCACACAAAACACTTTTCTTTATGGAGGTGTATGTATACAGGCTACACCTATCTGCCTGTTGCACCTCTCTGTGCGTATAGAGGCAGATGGGGAAAGAAAGGGCTGGGCTTGAGTAACCCGAATACTGTAAGGGTGTAACACATACTTTATGTACTATCTAGAGGTGGAAGCAGGCGCAAATAGCCTCTTAGGCCCCCCTGGTGCAAGATCCATTCAGACAATGATGATCATCAGCAATGACCTTGCCCCTACTGTAAAATAAATAAATAAATGGTGGGGGAAAATAAGCACCCCCCCAAAGAAGAAAAAAAAGCTCTAGCACTACCAGCCTAGACTGGTACCGGCAAAATTGCAGACTAAAAGCCTGGGGTACCCCTGAAAATGCCAATACCAGCACTATGCCAAGTTCCGCAGCTGAAACATGCAATTTTTTTATGACAAATGCAGACTAAGACAACTATTTTGTGGAATAGTGTACCTTACGTCAGCATATGCCACCCCTGTCTGCATGTGCCTCTCCCTCAACCACTTCCTCTCTTTGTCCCTGCCTTCATCTTTGTAAACAATTTGCTCACTATAGTGTTATCATTACCAGGGGATAAATGTATGAATGTCCGATTTCTGCAAAGACTTGTAAAGGCAGGTTTGCCTTTAAAGGCAAGTTTGCCTTTACAAGCCATCGCCCCTTTAAATTTTACCTGCAAAGTCGCCGATTTCCGGCGACTTGCAGAAATCGGACATTCATACATTTACCCCCAGATGCACCTAACTAGCTGAACATGATCTATGCAGCATATTTCTTGCATTGCTGTCGAATTGCCACATTTGCTACATTTTATACTAAATGGTAGAATAACATATCTGATGCAGCAAAGAATTATATTTTTATATGCAATAAAATACTGTGTGACACTACTAATGTTATGTATTCCACAGGATGGTTATAACTTATATGGTGCACAGACATTTTTCCTGTGTTTGGAAGATGAAAAGGGATCATCATTTGGTGTATTTCTAATGAATAGCAATGCAATGGGCAAGTATTTATTTTTACCTCTGCTGGAAATTGTAGTCTGCCCATCTGATTAAATACACTCAACAATGGATATAATATAAATAGTTTAGTATCTGTTATCTGTGGTCTGCTGTGCGTATCCAATATTTTTTTATACAACATATGGTAAATTGCATATAATGCATTATACTGTTGTTCATTAAATGTTTGTCATGGAGCATATACTACTAATAATAATATTATACAAACACAGGGCCCCATTTAGTGTAAGGAGTAACCCTACTAAAAGATGCACGTTTGCACTTTGGCATAACTATGTTGCACTGCAGCAAGGCAAATTTAAAATTGTCATAATTTAAATATTTTACTTAAATCTCAGTGCTTTCAAATAAAAAACGTATTTCCTACATCATCCTCCCCAAGCCAATGTATGAACTTTGAAAGGTGATGTTGAAGCAATTCCTCCTGGATCTATCTGCGTCTTCGAAACTGTGGACCAACCCCTCCTGCTGCAGACCCTTCATTCTTTTATCTCTCTGGCTCCATCCTTGCATGGTTCACCTCATACCTCACCAACTACTCCTTCTCTGTGTCCGCTTCTGGTTCATCCTCTATCCCTTCCTCCCTTTCTGCAGGAGTCCCACTGAACTCTGTTCTCATTCATCTGCTAGGTGATCTCACTACTTACTTCGGTCTCCAATATTACATATACGCTGATGACATTCAAATCTACCTCTCTTTTCCTGATCTTTCCCTTTCCCTCCTCTCTCCTGTATCCGATTGCCTATCTGCCATCTCCTCATGGATATTCTCATGTGTTCTCATAATTAATATAGCCAAAACCAAACTCATTGTCTTCCCTCCTTCTAGATCTTCATCCCAACTTGACCTCTATATCACTGTTAATAATATTACCATCTCACCTGTTCCCCAACTCTGCTGCCTGTCCGTCACCCTTGACTCCTCCCTCTCTTTTGCCCTCTACATTCAATCTCTTGCCCAATCCTGTCGCTTTCTACTATGCAACATCACCTGCATCTGGCCCTTCCTATCCCAGGATGTCACCAAAACTATTATCCATGCACTTATCAATTCTCGTCTTGACTACTGTAACCTTCTCCTCACTGGCTTCTTCCACTCCCACCTTGCCCCTCTTTGTTCTATATTTAATAAAGCTGATAGACTTATCTTTGTGTCACACTGCTCTTCTTCTGGCTCCCCTCTCTGCATTGTCTTACCCTGGTTCACTTTCCCCTACAGAATCCTCTTCAAACTCCTCACCCTCACATTCAAGGCCCTCTCTCACTCCACAACACGATACATCTACAACCTCCTCTCCATACAAACTCCCTCCCGTCCGCTGCGATCAGCCAGTGACTGTCGCCTCTCCCTCACTCTGATCACCACATTCCACTCCCGAATCTAAGATTTCTCCTGAGCTGCCTCCATCCACTAGAATGACCTCCCTCATTCTATCAGGCTGTCCCCTTGCCTGTGCACCTTCAAACGGGCACTGAAAACTCACCTGTTCTTAAAATCCTACCAACATTCTGCTTTATTACCTCACCCTCTCTCAACGCCCATCACTCATTTACGCTCTTCTTGCTCTAGGTCCCCTCCACTGACTCCCCCTTCTGCCTACTGTGTTTGTCCTCCCTTTAGTATGTAAGCTCTTACCAGCAGGGCCCTTTTCCCCTCTGTCTCAATAAATATTCTTCTGCTCCAGCTACATTAGTACTAACTATGCTTGGAGCTTTTGGAGTCTTAATATTACTCGTTAATTGATCTGTGCTATTATACCGCGTATGGTCTAGGCTGCGGAAACCTTGTGGAACCTTATAAATAAAGGATAATAATAAAAACTCAGTAAAAAAAAATCTTATGATTCATGACATTCAAAACACTTAAAAAATCTTCAAAATATTCCCCAACACTCCAATCCTTATGCATGAGAAATAGGTTCATAGGTAATTGTTAAGTTATTGTGTAAAATAGGCATACACTCAGAAGGTTGATTTTTTTGTCATTAGGCTCGAAACATCTCAACGCTTCTCATTTAGCTATCAATAAATAACTTGGGTGTACAATTTCTTTCTACAGAAGTAATAATTCAACCGGCTCCAGCAATTACATATCGAACAATTGGAGGAATTCTGGACTTCTATGTTTTTGTTGGCAACACTCCAGAAGAAGTGGTTATGGAATATCTAGAGGTATATTGTTCTTTTATGAGATCCAAATGATTTTTGCTTCAGGGGATCTTTACAAGTGATCACTAGAGGAAAATAGTATTGCAAGATTTGTAAAATACTCAAATTATAAGCAGTGAGAAAAAAGACAGATTTTTCTGTGTGTGCTTATGTTGATGGTGAAAAAACTTTAACTAACTGTGACTCTAAGGGGCATATTTCTCATACAGCAAAAATCCCTATGGCCGGCAAAAACAGTTTCACCATATATACTATGATTCACCGGGGTTCCCCAGAAATAAGCTTCCCCGCGCTGCAATCCATCTTCAGTTGTCTCCGTCTCAGGATGGTGATTTCAGAAGAGAATCACTGTAAAAATGCTTTATTCTTTGAAGACTATCGTAAGACTCTACAGAATAATAAAGCAAGAGCAGGGGATTAAATAAGTGTTTAAAGCTGCTCTTTCACCTAGAAAACTGCAACAGTTTCGACCCTTCTCCCCATAACAGTATAATCAATATAATATGACAGTTACTACATGCGCCCAGGTTACTCCGGACTTCAGCTGGGAGAATGGGGGGACAACCACCTTTTCCTATGTGGCAGCGCAGCTTTTAACAACAGTTTCGTCTTCTTAAAATACATTTTTATTTCATACTTTGCAAAGAAATAGACAAGAACTGTGATTGGCCCATACATTGTCCTGTCAAATTCTAAAATAACAAAGTATGTTTAAAGCAGTGACCAATATTGCTTCAAAACGTTCCATGAACACATATTATTTGAATTAATGTGTTGCTGTATTTTCACCAACACGTTTACATCTTCCTTGCAATGGAAGTCTTGTCTTATTTTTCATGAAAATTGCTTTGTGTCACTGTCAACTACAATGCTCTAATGCTTCCTATACAAAATCCACAGTGAGGGTTAATGGTTCTCTAGTCTATAAATCAATATGTTAATCTTGTAATACATTTTGACAAGTCATTTGAGATGTCATGAATATAAACTGATGTAAATCTACATCTGTCTTTTTGTTTTAGTTTATTGGAAAACCATACATGCCGGCATACTGGACTCTTGGTTTTCATTTAAGCCGGTGGGGCTATAAATCCCTTGATGAGGTGAAAGAAGTGGTTAAAAGAAACAGAGACATTGATATACCATATGTAAGTAAACAAGGACACATACACCTAGATGTAAGCACACACATACTCATACACACGCATGCACACACATACACGGATTTCAGCTGTTTGGCCCCATAGGCCCGTTGATGCTCTGCACCATCTCCCCTCCATGCTGCAGAACTCTATGGAACCAGCATCCATCATGTTTAATCTGCATATCATAGATACACGTATTTTACATGTATTAAAATGATAATGGATTTTAAATATTTTTAGAAAAGTAGAACTTGTAAAATAATAAATATTGAATTACAGGAACTTAACTAAAAAATATGATGAGACAAGGGGCAACTTGCAAAGTGTAAGTCAAGAATATGAAGATACACAAAAAAATGAGGTTTAAAAATGTTAGATCTAAAATTGTGATCCAAGTTTGCCTGTGGTGTCAAGTATATCTGGAAGCGCTTCAATCAGCTGGAGAGAATTGACACAGACCAAGTTCTGTATACAAAGAATATTCTCTGATTTATTGATACAAAGATACAACATTTTTATAGCCTACTGAATAAATGAATCCTACGTCATAAGCAAACTAAGTATATGCGAAGCGCTACTGATTAACTTTTTCATGTATTCTTGAGGTGTTTACTTTCTCCCCCTTCTAAGGGCAGATGAGTCTATTATTTTTATCTCAAAGGGAGCTGGAGGTTCATCTCCTGTATGCAATGTCCAACATCAAGGGCACAGTTCCCACACTACGAGCTGAACATGAAGCTACTTATTGTTCTCATATCTTGATACATTCTTCAGGTGTTCTCTATGTCAGCTTAACCTCAAGGCCATGGGCTTACATCTTGTAAAACTGCAAATCAGCAAAAAAATGAACAATCTCTTTTAGCAAATAATATTTCTATGCAAGTTACAATAAATGACTGAACGAAGGCCTTATGAGGCCTTAACAAAAAATCATATTTAACAAAAGGAAGTTATCTATACCTAAATTCGCACCATATAATCCATTGGCGGATGCACTGTAATCGCATACTTGTCGACTTTCTGATGTGCCCCCTGACAGTTCCCATAGGGGAGGTGGGGGTTATGGAGAGATGGGGCGGGGCTTGGTGAATCGTGGCATTTTGGGCCCGCCCCATGGTGTAATGACGGTTTAAGTGACATTTTACATCGGGGCCAGGGCCAAAATGACGGCACTAATCATGTCCACTTCACAAAGAAGTGGGCAGATGTGGGGGGATGCCCTACTCTCTTGGAGTCCGGGAGACCTACCCAGAATTCAGGAGTCTCCCAGACATTCTGGAAGAGTTGGCAAGTATGTGTAATTGCATAAATGTAAATGTAAGATGAAACAATACAAATTTGTAATACACAATATTTCATTATTTTTAGGATGTACAATTTACTGATATTGACTACATGGAAAATAGAAAAGATTTCACCTACGATAAAGAAAAGTTTGCTGATCTTCCTCAGTTTGCTGATGATCTACATGCCAATGGTCAAAAATATATTATCATTTTGGTAAGTTTAGTGTAGAACAACTTGCTATGCTAAATAAGCTCTGTGTGCTAGTTAACACTGGTCTTATTCTAAATATGGTATGGCTAAATTTTGTTAGATTCACCCTAGTCCTCCATGTATTGAAATACATGATTAAGTGACACATTGTTAATTCTATGGCAGGTATTATTTTTAGTGTCCTTTAGTATAACAGACTTTTTGCCATCAAGTATGTTGGTTAACTTTCAGGCACACAAACCTGTGTGGTCCTTTTTAATTCACTGGCTTTTTAAGATCTATTCATGACACCCATCATTGGCTCCCAGAGTGTCTCTGTGTCTCCTATATTAATATACTGATACCTGGCCTTTGTGTTATTGTGAACTGTTTATTGCTTTATTTTACAAATGTTTTAAGCTGAAGTTTGCACTGATATGTGTTTGTGCTTATGTTTATAATCTTACTTACTTGTGCATATGTTTGCAATTCTAATTGCTTGAGTTTAAATTTCCAATGGTACATGCCTTTACTTATGTTTACAATGGTATATGACTGTGCTTATGTTTGCAAGGTTATGTGCCTGTGCTTATGTTTGTTTAAGTAGATTGTTGCAATTGCAAATATAGATACAAAAAAATGCTATTTTCACTTTGTATGCACCTGTATTGAACAAAAGTGCTGGAAACTTCCTTGGGTTTGGTTCTTCGAGCATATATTCTTCTATGCTATGGTGAAGTCTAAGGGTTAGATTTACTAAAAATTGTGTTTGGTTTCAGTTTTAAACCGCCGCACATAGTTGGCGGTTTAATGCTCAAAACTGCCTCATTTACTATAAGGTGGTTTGAAGCTGGGATGTTAAATAGCTGGCGATTGAAACAGCTTAGTTTAGTAGCCAAAACAACCAGAAAAAAGTTTTTTTTTAAACCTGCTTTTTGGTAAGTAAGCTTTTGAGCTAGTTTGTCGTTCAGAACATAAAAGGAAACACCATTGACTTTATACATAATATGTTATTAAATATTCATTCTATTCTTTCAGGATCCAGCAATTGCCAATACTCCATTAATAAATGGCCCTTATGAAGCATATGAAAGAGGACAACAACTAGGTGTGTGGGTAAATGAATCAGATGGGAAAACCCCTCTTATTGGAGAGGTACAGTATTTTATTACTATAATATTAAAAATGTCTAAACACACATATAGCAATTTTAAAGACATATGACTTGAGTCATACAATTTATGTAGCAATATTAAACATATTTAAAGCAGTGAGGGTTATTTATGAAGTAAGAAAATGTAAAGCCACATTGCAAAAGCTGCTTCTTCTTCTTTGCAATTCCATCTACCTATATTTGCATGCTTGTGTCTATTTATTATACATACAGTAATGATCTAGTGCTAGACTGTTTTTATACCTTGTGTATCCACCTTTAAACCTAATCTCTCTATATAATGTGTCCAATGTGATGTGCAGTAGGAGGAAAAAAGTGTGATTGAAACATTTGTCCCTTTTTTAGCAGACATTTTCTTGGAGTAAAGTGTATATAGAACAGTAATCACCAACAAAATGGCAGGCATTTACAATACAAAATGTATAAAAAGTAAATTCCCCAGTGCTGCTTACTGTTCAAATGACAGAGCCTCCTACAGATGCAACACTTTTACCCCTTTTATGGTGGCCCTGCCTATTGCTAGCAAGCTGTATTTTGACCCATCTGCATATAATCTTCTAAAGCTGGTCACCTCTGGCAGGAAGTTACAGAATGTGCTTCAATTATTCATTCAATAAATAGCTCAGCAACTGATGTTCTAGTCTAGGCAATCTTATATTAAGCACACTATTAATAAGTATGTTGAGTATCAGGGGCGCACGCAGGGGGGGTTTCTGGTTCTCCAGAAACCAATCCCCAAAGAATGGGGGCTAAACAGTGCCCCTACATAGCGGCACTGTACTGTACAGCAGCCGCAGCGCTGTCAAAGAAGCGTCCGCTGCAGTACTGTATTGTACTACAATACAGCACCACCACGGACGCTTCTTTGACAGCTCCGCGGCTGCTGTACAATACAGTGCCGCCGAAATGGAGCTGCTGCGCATGCGCGGCCGCATGCGCAGCAGCTTTCTCTATATATTTTTTTCGGGGAAGGACTCCTCCCCCTTAAAAATCCTGCGTGCGTCCCTGTACTCTATACCTATCTTGGCAATGCCCATAACTATTCTCAACTCTGCTCTGTAATTAGTGCCCAGAGATTAGTTATCTTGGCTCAGAAGTGGCCTCTTCATTTATGTTAAATTTTCCAAACCTAGAAATACAATTTACACATCTACAATATACACACATCTTAACATGAAGTATGGCAATTGAAAAAATAAATATGGGGCATGATGTTGTAAAGAAGAAAAAAAGAGGGCAGAAAAGGAAATGAGGATGAAGATACATTATTGTGGGCATCTAATAATATAAATTTTTCTATTGTATAGGTCTGGCCTGGAATTACAGTATTTCCTGATTATACTAACGATGTCTGTACAAAGTGGTGGACTGACGAATGTCTGAAGTTTTATGAAGAAGTGAAGTATGACGGCATATGGATTGTGAGTAAAATATTAAATGTGAATTTAATTTAATAGTTACAAATAATTAGATTTAGCAAAGCATGAAGTTACATTCAGTGCTTGTAGCATTTTATTCCTTTGTGTGTCAATATATTTTGAAAGTGACTATTGTTTATTTATGTACGATCCCATATGGAGACTACTGACAGAACTGGCCAGTGTATGACAGTTTCATAAGGCTTTATCCTATTTGCCAGGGATGCAGTTTGATCTATAAAAGTCATGGCTAAATTGAACATCTGGGACAGAAATCAAAATACAAAGTGTTCTGCAATAGATAGGTTTGGATGTGGGCAGCACGGTGGCATAGTGGTAGCACTTCTGCCTCACAGCACTGGGGTCATGAGTTCAATTCCCAACCATGGCCTTATTTGTGTGGAGTTTGTATGTTCTCCCTGTGTTTGTGTGGGTTTCCTCCAGGTGCTCTGGTTTCCTCCCACACTCCAAAAACATACTGGTAGGTTAATTGGCTGCTATCAAAATTGTCCCTAGTCTCTTTCTGTCTCCCTCTCTGTCTGTCTGTATGTGAGTGTGTGTCTATATTAGGGAATTTAGACTCTAAGCTCCAATGGGCCAGGGACTGATATGAATGAGTTCTCTGTACAGCACTGCGGAATCATATAAATAAATGATGATGATGATAAATGTAATACAAGGAGAACAAGTTACTTACTAAGAAAGCAGTCAGGCACCCTTCAGTATGCTGATATATGCAGTGCATGTCATTATTAGTTGCTTTTTTCTTTTCTTTCATAGTAATACAGAGTAATGCATCATTTTACATATGTTTTCGAGCACTGTTTACCTGTGAATTTGACATGACAATCAAATGGGCAATTTAGGACATAGCACTTATTTGCAATTTGCTTTGTTGGGACATAATTTTAATTTTTTTCTAACATTGTGCCAGGCTTGGTTGGCAAGATAGTGACTTCTGTGCTTCTTTGCTCAGCAGGTCAAAGCTATTTGCACCATGCCATTATCATCATCATCATCAATTTATATAGCGCCACTAATTCCGCAGCGCTGTACAGAGAACTCACTCACACCTGCCCCATTGGGGCTTGCAGTCTAAATTCCCTAACACACAAACACACAAAGACTAGGGTCAATTTGTTAGCAGCCAATTAACCTACCAGTATGTTTTTGGAGTGTGGGAGGAAATCGGAGCACCCGGAGAAAACCCACGCAAACACAGGGAGAACATACAAACTCCACACAGATAAGGCCATGGTCGGGCATTGAACTCATGACCCCAGTGCTGTAAGGCAGAAGTGCTAACCACTACGCCACCATGCTGCCCTACCCAGAGGCAATGTTTTTAAAGCAAGTTCATCAATAGCAGTAATGACTAATTACACCTAATTGTTGACATTCAGCAATCACACCAACACAATTAATACAGCAACATTTTCAACATTTTAAAAAGCAAAATTGATCTATTCAAACCACATCCCAATCTGCATGCACCTAGATTCAACCAACTATACTTCCACATTCCAGCTATGCCACACCCAATTTGTAATTGTGAACACCTCTTTTGAGATTAAAAATGGTGACAGTCTCTTCGAGTTTGGGAATATTGAGAGGTATGATTTTACATTTGCTGTTTTGACACTTTCCCAGATTTGATCATTTCCCCCCCTCATCCTCTAATGCAAATTACTGAGACATTTCCCTCAATTTATGCTACATTTTTTTCTACATTTAATGCTACAAAAATATCTTAACTACATTATACATTTTGTACATAACATTGTGAAGTAGTTTTATCATGTTGAGTATTACTACATGTGTTCAGTACAGTTATAGTAATACGAAAAATACTGTAGATACTATATAGACCACTGGATATGTTTTCCCAGATTGGGATTCTTTGACTTTTTTCCCCCAAAGTTCACATTTTATTAAACTGTTACGGTGTTTTGTTTTTTCAGGGGTTGTGTAGATGTTTTCCATGTTAGAAGTAACTGTTTAACATAATAAACCACTGTTATCAACTGTAAATTGCATTTAAAAATGTAAATCATAGTAGCATTGTTATGAGTAATGCCTTAAGGAGGGTCTAGTATACAATTATTAAAAAAACAAAAGCAATTAGCTTTGATGTAACTTTACATCATTGTTCGGTGTGTTTAGTGTAGTAGAGGAAACCCCTATTGGCAAGCAAAACTATTTGACAAATTGACACATTTATCCACATTGACGACATAAGCATCAGTTAATGCTTTGCACCATAGGAGATGCACATATTTGCACTGTTCTGCTCTACTGAAAATTATGGGTCTGACTCATTAAGGATCTTAACTTGAGAAACTTCTTATTTCAGTCTTCTGGACAAAACCATGTTACAATGCAAGGTATTATAAGTATTCTGTTTTGCACATAAGTTAAATACTGACTGTTTTTTCATGTAGCACACAAATATCAACTTTAAATTTCAGTGTACAAATAAGCTATCAAGTATTTGTGTGCTACATGAAAAAACAGTCAGTATTTAATTTATGTGCAAAACAGATTACTAATTTGCACCCCTGATCTGCAGTTTGCTCTTGACATAAAATACAAATTATACTACTATTCTAAATACTCTATAACCATATTTCCTGCTATTTTGAGTGTTTTGGGGTGTGGAATTATAGGAAAATAAATATTGTGAGTTAAATAAGTTAATTTAAATGTAATAGATGTAACAGATTACTAATTTGCACCCCTTGCATTGTAACATGGTTTTGTCCAGGAGACTGAAATAAGAAGTTTCTCAAGTTAAGATCCTTAATGAATCAGGCCCTATATGATCTTCACAGACTAAGTGATGGCACTCCAACTAAAGTCTAACCAGAACTGCAAATATGCAGATAATTTGGAAACTTGCTGTTTTAGCCCTAAATTAGTTTCATACTTGCATAGACATTGGCCATACTTACTACTGACACAGAGGTTCCTTGGGTGTCTTAAAATTCATTATTTTTTATATATTTTCAAACAGGATATGAATGAAGTCTCCAACTTTGTGAAAGGGGCAAAAGATGGCTGTGTTGTTAACAATTTAAACTACCCCCCATATACACCTGGTAAGATAATGTAAAATAATCTAAGAAACATTTAATAATAATGAAATGATTGCAATTAAAAGACAATAAGAGTTTGTTTTATTGATACAGTCCTCATTCACATATTAATCTTGTGTATGAAATAATTTAATTAAAAGTCATAAACAAGTCTTTTCTGTCTTTCTTTCACAAGTGAAGCTGTAGACCCTTTATTAATGCTAGGATTGCTATAGATTTTTCTTTAGTCATGTATGGAATCCTTATTAGAATAACTAAATTGAAATGCTAATGATTTTTTTCGCTCTTAGTAACTTGTCTAATCATTTTATGAAATCTGTTTCAGAAATTATTATTCTTTTTCAAATTGTTCAGTGTTTGTTTAAAGCTATTATGCATCTTACATCATCATCATCATCATCATTTATTTATATAGCGTCAACATATTCCGTAGCGCTTTACAATTGGGGAAAAACATAATAAACTAATAAACAAACTGGGTAAAACAGACAAAGAGGTGGAAGGCCCTGCTCGCAAGCTTACAATCTATGGGACAATGGGAAGAGCCCTAGTGCTATCAGCACTGGGCTAGGGGTCTCTAGGTGGGGGGGGCACGCTCGTTTTTTGGCGGACATCACTCCCTAGAGAATCCAGCCCAGGGCTGAACAGTCTAGGGTTGGTTAGTCATTATGGCAGGGGGACCCCTGCAGTGGGTCCCACTGCTATAGTGCCGCCAACCCTGGCTGGTTTGCCTAGTGCTGGTAAAGTGAAAATCGGGGGGACCCCACGCAAAATTTTCACCCGATTTTCACAGGACCAGCAGTAGTCAGGCAGCACTAGGGTTAAGCTGGAATAGAGGGGGGACCCCACGCTTTTTTTTTTTTAACTTTCTTCTATTCTTTACCATTTTGACAGCTGCCTGACAGGGCAGTGTAACAGTGATAGGTTTACAAGTCGCTGCTACAACACAGGAGAGTTAGCTAAACATGGGAATGTTTACATCGCAGCAAATCGCCAGAGATGACAAGCGATTTTGAAGATCAGTGTCAAAATCGCAGCTTGATACATTTCAGTTTTTTTTCACTAAAATTATGGGTTAACACCCGCGATTTGCCGTGATTTTAACACGCTGTCAAACTCGGACCTATATATATTTACCCCCATATATTTTTATTAAAAATAATAAATCCCCAATATACTCACCGCTGAAGTTTTCTTCTGTTGTCAGCAGCTTTTAATCCAAAAATGACCACCAAAGTCCAAAACAAATTTGTATCCAAAGTCCGGCTTGTTCAAGTCCAAAATAAATTTGTAATTTGCAAAGTCCATGCTTGTAATGTCCAAAATAAATTTGTAGTTCCCAAAGTCCATGCCTGTAATGTCACCAAACTATTTTTATCCAAAAGTCCATATACTATATATATATATATAGGTTTACATTCATGCCATCTTAGAATCCATTTAACTAAACAACCTAATACTAATAAATATCACAGAGTTTATAGCTGTGGATTCTGATTTAATTCTAGTGTTGGGTCATTGGGATTTTAAAAATTGCTATAAATAAATAGTAAGATGTGAGCAACTGCATTATGGATAAAAATAACAGTCAGTAAATGTAAATAAGACTGTTTATTTAACTGTGAATACATTTTTCCAGTATTGGTGATATATAATCACAAGTACAGGATCTCATTTAGAGTTAGGAGCAAAGCAAATAATGGAGCAATTTTGCACCTTGGCAAAAACATGTTGCACTGCGCTACAGATTGAGTTTAGCTCAATTTTAAATTATAGCGTAAATATGTGGCTATCCAGTAAATAATTTGTGTGCTACATGCAAAAACAGCCAGCATTTTTCCTGCTTTGAAGAAAAAAAAATAATTGTACTTCTCACCTGTGTTTAAATGCTCATCATTAGGCAGGGGCACACGCAGTAATTTTAACCCCCCCCCCCCCCCCCCCAAAAAAAAAATAAAATGAAAAAAACCCGAAAGCTGCTGCGCATGCACCCGCGCATGCGCAGCAGCTCCTTTTCTGCAGCTCTGTACTATCCAGCAGCAGCGGCGCTGTCAAAGCAGCATCCGTGGCGGTGCTGTATACAATACAGTACCACGGCAGACACTTCTTTGACAGCGCCGCGGCTGCTTGATAGTACAGGGGCACTTCTTTAGTGGAGGGGAGGGGTTTCTGGAGACCCAGAAACCCCCCTGCGTGCGCCACTGATTAGGCAGAATAAAAAATGTATTTCAACTTTTTTTAAACTGATCTACACTAAGATCTAAACTTCCCATTTTACATTCCTTAATTGATATTTATTTGTAAGCCTATTAAGCAAAATAGAAATTAAGCACTGATTATCATGTCACCTAAAAAGTGTTTCCAAAATATTTGTAATAGTGGTTGTAATGGTTAATGGCAGAGTTTGTCTGCAAATTGGCTTATTGATCACTGAGAACTATGAAGTTCATTTAACAGCCTAAAAGCTGCAACTCCATGTATCAAGGAATTAACAATTAACACACTTGTAATTCAGTCTTTTGTGAGAAGTATATTTGTGGGATTCTGACCAACAAAAATGTTCTTAAAGGTTTGTACCTGAAATGTATCTTTGTCTTTCTTCTAAAGCAATTCTGGATCGAGTAATGTATTCCAAGACCCTCTGCATGGATGCAAAACAATCTTGGGGAACACATTATGATGTCCATAGTCTGTATGGATATGCAATGTGTCTTTCTACAGATGAGTAAGAACTTGTTTTATTTTTTTGCTCAAGTTTATTACATTTCCATAGATGATGATGGGACATTATGCTGAAACAACACTTTTGTTCAGAGATTGTTATGCAGAATAAAAAATGATGTGCCAATTTCTGAAACATCCTACATTGAAAACGTATTGCAAGCATTCTGTTTTCCAAAAATGTTTTACCAAAGGGGGCACTGTTTCAATGTTGTGTATAGAAGAATCTACATTTTAATTTGGCTAGCCTATAATTCTGGAGTGGAAGAGAGCAGAGATTAAGCAAAAGGAGCAAATATGGCTTAGATCATAGGTTGGGACAGTTGCAAGGGTTCATTAGTGTGAATAATATTATCGGGGATAAGGTAAGCTCTAAAAAAGAGGTGGGTTATCAGAGAATGTATAAAGATTTGAAGACTGTGGGAAAGTCTGATTGGGCGTGGTAGGAAATTCCTAGTGATGAGGGGTGGTTACCAGAGACTCTAAAAGGTGCAGGTCAGAGAGAGATGTACGAGGGTGGGAAGGAGAGTATTTTGATATGATATTTGAGATGTATGAAGGGGTAGTGTTAATGAGGGCTTTGTAGGTAAGGGTGAGTAATTTAAATTGGATTTTGAAGGATACAGGAAGGGATTTGCAAAGTGATGCAGCAAATGTGGAGTGGTGAGAAAAGAAGAACAGTCTTGCAGCAGCATTTAGGATAGATTGAAGTGTGGATTAATGGGTGTCGGCAGAGCCGTAACTTAAATTTTGTAGCATCTGAGGTGAGAAGCAAAACTGATGCTTTCCTAGATCTCAATTTTAACCAAATGAACTTACAATTCATAAACTGTTCCCACCTTCAGCTTTGGGCCCTGAGTGTTCAGCACTCTTGCACAGCCCTAGTTATGGCCCTGGGTGTCTGGAATGCCAGATAGCAGGATGTTGCAATAGTCAAGATGGGTAATGATCAGAGAATGGTTCAGAGTTTTGGTGACATGTTGAGTAAGAAAAGGCGTTTTCTGGCAATGTTTTTAAGGTGGAGTTGACAGGATTACGAGAGAGTCTGGATGTGAGGAATAAAGCAGAGGGTGGAGTCGAGTGGGACACCAAGGAATCGGGTTTGGAAGACTGAGGAAATTATAGTGGTTTTGACAGTAAGGGAGATTTGAGGGGAGGTGGTGACTTTGGCAGGAGGGAAGTGGATAAGCTCTGTTTTGGAAATGTTGAGCTTTAAGTAGCATTGGGACATCCATGTGGAGATAGCAGAAAGACAGTTGGTAACACAAGATAACACTAAAGAGGAGAGGTCGGGGTAAGAGATATAGATTTGGGTGTCATCAGCATATGAGTGTACTGGAGGCCAAGTGAGCGAATTAGTGCCTCAAGAGAAGAGGTGTACAATGAGAAAAAGTTAAGTGCCAAGAAAAGAGCCTTGTGGGACCCAAACAGATAGCGGGAGCAGTTTAATAGCTAGGAAGTAAACTAGAAAAGAAATGTGTCATGAAGACAAATGAAGTGAAGGGTGTGTAGGAGAAGAGGTATTCAACAATGTAAAAAGCAGCAGAGAGATCCAGGAGAATAAATATGGAGAGATTAGTCTTAGACTTTGCAGTTAGAAGATCATTGATCTGTTTTGTGAGAGAAGTTTCAGTGGAATGTTGGGGACGGAAGCCTGACTGCAGAAAGTCGAGAATGGAGTTAGAGGAGAGAAAGTGAGACAGGCATTTATAAACTAATTGTTCAAGTAGTGTGGAGGCAAAGGAGAGGCAAGACATAGGGTGTAGTTGGAGAGAGAGACTGAATTTAATGATGGTTTTTTTAGAATTGGTGAGTTGAGCACATGTTTAAAGGAGATGGAAATGTGCTATTGGAGAGAGACAGGTTGAAGAGGTGAGCTAGAGGTGTGTATGCAGTGGACGGGGGAAAGGAGAAGTTTGGAGTTAAAAGGGTCGAGGTGTCAGGTTGTAGGTTAAGATGATAAGATGAGTGCAGAGACTTTGCCTTCAGCTATTGGAGAGAATTAAGGGTGTCTGTCTGTCTGTGTTTGTGTTAGGGAATTTAGACTGTAAGCCCCAATGGGGCAGGGACTGATATGAGTGAGTTCTCTGTACAGTGCTGCTGAATCAGTGACGCTACATAAATAAATGGTGATGGTGATGAAGGGTGGATTTGGGATTGTAATTGAAGGTGGGCAGAGTGGGTGGAAATATCTTGTCAAATGGTGTTGATTTTGTCTTTGAAGTAGGTGGCAAAATCATGGGTTGTGAGGGAGGAAGGGAGAGGAGGTGCAGATGGGTAGAAAAGTGAGTTGAAGGTGGCAAAGAGGCATTTTTGGGTTAGAATACTGGGTGGATTTTAGAGATTTGAAGAATGTGTTTTGGCAATTGAAAGGGCAGTGATTTAAGATGAAAGGATGTCTTTATAGTGGAGGAAATTGGGATAGGAACGAGATTTCCTCTAGTGGTGCTCTGCAGTGCGGGAGCACTTTTGCAGGTAGTGAGTCTGATAATGTGCCATGGTTGGTGGTTGAATCGTAAGAGACTGTGTGGGTAGCTGGAGCTGCATTGTCTAAGACTGCAGTGAATTTTTTGTTGTAGAAAGAGGCAGTGTGATTAGGGCAGGATAATGCAGTCAAAGGAGAAAATAGCTGTTATTGTGAAAATGAGAAGTGGTTTTGGGTGCAGGGGGGAGGGCATGAGGCAAGGTGATGTTGAAGGAAAGGAGGTCGTGGTCAGACAGTGGGAATGCCAAGAGGGAGTAACTAGGGATGGAGTAGTAGCAGGAGAAGACAAGGACCAAAGGAGGAAGTAAGTGAAAGAAGTTTAGTAGCAGAAAAGACAGTGGGATTATCAAGAGGTATGTTGAAATCCCCTAGCATTACAGTAAGACGGTCAAATAGTAGGAAATATGTGAGCCAGGCCGCAAAATTGTCAAGGAATTTGGAAACTGGACCTGGGCGCGATAAATTGCAGCAATACAAAAGTGGAGAGGATAAAATAGATGAATAGTGTGGACTTAAAAAGGAAGAGAATTAGAAAGAGGGTTCAGAGGGTAGGCTATGGAAGGTGCAGTTTTTAAATAGTAGAATGCCTACGCCACCACCTTGTCTGTTTCTGGGGGCATGGCTGAGGGAGAGTCCTCCATAGGAGACAGATGCAGGGGATGTAGTGTCAGAAGAGGTGAGCCAAGTTTCTGTAATGGCATGGAGTTTGAGGAATTTAGAAATGAATAGATAATGAATGGATGTAAGTTTCTTACAAACAGATCTGGCAATGCATAGTGCACAGGAGAAGGTAAGAGAGGGTAGTGGAGATATGTGGATAAGGTTGGCGGGATTTTAAGAACGGAGTGGATTGAAAGGTTTGGAGTGAAGCAAGGAACTTAAGCTGCTAGTGTGGTTTGTACGGATCTCAGGGTTAGGTGAGATTTCAACAGCAGCCATGAGAAGTAGCAGGGTGAGAAAGAGGGCATGCGAGGAGCATTTCTGAGTGTGAGGTTTATTTTTTATTATATAGGTTGGTGAGTGTGGTGGGTGCAGGAGACAAAACACTTCATTCTTGCAGACTATCTCAAGGGAGTAAAGGGAAATCATAATATCAGAGGGAGAAATAGGTTGATGGGGAAAGGAGAGAAGTTTGAAGAGAAGTGTGTTGACAGTGAATAGGAAAGAGTGTAAATTGAGTAGATGCATGATGGAGAAATGTGAGAGATGTGAATGAATGTATATTATCTAGGGTAGGTAATGAGAGAGTGGAAAGGAACAATTGATCCAAATGGTGCAGGGCAATGGAAGAGGTGAGGGATATGTTCCCGCGCTCTGGCTGGGATTAATAGAGTAGGCAGTTTATGCAGCATTGACACGACGAGGTCCAGGAGGATGCTGACAGTTGGGTGCAGAGGGTCCAGCAGCTAAACAGAAATAGCTACAGCAATCACAACTGAGCTTAGTGGACAGTTAAACAGAAGCTGAAACAGCAATGACAGTCAAGCTCTGTGGCTCCCACAGCTGAACTGAGATGATAGCTCAGTAGATTGTGAAACAGCCTTGTTTGTATAAAGTCGATCCTCAGTGCTGCTCTGACGTTGTCAACAGTATTCAGAAATATGCAATGCTTTATATTTGTGAAAATAAGGAAAAGTGAAAGTTTGGTCGCTGAGTTAGTGAACAGCTTACTCCAAAAGCCATCCTCATGTTGTTCCTTCTTTTTACTATTGGTACTATGCGATTCTCCTCATCTATCAGTATGCTGCCCAATGCCTTCTTCTAGTGTGCAGACATGGGTATATGGCTAATAGCACAATATTCATTATATGTCTAAAACCAATGTATGTACACTTATTCACTGAAGGTGGGTTTACAGATAACAAATAAAATAAACAATATTGATGTTTTTAATCATGGGAAAGTTTTATATAATTGTACACAAAAATGCATTCTCACACTAATGTTCTTTTACATGGTTTCCTTAAATCCATTGCAATCTGGCCAAGGAGTGAAAAAGGGTGTTGGGCTATTGCAACATTGGACAAGGTGCCACCATGAAATTGGATCAGAAATAAATATTACAGTCAGGCATTATACAAAGAGTGTGTAGAAACCCTTCAAAATCATCAACACTGTGGCAATTGCATCTGAGTTCATAAAGTTAGCATTTGTCAATTGGTACAGAAACTCCATTTACAGTTAGATCCTGAAGCTAGATACATTATACAAATGATAACATGACAACTACTACCATAATGCTATGGTCCCACTGCTGCACTAATATAATATGTGTAAGCATTGTCCAATATATATATATATATATATATATATATATATATATATATAGATAGATACATATATATATAGAGATATATATATATATATAGATATATATATATATAGATATATATATATATATATATAGATATATATAGATATATATATATATAGATATATATAGATATAGATATAGATATAGAGATATAGATATAGATATATATATCTATATCTATATCTATATCTATATCTATATATATATATATCTATCTATCATGTATATATATATATATAATATATATATATTTATATATATATATATATATATATAAATATATATATTTTTAAGAAGTGTTTAAAAAGCCGGAGGGTTGTGTATTATAAAAAAACAGCTAGATAATATTTTGTTCTCCAAATCTGAAAAGCAAGTGTGGCACTGAATGACATTTTTATAGACATATAAATTGATAGCTTTGTAAAGATTTATTGAAATTAAGGCATCATTGTAGCATAAATGTAATTAGGTAAGCAATTGCAGGAAACTACACTGTTCTAATGGTTTTTCAATTTCAGAGCCATCAAAGCTGTTTTCCCTGGAAAAAGAAGCATAATTTTTTCTCGATCTACTTTTGCTGGAGCAGGCAAATACTCAGGACATTGGCTTGGAGATAATGCTGCCAATTGGAATGATATTAAATGGGCTATACCAGGAATGTTTGAATTCAATCTTTTTGGAATACCTTATGTAAGCACATTATATAAATAAGCCTGCAAAAACAAATGGTCATCTATGGGAATTAGCGCTAAATTGTGTTTACATTTGTAAAACAACACGATCCCTTTTATTGCCAATTGGATGTTTCTGTGATAGTCACCGCTGAGAGTAGCATGGAAATAGGCAGAGATTACAGTACAGCTAAATATTTCAGTTCTATAACTGCATTGACAGAGTAGAGTCATTAGTAGTACTGTGGGCTGATACCAATGCACACAATACTGATGAACGGACATAATAAAAATACAAATAAGTAACAACAACACTTACTTAAATTGGGATTCACTCAAATATTTTGAATAAATATACAGTATCACCATTAGTAGCACAATATATTATTACAAACAATTCTTTGCACCTACGTCACCTGTTTACATCACACTTTTTGTAATGCATGAAAAAATATCCTAAAATTATTTAGCTTGAATAACTAATTTAAGTGACTGTATATTACCCATTTTCACCATTGAATGTATGAATATAATCATCTGGGGCCTGAATCATTAAGGATCTTAACTTAAGAAACTTCTTATTTCAGTCTCCTGGACAAAACCATGTTACAATGCAAGGGGTGCAAATTAGTATTCTGTTTTGCACAGAAGTTAAATACTGACTGTTTTTTCATGTAGCACATAAATATCAACTTTAAATTTCAGTGTACAAATAAGCTATCAAGTATTTGTGTGTTACATGAAAAAACAGTCAGTATTTAATTTATGTGCAAAACAGAATACTAATTTGCACCCCTTGCATTGAAACATGGTGTTGTCCAGGAGACTGAAATAAGAAGCTTCTTATGTTAAGATCCTTAATGAATCAGGCCCCTTATCTGCAGTTTGCTCTTGACATAAATTCCAAATTATACTACTATTCTGAATACTCTATAACCATATATCCTGCTAATTTGAGTTTTTTGGGGTGTGGAATTATAGGAAAATAAATATTGTGAGTTAAGTAAGTTAATTTAAATGTAAATCCTGGGACTGCCTTGTGAAAATGTGGACACATGTGAGTTCAATATACAATCTTATGTAGCATATTATGCAATGCTGTGTAGCAAATAATAAGAATACTTTTGGTATAATCACCATTTTTATTCCTCTTTAGATTGGTGCAGACATCTGTGGCTTTTTTGATGATTGCTCTGAAGAGCTGTGCACGAGATGGATGCAAGTTGGGGCTTTTTATCCATTTTCTAGAAACCACAATGCTGAGAACTACAAGGTAATATCTATTTTGAGTCTATTACGAACAAGATAATTTTCTGCAGGTTGTCAAACAGATTTGCTAGCAATATATACTATATTATTATATAATCATCATCATCATCATTTATTTATATTGCGCCAACATATTCCGTAGCGCTTTAAAATTGGGGACAAAAATAGTAAACTAATAAAAAAAACTGGGTAAAACAGACAAAGAGGTGAGAAGGCCCTGCTTGCAAGCTTACAATCTATGGGACAATCGGAGTTTGACACATGAGGCTAAGGCTAAGTCTACATTTTGCATTTCGGCCCAGCCAGGCTGTAAAGGTAAAAGTGACTCATAAGCTAAATGATCCTGTCACACAACAATGTTGGTCAGGGGGTAGTTGTCTTGTGTGAAATTGTGTAACGGGTAATAGGGTAAGGTAGTGAGTTTAAGAGGGTGGTTGAGGAATATTATAAGCTTGTCTGAATATAATATAAAAAAATAAATAATAATATAATAATAACACATTTAATATTACAATACAATTGTAATCTATGTATATCTATTCAGTGATACTTTTTATTTGAATTAACAAATGGGTAATTTTCCAAGAAAAGCTTTTAAGAGATTTTCTCCTTTCGTCAGGGCAAGCAGTGATCAAAAAGTCCCAAAGAAGGGAACACTCCTTATAGATTGACTAGAAAAATCAAGGAATTGTATTACAAGTTGAATTACTGCTATACACACAGTTAATTAAAAAACACTTTACATTTTATCTCAGCCACAAGATCCCGCTTCCTATGGTGCAGATTCCCTTCTTGTGAATTCGTCAAGGCATTATTTAAACATCCGTTATACCCTGCTGCCGTATCTTTATACTCTGTTCTACAAAGCACACACTACAGGAGAAACTGTGGTGAGGCCTCTACTTCATGAGTAAGTCTTTAAAAATTGGTTCATCTTTATAACTCCTGAAAGGAAATACTCTCAAAATAGTGAGGTTTTAAGAACATGTCATAAAAACAGTGTTTTTTTTTTATTAAACAGATTATGGGCTAGATTTACTAAGGTGCGGGTTTGAAAAAGTGGGGATGTTGCCTATAGCAACCAATCAGATTCTAGCTTTCATTTATTTAGTACCTTCTACAAAATGACAGCTAGAATCTGATTGGTTGCTATAGGCAACATCCCCACTTTTTCAAACCCGCAGCTTAGTAAATCTATCCCTATATGATATGTTATGTAGGTAGATTGTAGGCAGATATAAGAGAACTAAAGAATTGAAGCTTTGTGTGTATACACTTATTTATGACATTTTGTTGTATATTTTGGGTGAGAAGATTTTGTAACACTTATACAGATATATCAACTTATAATAATAATAAAAAATAATATAATAATATAATAATAAAAAAAAATGTTTGATCGATTAACCCTCAACTTTTATTTAAATCCTGAAAACCTCTGTTCACCTTTGTAGATTTTATTCTGATCCAGAAACATGGGCAATAGATCAGCAATTTTTATGGGGATCTGGTCTTCTAATTACACCTATTCTTAATCCGGTAGGTAAATACATTTTTTAATTAAATTAGCAAATCAAATATGTTGTCTTAACATTGTAGTAGTTATTGTTTTACAATTCTTGTTGCTATTATCTGCAGCATACAGTATACTTAGTGGGCAGAAACTTTGTATTTGTTAAGGGTTAAATTATTTATCTTAGAGACTATATATTCTTGGAGAAATGGGTTTCTCAACAGAATTATTTAAACGATGGTCATTGTCATTATATCTTATGCCCCCAAAAGAAATGAATTTGGAACCCTCCCCTGATTTTAGCCCAGGGGGCAAGACTTGACTCAACAGCCTATTAGGAACATTTTAAAGGAAAAAAAATTCAGATGGTCCAGTAACCCAGCCCATGGTAGCCCACTATGGGAGCGGACCAGGGGGCAGGTGCCCCCCTACCTCCCAGCCCAGTCTGCCACTTGATTGTATGGATCCTCTGTGGTATCATGGAAACCCTTGCAGGCTTCATATTGTGCACCGCTCATCAAATACAAACAACAACTGTATGCTGTTTTGTAAAAATATTTGTTTCTTTATTAATCTAGAATTCTGAACATGCCGATGCATATATTCCAGATGCGGTGTGGTATGATTATGAAACAGTAAGTGAATACTATAATCTATTTTAGATTATTTTAGACAAATTTTCTATATAACTAGGCAAAATATGACATTACATTGTATGTGTCCATTGTGTTTTCAGGCCTTGCTTTTCATGAGCATGACTATAATCTATGATAAGATAGTACTTTAGATGTTGTATTTGTGTAAGAACTATGTTTTTATGCAGTATAGTTCATAGAGCTCTAGTGCACATAAAGCGCTAAATAAACAGTGGCAGCAGATATACAATCCCAAAACAACTGCACACGAGTTGTAAAAATATAGAGCGATAATAATAAAATATGGGGTGTTTTTCAGCGCTACTGGAATCCCAAAATAAACAGAGCGATTACTGACTCGATATGTTGTAGAGGTTCAGAAAATTCCAAGGCCATGCAGATTTTCAAACACGTTCTAATGAAAATGAACTTACAATGACGATGCTGTCAATGTTCCCGTAGCAGGTACTTGTAAGGAAGACCGTCTTCTAATGCCAAGAATATCAGGTGTATATCGTATACACTGATGGTGCAAGGAATCTGCCTTTATCTCCTCTCTCAGCCAGAAATCGAGTATAAATGGGAGGAGAAATATAACAAAATCTAGTGTAGTACATTAAAACAATAACATTTATTAAAGATTAAAATCACACAGGACAAGAGATACAGTTGCCCGTACCAGATAGCTAATAGTAACAATCATAGAATAGCTATGTAAAAAAACGAGATCTCCAAATGATCGTCACCACGAGCCAGGTCACTGAGTTACCAATACTCCCGTCCTCCAATCATCGACGCGTTTCGACTAGAAAAAGTCTTTATCGAGGTCTCGATAAAGACTTTTTCAAGTCGAAACACGGCATCGTCATTGGGAGGTGAAGGCGGATTCCAGTAGCGCTGAAAAACACCCCATATTTTATTATTACCGTTATAATGTTGACAGTCATAATGTGGACATGTTATATATCTGACTACTTGCGCTGAGAGCTCATTTGGAGCTCTTAGGAGCTAGTATTGCATCACATATGAGGGTTTTTTATTTTGCCACAGCAGAGATCATTGGATTTATTACAGAAGAGACTGGATCTAAATACGAAATAAAGAAGGTGAATGAGGGTAGTGTAGGGGTGTTTTTATTTCAATTAAAATCATTTTTACACTTGTGTCTGTGTTTTACTTATATTTTTTACTGCCAGGGCCTGGGTTCCAGGCCCTGGCAGCCATGGGTATGCTGGTGCTTGTAATACTACAAGAACCAGCATGCCAAAACATTTAATGGCAACCTAGACATGCTGGGAATTGTAGTCCATAGGGGATAAAATGGATTTGTACATTTTATTTATCATTATTACCCCACATTCTGCCGGCTCAGGGGTTTGGGAAGAGCCTTAGTGCTGTCAGCACAAGCCTGGTTAAACCTAAGGTGCAAAGTCTGCTTTTTTTTTTTTTGAAGACCTGATCTCCCTAGGGAATACACCCCTGTTGCGACAAGTCTGTGGCTGGTTTGGCATTATAGCAGGAGGACGACACACTGCGGGTTTTCCTGCTATTTTCATCTTGAATGTCTACTTTACAACCCTGTCCACGTTTTGCATGTTGACATTTTAACTGTGTCGGCATTATGAAATTTACACATTATGACTGTCAACATTATGGTGTCAACATTTTGACTACATCCCCAGGGCGCATAGTAATGATTATTAACGACTACATCCCCGCGCCGTCTATGAGCAACCAAGCAAAAAGTAGTCACCTCAAGGCAAATATAAGGGTAAGAGTGGGAATACACAACTCTTTCCTCAATGCTTGCCTTGATACACGGACACCTCTGCTCTTAGCAGTATTGAATCTTGTACTAGTATAAGAGCCACTCATTGTCAGTTAATGAATATATTTTATGTAAAAAAAAAATAAAGAAATCAACTAACTCAAAATAATGCTGAAAAATGAAAAATTTATCAGTAAAATAATTACAGTTAATTTTTAACACACGTCATGAAAGTTTTAAATTCCACCTGTTCTCTAATTGTATACAAAGTCAAAATCAGGGGACTTGATACAAAATAGATGCATGCATATTGTTATAATGGAATCCTAATCCCCAACACAGGGTGAAAAGTCTTCATTTAGGAAGCAGCGTGTTTCCATGTACCTACCAGCAGACAAACTTGGACTTCATCTCAGGGGAGGTTGCATATTCCCCACTCAGAAGCCAGCTCGCACTACTGAATACAGGTATGAAGAATAAGCTTGATTGGCATTTGAAACAGTGACAAATATTGGCAGCACATGGCAGCAACAGCAGTCCTATTACCTGACCCAACATTTGTACTTTGAAATGACTATGTGTTGTAATTGTGCACCTGCAAAATGAAGGGCGCTCCGGTTTCCTCCCACACTCCAAAAACATACTGTAGGTTAATTGGCTGCTATCAAAATTGATCCTAGTCTGTCTGTCTCTGTCTGTGAGTGTGTGTCTATATTAGCGAATTTAGACTGTAAGCTCCAATGGGGCAGGGACTGATGTGAGTTCTCAGTACAGCGCTGTGGAATTAGTGGCGCTATATACATAAATGATGATGATGATGATGGTCAGCCTATGCAGGGCAAGACTAGCATTTAAAGCAACAGTACCATCATTTTCAGTGAAACAAGCAGTTAGGTGTAATTAAAATCAATGTTTATTCTCTTAAAAACAAAGATACGCCTTTTATCACAATCAGCCACTGCTCCATTTCTAGATGGGCCTCTGTCCTAAGCAAAATGCAGCCCACAGTACACTACCCACTAACTGCTGTTTACACCTTGTGTGATCTTTTTTCCATCTGTTTTCTTTCCGCCATCCACATTATTCTTCTTAATTTCTTTCCCTCTTGTCCTCTTCCCTTCTCCTCCCCTCAGTTGTTATCATCATAGACAAACCAAGGGGGGGGGGGGTGTTTCCTAGTTCATGTAAACCCCCCTCCAAGCCTGGGGCACTGTATAATTTAGGTGGCTGAACCCTCCTCCCGCTTCACGCGGCTCTGCTTGAAAAGAGAGAGCTGCATACACCTAACAGTAGTGCACGCAGCATTGCCCATGTATATTATGGGGATAGGGAGAGTTGGAGAGCAGCCAAGCACTCTATAAAATTATAGCCACGCCCCCATGCATGCTGGTCACACCCACCGGCGGAGTGGTGTGGAAAACCCCCTCTGCAAATCCTGCGTTTGCCCCTGATCATCTCGTAAATGTGCACTCCCAGGGCACGATTACTGTGAACTCTGTATAACATTTTACATTACCTGACATTTGTTTGATTGCATATTACTATTTCTGCACTCTCTTTGTATCCTTGTTATGTTTGCTTTGCGATGCTGTCAATAAACAGTATTTAAAAAACAAAAACAAAAAGCAAATTTAAGTTTTAGGAAAAATCAGTTACAATAGTAAGCATACAATGCCCTTGTTGCATAAGTGTGTACAACCCTAAAATAATATTTAGCAAAATAACCTTTAGAGTTTATTGTAGCATTGACTCGCCTGCAATTCTTCCTCAGTCTTCAGTGCAAAACAGTTCAACAGTTGTAACTGCGAGGGATTCACCTGTTCAGAGCCCTCTTTGGGTCATTCCACAGGTTTTCAATGGGATTGAGGTCCTGGCTATGACTGGGTCATTCCAAGACTTTGGGCCTGATACATCAGGGATCAAAAATGCTGAGTTTGTGTGTAAAATCTGCAAAGTTAATCTACGCATGCCCAGAACTGGACCAACTGAGTGGCCTAGTGGTTAGCACTTCTGCCTCAAAGCACTGGGGTCATGAGTTCGATTCCTGACCATGGCCTTATCTGTGTGGAGTTTGTATGTTCTCCCTGTGTTTGCGTGGGTTTCCTCCGGGTGCTCTGGTTTCCTCCCACACGCCAAAACATACTGGCAGGTTAATTGGCTGCCATCAAAATTGACCCTAGTCTCTCTGTCTGTCTGTCTCCCTCTCTGTCTGTCTGTCTGTGTGTGAGTGTGTGTGTATGTTAGAGAATTTAGACTGTAAGCTCCAATGGGGCAGTGACTGATGTGAATGAGTTCTCTGGACAGTGCTGCGAAATTAGTGGCGCTATATAAATAAATGATGATGATGATGATGACCAACACAATTAAACGCAGCAGTGTTCAATTGTTATTTGTACACAGATTACACTTACTACATCTTACGACTTCTGGGAGGGAACGGGGTGGGGAAGGGGCGTTTGCCCATAGTCAATGAACAGTAAGGGCGTGTCAAACCTACGCACGCAGCCAAGTCCGATTCAAGCTTTGTGTTTTAATCTCTTACTACAGGGATAGCCGAAGTCCTTACTAGTGATGACAGTCAGGACTTATACTAGCCCTTATGTGTCATCACTAGTAAGGACTTCGGCTATCCCTGTAGTAAGTAAACCTCTTGATAATCAATAGATTTATTTTCTGGTCCTGACTTGAGGACCTAATCTCAATTTACACAAAGACAACCTGTGTCATAATATACATTGACACAGTCTAGCAGTCAAATACAATTATACATTTCTATGCATCCATATAGAAACTATTTTTCTAGATTATCTAACATTGAACTTTTACATTCAAACTATTTGATCTTCTGTAATATATATATATATATATATATATATATATATATATATATATATATATATATATGCTATAGTATTTTCCCATTACTACCTATTAAATAATATTTTATTTTCATTTAAACAATCATCTATATGGTAACAGTCGCCCCCTTGTGGCCATGAGAAATTCTTATGATTGGCCACTCATTAACTAACGTTGTTGTTTCCAATACATTTTAAAACATTCCTAACCATTACTTTTTTCTAACCATAATTTTAATCATAAATGTAGCAATAATCATTGTGATATTTGTACTGAATAAACATTTCTAAAATTATTTAGCTTACAAATGAACAGGTTTATTTAACTTAGGAGCGCTCCTATTTCAGCTGCCTTAGAAATGTGACACCAATGGCCTTCTATTGACGAAGATACATCGCTATGATGTATAGATACTCCCAAGTAGAATATAAAAATATTCTTATAGTGTAGTACTTTTTAAAAATACATTTATTGTCAATCCCATATGGAATCAGAAAATAAAAACTTGCTATGACTACTCCCTTGTCAAGTAAATGTATTTTTAATTTATAGGCATATACAGGGAAAATAAGGTGCAAGTTTTTAAAAAACTTTATAATTTTTTTTTTTTATTGTTCCTTTAGCTAATTTCACAAAATTAATTCAACCCACAAATTATACCCCTTATTTTTTGTGCATCTTATAACATTTTCAGTGGTATCAACTTTGTGCATTTTATATGAGCTTTGGTGTATGCATTGAGCTATGTAAATAATTGTTATCACTTGATTTTTTTTCAGTCTTTTATATTATAAGTGATGGGTTAACACGCAATTCCAGAATATGTCAGTGCTTGGAAACATATGTTCTGATACTTGGGGCACTGTGGGAGAGATGATCTGATTCTTACTGCCTATCACTGGAGCTTTGTGAGGAATCAATTTCCCCTTGTGTCTTAGTAGTGACAGGCAGAGCCGTAACTTAGAATTCTAGCGCCTGGGGCGAGAAAGACAAATGCCGCCCTCCAAGCCCTCAATTTTAACTAAATTAACCTAAAATATTCCTAAACTGCGCCCCCCTTCAGCGTTGCGCCCTGGGCGGTCGCCCCTGTCGCACAGCCCTAGTTACGGCCCTGGTGACAGGTGTCTAAAATTTTTTGGGTGGGGAGTGACACCATTCTAAAATGAGTTTTACCAGATGGTGTGTTGTTAATGATCGTGGAATACGCTGTCTCAGACAACGCTGTCTCTTTTATCCATAGTTGCCCATAGCTGCTAATGATTTTCCGTTCAGATTCCAGTGTCAACATCCACTTATCCATTGTTTTCTGTGGAACATCAACTTCACTAAAGGCCACCACCCCCCTCTGAAATTTATTAATGTCTCATCCACTCAGGGGCGCACACAGGGGGGGTTTATGGGTCTCCAGAAACCCCTCCCCTCCGCTAAAGAAGTGCTCCTACATAGCGGCACTGTACTATATAGCAGCCGCGGCGCTGTCAAAGAAGCATCTGCGGCGGTGCTGTATTGTATACATCACCGCCGTGGACGCTTCTTTGACAGCGCCGCGGCTGCTGTATAGTACAGTGCTGTCGAAACGGAGCTGCTGCGCATGCGCACACGCATGCGCAGCAGCTCTGTTTTGGCAGCACTGTACTATACGGTTTTTTGGGGGTTTTTTGGGTGGGGGAAACCCCTCCTTAAAAATCCTGCGTGCTCCCCTGCACTAGTCATGTTACATAAAATATTGGAAATCTTGGCCTGGTCTCTAAGAATAAGGGAAAGGGTAACGGCTTAATCCAGAAGTCAGATCTGCATTCAATATACTTTTTAATTCCTCACTTGCTGCAATGTTTTCTTTATTTTGGTACTTATCAGTACATAGTTTAATGTCAATGTTACTCTTGCAATGAAAAATGTGTCAATGACTAACAAAAGAACTTAATGAATCACAGTGACATCTGCAGGCTAAAATACTGCACTACAATCTTTAATAAAATGCCTGATGATTTCTTGCTCTGTGTTTTATATAATAATATGTTGTATGAGTCACTTTTCCTTGTATTGTGCACAGCTAGAGACTGTTTGGTCATTTTAAAATAAATGGTAATATTTATTTTTACCAAAAGTGGTACCAGATAAATCAGTTTTAATTTAGATGCTAATTCATTACTTAAGTTCAGAACTAAGGACCTGATTCATTAAGGATCTTAACTTAAGAAACTTCTTATTTCAGTCTCCTGGACAAAACCATGTTACAATGCAAGTGTTTTTTCATGTAGCACACAAATATCAACTTTAAATTTCAGTGTACAAATAAGCTATCAAGTATTTGTGTGCTACATGAAAAAACAGTCAGTATTTAACTTATGTGCAAAACAGAATACTAATTTGCACCCCTTGCATTGTAACATGGTTTTGTCCAGGAGACTTAAATAAGAAGTTTCTTAAGTTAAGATCCTTAATGAATCAGGCCCTAAATATGTTAGTTTTAATATTCTATAGCTTGCTAACTTGCATTCTGATTTAATGTGCAAATTATATAAACAACTTTTAACTATCAATTTGTTTCAGTCGGAAAAATCCTCTTGGAATTATAATTGCATTGGATGATGCACTCACTGCCAAAGGAGAATTCTACTGGGATGATTTAGAATCTAGAGGTGAGGAAATAAATGTTAATGTTCCTTCTACCACCGAGAATAAAGTTGTCCTTTTTGTTTTGTTTTTTTATTTTAAAAGCAGTGAGACTTCCCCAAATAATTAATGTATTCAATTGTACATGTATTGAATGTTTCATTAGTAATTTTAATATAAAGTTGCTTTTGGGGCTACAAAAAACATTATACTTGTGGCAATGTAGACCAGAATGTGAAAACTTTTTCCATATGAGATTCTGACAAATTTCATTCTACATTTAGCTTCATCTATTGACCATAGATCTCCATAATGGCACCTTATTGAGTTTTTAATTTGCATACCCATACTGTTAATCAAGATAGCCAGATGGCAACATCTAGCAATTCTTTATAAGTACTTCAAAGATAAAGTTAGCACTAAAAAGTAAAGCAGTTGTGAGAATGTGTATGTGAGTAAAGGTGCTGCTAATTAAGCATACATGAAAAAGACTCCAAAAAGTTTATTTAAATGCTTTTATTCTGTGTTTTAAAAGACTCAGACAATATATATGCACATTAGGTAAAAAGATATATAAGCAAAAGGATAAACTAAAACACACAGTAAATTTGTTAGTCTTGCTCTAAAATAATTTACAACTCACTACAATATTTAGTTGCAAAGGGTCTTAGGGCTAGATTTACTAAGCTGCGGGTTTGAAAAAGTGGGGATGTTGCCCATAGCAACCAATCACATTCTATCTGTCATTTTGTAGAAAGTACTAAATAAATGAAAGCTAGAATATGATTGGTTGCTATAGGCAACATCCCCTCTTTTTCAAACCCGCAGCTTAGTAAATCTAGCCCTTAGAGTTTTAGAGCTTGTGTACAGTACTGTTTATGTATGTATTCAGCAATGTCTATTCACACAACAGAGAAGAATAATGACATTGTTTTTATTAAATGATAACAAACGCTGCTTTGTGGTAACATGTTTTTTCTCACTTCAGGCAAGAAAATTACGCACTTCTTTATTAAATTCACTAGTAGACGTATTAGGGGGAAAAAAAACTATATTAGAATACTAACAGCCCACATGATGTTAATAGTATGCGAAATAGAGGGCAAATCCATAACAATAATTGGATGATAACATATATAAATATTATTTTGTATATTATTGTATGGATCGTCACATAGTCATTTTTTTGATTTTGCTTTTTTTACTTTCCTAGGCGTCATAGAATCTGGCAGCTATATTTTATATAGTTTCTCTGTTTCCAATGTAAGTATTTATCTATTAATAATATAAAGATGATGTGGCAGAAACTGGAGCTGCAGAAACCCATTTGAGGTTCGATCAAATGCGATTTGGCCAAAATTTAGAATATGGAATTGATGCATCTCTACAAAAAAACAGAATGGGGGAGACATGTTTTATCTGGAATAGTACAGAAAAAAAGAAAAACTGAATAAAGTATTACATTTAACTTAATAAAGTTAACTGAGACAATTTGGCCATTGTTTCACATAAGAGTTAAATACATGCAACATAATTATAACACTGTCTCCTAAACCATATAAAACTGTACAATAAAACATTATTAATGCCAATCTGTACAGGACAAGATTAAGAACATGAAAACATTTTGCCAACATAAAATATGCAATGAACTGGTTAGTTTAATGCCTCTCATAATCAGTGCTTCTTTTAGAATGATTGTTTTAGTTATGTTTATATTTCAGAATATTTTAACCATGGAAGCAACAAGAGCAGCATACACTGACCCCAACAATCTAAAGTTTGAAGAAATAAAAATACTTGGACTTCCCCGAGGTAGTCAAAATGTCACAGTAAAGAAAGCTGGTGTTGTTCAATCTTCAAGTCATTCCTTTAAACATGATCATTACCAGGTAGGTAAACATCAGCATCTGCTTCTTTTTATGTCAAAGTATCCCATGGATGATCACAGAAAATGATGATCGGTATGACTGCCTGCAGTTCACCTCCATAACACTGGATGGCAGTATCTTTTATCTGCATTTCAGATTTTGCGAACTAAAACAAACATAAAGCTTTTCAATATAGATACAAATTAAATAAAAACTCTGGAAGTAGGACTCCTAAGTGACTTATAATATCCATATAATTGACATTATGAAATACATTAACCCACATATTATTATTATTAATTTTTAATTTATAGGGCGCCACTAGGTGTCCGTGGCGCTGTACAGGGACAAACAAAATTACAATACGAGGTGAGACAGCACAGTACAGTAAACAAGCACAGTAACTCAATGAGCTCAATGCTAGGGTAGGGGGAGGGGAGAGGGGAGGGTCCGCATACGACGGAACCCAGGAGGGAGGGCACGGGTGACAGGGAAACTCCCAGAGGGAGAGGAGGGAGAGAGAGGGGACGGGGGGGAAGAGGGTCCTCGAAGAGGAGGGCTGGTAGCTGGAGAGCAGAGTAAAAAGTGGTGAAGACAGGAGGAGAGATGACCCTGCTCAAAGGAGCGTACAATCTAAGGGGTTGGGTAGACAGACAGAGAGACACAGGGGAGAGAGGGAGAGAAAGAGGAATGGAGGATAACTATGAGGGAAAGGGAATGAAGGGGAAGAGGCACAAGAAAAGGTAGGAAGTTAAGTGGAAGACTGGAAGGCTTTAAGAAAAAGGTGGGTTTTTAAAGCCCGTTTGAAACTGAACAGATTAGGGCATATATCTATATATTCATATAGATATAGGTGAGGAGTCTGTTATGTCTGGACTAAGCATATAACAATAAAGATGTATGTCTAAACGGTATATATAGCATTCCTTGGGGTGTAATATTACAATGTAGCAATATACTCTTTCTGTAGCTATTGAGGGCTATGAGTGCTACTGCTTATGAAGTTGGAAAAGTGCTAGCATTGAAAGCACATATCTGACATCAACTTTATTCTTAGAGGCTACAGTTATGTAAACCACATACAGACTCTCTAATGTATTTGAAACACGTTTCTAATCACCCAGGCAAATGGGATCATTAGGCAACATGAATCTAATTGTACTCAGGCCTAGTTATGCATTGATTAAAGCAACCAAATTTGCCTTTGAAAATAGTACAAGTATGGCCAGATACCCACTGGCGCTTTTTTTAACACTAGTAATAATGCATGTCAAACATGATCAGTGTAGGTATCCCTGATGAAATTACCTGTGGTAAATGACATAGATAAATAAAAAAGTAAAACAAGATGCATTCTTAAAGCCGGCCAGAGTGGGTGGTTTCCAAGAAACAATGGTCACACGCATTTTACTAACATTAAAAACACTAGCAAAATGCATGAAAAATTACCGGTGAGTATGAGCTCTAGGGTTTCAAACATACTGACGTTAAAATTGTGCATTTTGACATTCATTGCTAGCACAAGCTAAGTATATGTAAACGGACGTGAAAATTAAAATAATTGTACAAAATAGGACACTAGCTATTTGCGTTTTTAGCAAGATCAGTTTATGGGTTCTGTTTCCAGGGGTAACTGGCTGCACTTACTATTCATCAGCCAATCAATATCACACATGTCCGGTTCTTGGACTAGCTGTGGTTACTTGAACCAGCCTTGGTTCAAGTAACTACAGCTAGTTTTGTTAAGCAGCTCCAGAAATAAAAAAAAACATAAACAAAAGTCCTAGCCTGTCTGACTCTATCTAATACAATATGGGATACTTTCGCTAAAATGGAAGAACCTAATGTCCTATGCACACAAAATAAGAGAACTTACTAGTAACAAAGTGCATTGTCTCTCAGCAGACATCTGACCTGTTCCCCAGTTAGTGAGAGACTGAGGAAACAGCCTCACAGCTTTTTAACAACACATACACAGGTGCAAGTCCTAATTAGCCAGGCTAGCAGGTTGAAAGATCTGAAATGGGCCTTATGAATAGAGCCCGCCCTTCTATCTTCATTCATAACCCCAGCAACCCTTACACCGGATTTTTCTGCAGCCGAAACCAATGTTTGGGATGCTCTTTCCTAAATAGAAACAATCTCCTTGGGCTTTTAAAACACATATGACAGAAACCTAGGACATACCTATTTGCCATTTACCACTTTCCTGGTGCTTTAATTTTAACTGCTTTTTTATGCTTTTTCCATTTAAGTTTGTCTGGCTAACGTCAACACTGAAAGAAAGCCGGTTCACTAAAAACAAGCATTTGCTTTAACAAGAAAACAGTCTCTTTTTTTGCCAACATGTTTAATATAAACTCAAACACAATGGAGTTTGAATGCAATTTTCCATGCAATGACAAATGTATTGCAAATGTCAGTGTGTACTGTATATAGCCTTAAGGCTATAATGCCAGCTGTTATTAGCTATACAGGATTGCTTGAAAACTTTTGCAAGATATAACAGCAGGAGGCTCAAGCCCAAAATGCAATGGAAGATACTTTATGAGTGACTCTGTTGACAAAAAAAAAACCTTACAAAAAACGTATTTGCTAAAATTGCCAGTGTGACATCTCGAGTGAGAATTGATGATTCCTGCTGTAAATGAGTGTTTGCTATGCTTGTTCGTGTGGAATACTTTTTAATGTTTCTATAGCAAATATTCACCATGCAAAAATAGGTTCATGAAGAACCATACATGCCCATGAAATATTGGATATAAAAAAAGCAAAAACACAAATAAAACTGACAGATTGAAACAAAGCCAATGTAGGAAAGAACATTAAAACAGGAAGTCAAAATGAGGGTTTAATGGCAGCTAAGGGTGAATTGGGCCTTTCAATTTTGAATGAGTTTTATGGCAAAATAGTGTACCCATGCAACGATAATTAAACATTTTTCAGTAGTATAATAAAAATGCATTGCATCTGTTTCCTCCTTATCTATGGTTTGCTCACCTTTCAGGCAAGTAGCATTTAACATGTAAATGGAAACACATAGAAGAGACAGTACCTAACAATACTCCTTGCAGCTTTGTAAAAACTAATAAAAAGATAGCTACAAAAGTTGCTTTCATGGGTCTGACTATCTTAAAACAGACAGATCAAAAGCATGGGCCTGATTAATTAAGGATCTTAAATGAAGAGGTATCTTATTTCAGTCTCCTGGACAAAACCATGTTACAATGCAAGGGGTGCAAACTAGTTTTCTGTTTTGCACATAAGTTAAATACTTACTGTTTTTTCATATAGCACACAAATATCAACTTTAAAATTCGGTGTACAAATAAGCTATCAAGTATTTGTGTGCTACATAAAAAAACAGTCAGTATTTAACTTATGTGCAAAAGAGAATCCTAATTTGCACCCCTTGCATTGTAACATGGTTTTGTCCAGGAGACTGAAATAAGAAGTTTCTCAAGTTAAGATCCTTAATGAATCAGGCCCCATGACTTTAAAAAAAATAGACCTGGAAAAAATGGGACCCCAATTTTACCAGCTATTTGTTCAGACCATAAAATCTATGGTCAAAACTTTCAAAACTATCCCATAAAATGATCACCTCATAACAGTGGGCCAAGCAAATTAGGACAATCCTACCGCAAAATACACAAATCTTAATTAATTGACCATCATTGTCTCAATTTTATTCATAGCGAAATATAAACCTTTGCTTTCACTCATCACTACTTTTAGGTCACAAATAAACATGTGCAAAACTGCAGCAAAAGTTTATACAAATTGAACCTTGCGTGAGAACAAGTTGTTGTGCAATGGTTTAAATTTGCAGTAATACAACCACTGAGCACCATTTTATGCAGGGCCGGTGCTAGGGTCCGTGGCACCCTAGGCACATTTACAAAATCGGGGCCCCCCGCCCGGCACATTTTCAAAATTGGTGCCCCCACCCTGCACACTTACAAAATAGTGTGTAAGTGTGCAGGGTGGGGGCGACGATTTTGAAAATGTCCGTCTTTTCTTACCTGCTTCTAACTTGCCTCCTCTCTGCTCCGTCTGCTCCCCTCCACTCACTGACACTATCGGGCCGTGAGGATGATGTCACGGCCCGACAGTCAGTGAGTGGAGGGGAGGAGACGGAGCAGAGAGGCGGCGGTGGTGGTGAGCAATAGTCCAATAGTGGAAAAAGAAATGTGAAATATGTTGCTAATCTCAACAAATAAGTTAAAACGTTTTTACATTCCACGTTTTTACATTGTTTGTGTGTAACAGAAGCTTTACAAAATAAGCATTGTGAGTTTTTGCAAAGAGAAAGGGGAACTTCTGGAATAATTAAAGCTAAATGGGAGACCAATCTGAAATGCCATAGGCAAACCGAGGGGTGGTTTTCGCAGTGCCCGGAAACCCCCCTCCAAGTCTGGGACACTGTATAATTGAGGTGGCTGGACCCTGTCCCCGCATCACACGGCTCTTTTTGAAAAGGGAGAGCTGTGTGCACCTAACAGTAGTGCACGCAGCATTGTCCATGTATATTATGGGGATAGGAAGAGTTGGCGAGCAGCCAAGTACTGTCTAATATTAAAGCCACGCCCCCCATGCATGCTGGTCACGCCCACTGGTGGCGTGGTTTGGAAACCCCTCTCTACAAATCCTGCGTTTGCCCCTGAATGCATCTGTTGCTTTATTACAGTCTGACTTGGGATGTTAGGCCTGATAGTGTACACACTTGGGGCTCATTTAGAGGTAAACATACATCAATTATTTTTATACAAGATACATATTTCAGTATGGTGCACGCACACCAAATGTATATGTTTATATATAGTTTTTCTTCTATATCATTGTCTTCTGTCTCTTTACGTATAGAGAGGCGGATATGAGACTGACAGATGTTGGCAAGTTTAGGTAGAGTACAGTAAGAGCGATTTCATGTAATTGTGACATCATTTGAGGAGGATGCTTTTTAAGAGACATATCTCTTGTGCGTGCTGGAAGGCTGGTTCTGTGATACACAATGAGGATGATGACTATCAGCAGCACTATCTAGCTGCTCTGATTGACTGTTGGCGTATTGACCGCTCCAGCTTGTAATACTTAAATCCTTAGAGCTGAAACAGATGTTTCCTTTTAATTTAATTTCTATTAAGTTTTATATTGAAAATGTGGATTTTGCATTTATTACTAACTTCCTCTTCTTTAGAATTCTGTTTAGCAAAACCAGTTTTCCTGGCTACTTGCACAAGCCTTCTGTAAATAATATATTTTAATTACAATCCCATCCTGTACAGCGACTCCACCTACCTTTGGGGTCCCGGTACAGGATGCACATGCAGCCTTTCTCTTCACAAGCTGGACACTAGCTGCTTTTATCTCCATTCCACACCATGGACCAGAAAAGAGAAGGATGTTTTCATTGGGCTCTCTGGGCTGTGGTAATATTTGATCACCAGGGGATATTTAAATGATTAATTATGCTTAAATGTTCAGTATTTAGAATACTTGTTAGCACTCTAAGTAAATAGTTTGAAAGTGAGAAACTGGTTGCTTTACATTGTTTGTAAGTGAGAAAATGATTGATTGGAAATTGCTGCTTAGATGAGAAAGATTACATAGCACTTGTAATGGAAGGTAGTAATTTTCTCACTTAGAAAGTGATTAGAATGGTCTTATAATGGTAGTCAGCAGAATGTGTGTCTTTGGTTTGCAGATGTTAAAATAAGCGTCTGTGGCGGTGCTGTATTGCAACAGACGCTTCTTGGACAGCGCCGCGGCTCCTACATAGTACAGTGCCGCTATGTAGGGGCACTTCTTTAGCGGAGGGGTTTCTGGAAACCCAGAAACCCTCCCCCCTGCGTGCGCCCCTGATAATGGCTGCTAGACATAGAGATGTGTGGACTTGTAGTAATAGAATGTATTATTTTTGTAGTTAAGAACTGGGCTTGTTGCTATAGATACAAAGGTTGAATAGTATTATTGGAGTTTTAGTAATAATATTGCTAACACTGATTGTATTGTTGAATATGGACTTTAGTGTGTCATATGCTTGTTACACAGTTTTGTGTGTATTAGGATTAACATATCTCTATTAACATATACATATAGAAACACGAACGCTGAGCAGACATATTTCACTTGCATACATTATTTCCACACTCGCATAATCATACATGCATTTACATATATAGTACTACCATGTTAAATTAGTGGCTAAATGATATAAGACTCATTCACACCTCGATAAACTGTTGACGTCGGCAATGCATTGTATTTGATGTAAATATATTATGTATTCTACTCTGAGTTATTATATGTATAAACGACTCTTAATGAAATACCTATTGATGGATTTAACTAGTAACATTAGTTCTACAAGGAAACTAAGTAATGTGCAAATGTAATAAGTGGGTTAACAATGGCTATATCATTTGTATCTGTAGGTTCTACACATAACAGGTCTCCAGCTGGCACTGGGAGAATCTTACACTGTGGAATGGGACCAGCTTGGCCCAGTGAGTCTGAATGATTCCGAAAAGTTTGACTGCCATCCTGAGCCTGATGCTAATGAAAGCAAATGTATTAACCGTGGCTGCATCTGGCAGGTGTGTATAGTAATATAAAGTTCTGAATTATACTGTAATGTAATACAATTGTGATGCTAATATGTTTATACATTCCTGTATAAATGATGACTTCTGATGTCAGTGCTTACAGTCAGTAAATTCTGATGTCATCATTTCAGTGTTCATTAGGAAAACTTGTGTATTATAAGGAATAACCCCCCCCCCCACACACACACACACTGTGGACCTTTTACTTCATTTGGTCAAGGAACTCTTGAGTGACTTCTAATATTCTTCTATTTGACAGCTGGGAGTAGAATGGTACAAAAGCTCACACTGGAAAGAGGGTGCAAAAGTACAAAAACAAAGTGATTGGTTAATATTCTGGGGCCTGATTCATTAAGGATCTTAAATGAAGAGGATCCCTATTTCAGTCTCCTGGACAAAACCATGTTACAATGCAAGGGGCGCAAATGAGTGTTCTGTTTTGCACATAAGTTAAATGCCGACTGTTTTTTCATGTAACACACACATATCAACTTTAAATTCCAGTGTACAAATAAGCTATCAAGTATTTGTGTTTTATATGAAAAAACAGTCAGTCCATTAGAAGGACAGAGTACAAGTCCAGAGTAATTATGGGAAAGTCTAAGGGCTAGATTTACTAAGCTGCGGGTTTGAAAAAGTGGGAATGTTGCCTATGGCAACCAATCAGATTCTAGCTATCATTTTGTAGAATGCACTAAATAAATGACAGCTAGAATCTGATTGGTTGCTATAGGCAACATCTCCACTTTTTCAAACCCGCAGTTTAGTAAATCTAGCCCTAGCTGTCATTTTGTAGAAGGTACTAAATAAATGAAAGCTAGAATCTGGTTGGTTGCTATAGGCAACATCCCCACTTTTTCAAACCCGCAGCTTATTAAATCTAGCCCTAAATGTGATAGTATGCAGTACATTCAAGTGACGTTTTCACTTTTGCAAGTTATGCTCTTTTGAGTAACATTAAATAATCCACAACCATCACACACAGCATTTGTACAGCTGGGCTATGAGATTGCTGTTTGGGACATCTCCTCTACTCTTTTTCAAACACACACACACACACACACACACACATATACATACACACACACATATCTAGAGTAGTTTATGCCTTTAAAAAATGGATATAGTCATTCTATAAAAATTAAATGTTTACATGGAAAGTTATTTGTCTATATTTCACATTTATATGTTTCAGGAGTCCAGCACTTCTGGCATACCATATTGCTTCTATCCTGAAGACTTTGGTTACGTTGTTGAGAATGAACAGGTCACAGCTACAGGTATCACTGTGGATATCTCGTTGGGTACCAGAATGTTACCACGTTACAGTAAAGCCACCTCTATCAACAATCTGCGTGTTGCAGTAACATTCCATGAAAACCATATGCTCCAGTTCAAGGTAACTGACAGTGTTAAATCGTTGGTGGTGGCTGAGGAGCTTAAGATATAGCATTCCATCTGTCCCATATCTTCTAAATGGAAATGTTATTTTTCTACTTTTTCATTATATTCCTGGTTCAATTACATTGACAGAATAAGAAACAATAATTTCAGACGACTTTTTTTTTTACCATTTTTTAAACCCAAAATGATACAAGGGGTGATTTTTTATGGACAGACCCAGAGGCTGGCTGGCAGAATTTAGCCTGGTACGCAAGCATACACAACTGGCGCATAAGTATTGGCCCATACTTAAAGAGTGGTTTTCGGTACAATATATGTATGTTTATTAATATATATTGCATTTTATTTCCTTATGTTCCTTCCCCCTACAACACCTGGGGGGCTGGTATATATTTATATCATATTATATTAATAAATTATTTAATATTGTTATATTACAGTACTGAACACAGGGGCTGTGCTTTAAACAACTGGGGGTAAATGTATCAAGCTGAGAGTTTTCCAGCTAGTTTGAAAAACCAATCAGATTCTAGCTATCATTTATTTAGTGCATTCTACAAAACGATAGCTAGAATCTGATTGGTTGCTATAGGCAACATCTCCACTTTTCAAACCCGCCGGAAAACTCTCAGCTTGATACATTTACTCCCTGATGTTTTTGCCAGCAAAAGGGCTTGAGCAGAGCGCTGGGTGTCACCCGGGTACAGAGCTGGATTAAGGCTCTGGGGGGCCCGGAGCACTTAAGACAGGCATGCCACTATTCTGTCACATAGTTATCATTGTAGACAAATTTTAGACAAATACACAGACAATACTGTGTGCACTATTGTTAGGTGCCTCCCCACAACATTAAAATAATAGTATTCACATTTCATAAATAGGTCTATTTCCCTCCAACCAGCCCTGACATTGAATTAATGGCATACACAGTTAATAAATAGACCTATTTTCGTTCAACCGGCCCCAACATTAAATTTATAGTATTCCCAATTTATAAATACACATATTTCACTCCCTCCAAACAGCCCCAGCAATAAATTTTAAAACTCATCCCCACATTTAGTTAATATCCCCAAACCACCCCATCATTACATTAAATGATCCATCACCCATCTTAAATTGATAGGCCCCACTATTAAATTAAATAGCCCCACCAATTAATGAAATTGCCCCACCATCACCCCACAAATAAAATAGCACCCATTAAATAAATAGCCCCCACCTGCACTCCACCATTAAATTAATAGCCTGCCTCCCACATTATGTTAAGAACCCCAACTCACTTCCTCACACATTATATTAAAATCCCTCCCTCCATTCCCTCACACATTATATTAACAAACCCCTCTTCCCTCACACATTATATTAACATACCCCCCCTCCTCTGCCAGTTTTGCTGTTCTGCACACATGGGACTGTGCCTGTCAAGCGATGCACTTCCAATGTGACACTGGGTCTCTTATCCCGATAGGAGGGAGCCACACACAGGGGGAGGGAGGCAGGAAGGGACGGATCATAAGATCTGCAGCCTAAAATTGGAAGGTGGCTGATCCCGAAGGAAGGGCAAACCACCAAGTACTATACTGTCCCTGCACCGGCCCAAAATGACCTTTGGCTGTACAGTTCAGCCCGCCCCTGGACAGAGCAACCTTCGTGTCACTTGCATAGTCTGGTTTTCAGTTCAAAAATATGAATCCTACATATAACAATTACTGAAACTTAAAACAATACATCATGGTACTTTTAATTACATTTACGATGCAGTTCATTCAGACATGTAAAATATCTGTCCAATTTGAGTACAGTAAACATTTTATACTTAGCATGGACAAATACCCTGGACTACATCTTTAAGTTTGAAATTGACAGATTTGAAGATATTAATTCATACTATTTTGTTAAGTGAAACTCCAGAAGAAAGTTGTTGAAAAACAATTTTAGACTGATTGACAAGCACCTCGGCCTTTACCCATTACCGAGTAAGATTGCCATCCTGTCTCCTCATTTCATAGTGTTTTCTGCTCTGGATATTTATGCAAAAAAGAAAACATGAGTATTAGTTTAACATTATTGTTTCCTTTCCATAGATCTTCGATCCTAACAACAAAAGATATGAAGTCCCTGTACCATTGAATACACCCAACAGTCCAAGTAGTACAGAGCAAGAGCGGCTTTATGAAGTTGTTGTTGTTAAAGATGGGAAATTTGGACTTCGTATCATCCGGAAAAGCAATCGTGCTGTTGTGTAAGTAAAAATGAGTGGTCAACTCCCATGTGTCCCAGGTTTCCAAGGACAGTTTTAGTTCCAAGAAAAGATTTTACCACCAAAAATTCCTGCCTTTTATTCATGTTGAACTTTATTTTGCATCTAAAATGTATTTTTGTGTGGCATTGACACTGTGACCATAGTTCATATGACATTTATGCCTCAGTTTTGTGCAGCTCACTGATAGTAATAGTACAGCATTGGCTAAAGAGGCTACTGCTCATGCATCTTATGGGGGTGTTACTGCTTGGACCAATAGGAAGCCACAAGATCTGTGTTCCACTTGGTTACACCCCTGTCTGTCAGACCTATTTGGTTAATTAACACTATTAAAAAGAGCTGAACAGGCTCTGATTCATTACCAGAAACAGAGGAGTCACAGAAAAACTTGTTTCGGCATGCAGTTCCCAGGAATTTGCTTATGGGAAAGAACGTTTTAATGGGAGCCCCACATATGCAAAGATTGGACATGTGGCAAAAAAATACTACTACAATATGTGATAGTGGAGGACAAAAAAATATAGGACAGTCAGTCAATACCTGCTGTAGTGCATGTGGCTCAGTAATATTCTGAGAAAAGTTTGAAATTTGCAACCCTTGTAGTAAAAGCAAGGATAGGCCTAGCCATTGCACAGTTTCTGTTGATCTAAGTGGTCCTATACTCGTAGCAGTGCAGCATCCAGGAGGCAATGGCATCTCTGACATCTAGGCCAGAAAATTGTCATCTTGATGCAGTTGCTCTGAGAAACTACAAATAAAGTTCTCATTCATCAGTAGAACCAGTATAAAATTACTGTTGATCTACATGTGCTTACTTGTAAAAAGAAAATGTGTAATGTTTAATCTACTTTCTTTCATCAGCTGGGATTCTTATTTGCCTGGAATGACCTTTGAAGACATGTTTCTTCAGATTTCCACCCGTCTTCCCTCAGATTATGTCTTCGGACTTGGGGAAACTGAACATAAAACCTTCCGACATGAAATGAAACGCAGACCTATAGGACTATTTGCTAAAGACCAGCCTCCAGGAGTAAGTATATACTAGACATTATTGGTATTATTATTAATATTGCATGTTTGTAAGGCGCCATGGTGCTCCACAGTGCCTTATAGTAGGGGAAACAGGATATGCAAAAAGAGGGACATGCAGTGTAGACAAAGTAAATGCAGACATGACAACAAAGGGTTTGGAGGGCCCAGTTCATTAGAGGGCTTACATTCTAAGTGGAAGAGGGCACAGCTGAAACAAGAGGAGGAAGTGTGGCTCAAACTGGAGATTGGGACAGTTGTGAGGGTGCAGTAGTGCGAGTAGAATCATCGGGGATAATCTTAGTTCTAAAAAAAGAGATGGTTTTCAGAGATCATTTAAAACTTTTAATGCTCTTGGAAAGCCCGATCGGGTGTGATAGAGAAAGTAGGCAGAAGCACGGGAGAAGTCTTTTAGGTGGAAGTGAGAGATGGTTACCAGAGACGAGACGAGGCGCAGGTCAGCGGTAGATCTAAGAGGGAGGGAAAGTATTTTGAAATGAGATATGAGATATATGAAGGAGTGATGTTGTTGAGGGCTTTGTAGGTAAGGGTGAGTAATTTAAATTGGATTCTGGAGGACACAGGGTGACAATGCAAGGATATGCAAAGTGGTGCAGCAGATGTGGAGCTGTGAGAGAGGAGCATCATTTTTGCAACAGCATTTAGGATTGAATGAAGTGAGGATACATAGGTGTCGGGAATGCAAGATAACAGGAGGTTGCAGTAGTCAAGATGGGAGATTATGAGAAAATGGATATGAGTTTTGGTAGCATGTTGAATAAGAAAAGGGCATATTCTGGCAATTTCTTTTTAAGGTGGAGTGGACAGGACTGGGAGAGAGTCTGGATGAGAGGAATAAAGCAGAGCACAGAGTCAAGTGTGACACCAAGGCAGCAGACTTAGGAGACTGAGGAAATTGTGGTGTTATTGACAGTGAGGGAGTTTTAAGGAGAGGAGGAGATTCTGTTAGGGATATGTTGAGCTTTAGGTAGTGTTGGGACATCTATGTGGAGATAGTTTAAAGACAGTTGGTTACACAAGATAATAATGAAGGGGAGAGGTAAGGGGAAGAGATATAGATTTGGGAGCCGCAAGAGTAGAGCTGATACTGGAGGCCAAATGAGCGTATAAGTGCCCCAAGAGAAGAATTGTACAGTGAAAAAAGTAAAGGGCCAAGAACAGAGCCTTGTGGAACCCCAACAGATAGTGGAGTAGAGGGGAAGATGTGCCAGAGGTGGAAAAACTGAATGAGCGGTTCGATAGTTAGTAAGAGAATCTGTCATGAATGTAAATAGAGTGAAGGGTGTGTAGGAGAAGAGATTGATCAACAGTGTCAAAAGTAGCAGCAAGGTTCAGGAGAATTACTATGGAAAATTTACCCTTAGACTTTGCAATAAGTAGATCATTAATCACTTTTGTGAGTAGCAGTTCTAGTGGAATGTTGGGGGCGAAAGCCTGATTTCAGAGAGTGGAGAATGGAGAGAGAGTGAGACAGGCAATTGTACAGTAATCACTCAAGTAGTTTAGAGGCAAAAAGGAGAAGAATAGAATGGTAGTTGCAGAGATAGGCTTGATCAAGAGATGGTTTCTTCAGAATTGGGGAGATGAGCACATGTTTAAAGGTGCATGGAAATGTGCCAGTGGAGAGAGACAGGTTGAAGAGGTGAGTTAGAATTGGGCATGCAGTGGGGGAGAGGGAGCGGAGAAGTTAGAAGGGAATAGGGTCAAGGGGACAGTTGTAGGGCGGGATTATGATATGAGTGCAGATATAACATTTGATTTATGAATGTAACTAAAATAACATTCATATAACTACTTTCAGGGTTAATTCATTTACTTTTGCAATTCTACTTATTTACACAACGCTGTGTGTGATTATATAAATAGTTTACAGTGGGTATTCTGCAATTTCTCTAACATTAAAGGTCATTGATGTATTGCAAAATATGGAATTGCAAAGCATATCCTTTGCACCGAATTGTCCACCACTCTTAGAACATGGACCATTCTCACATTCCAGAGTGTGAAGCTGCCACTACAAAAACACTCTGACTACTTTAGTGATATTGTGGGTTGAGCTTTATATGTGCATGGTGGAATCAGTTAAAAACTTCACTTCACAAGTCTATGCTACTACCACTTTAGGAGAACTTTTTCATTAATTTCATTTTTTGAAAACAAATAATCCTTCGGTACTTTTTTTGAGAGAAGCATGCTCTATGGCCACCTGAGAACCAGTGAATCACCCCGGTAAATGCACCCTTGCGAACACCCTTACCAACTGAATTCTAATTTAAGTAACTTGTTCCACAAAATGAAGTTTCAAAATATTAATGCAAAGTTAGGCACATAAGTGCACCTAGCCTGCGTTTGGCTGAACTTCTCTGATCTGCACAGGTCCTGCTTTCAAATCTTAAAATGTAAGACCCCTGCAGGTGCAGCCATATTGATATGCAAATCCATGTGCTTCCCATGAAAATGGGTTCATTCACAAAATAAGCACATGACATCACAAAAAAAATAAAAATCTGTATCTATATACGTTTCAAGTGGCTTCCTGTAATCCCAAATTCAGCAATATTTAGTAAGTTACAGTGCTGATAAACAATTAATCTTCGGATGTAAGGCCCGTAGCGTGCCTTTATTTTTGTGTAAAATAGCTCAGCGCATGCTCAGAAACTGACTTTATGCCAGTGACCTCAATTACAAAAAATTCATGTTCAATGTAAATGACACTTCCGACTGCCAACAAGTTGAAAGGCAGAACGGGGGTGGGAAGGGGCAGATGCACATAGGCAATGTACAGTAAGGGTGTGTCAAGGTCGAGCTCACTCACATTAGTAAAATTCAAGTTTTGATGGGACTTGATTTTGCACATATGCATTGTGCGTATACTGAAGGGTGTTCTGTCTGTATGCATATGGCAAGTAGCATATAGTCCGGGGTACTTATACCCATATTCAAATGGAAACATTTCTTGAGATCTGCTTGTACTTAAATATGTGTGTACATGCATGCAAGTTATGTCTGATTTTTTTCAAATGCAAGTTGCATTCACATTGCGTTTGAAGATGAGTCAGGCCTTTAAATTCTAATGCTGTTTCAAATCACTGATGTAAATGTTATTTGTTATATTCTTTCAGGATCATATCAATTCATATGGTGTTCATCCATTTTATATGGGGCTGGATAATGATGGCAATGCACATGGAGTACTTCTGCTGAATAGCAATGCTATGGGTAAACACTTCGTGATTAACTTTTTACTTTTCTGAATCTTTGGATGTATTATGGGCAGCACGGTGGCCTAGTGGTTAGCACTTCTGCCAGGCAGCACTATGGTCATGAGTACGATTCCCAACCATGGCCTTTTCTGTGTGAAGTTTGTATGTTCTCCCCGTGTTTGCGTGGGTTTCCTCCGGGTGCTCTGGTTTCCTCCCTCACTCCAAAAACATACTGGTAGGTTAATTGGCTGCTATCAAAATTGACCCTAGTCTATCTCTGTCTGTGTGTCTCCCTCTCTGTCTATGTCTATGTGTGAGTGTGTGTCTATATTAGGGAAGTTAGACTGTAAGCTCCAATGGGGCAGGGACTGATTTAAATGAGTTCTCTGTACAGCGCTGCAGAATTAGTGGCGCTATATAAATAAATGATGATGATGATGATTATGCAGAAAGAGCCAAATGAAATGAATATTCTAGACATAAAAAGGGTGGAGGAAATGATATAAAAATAAATAAAGGTGTTGGGAGGAGAGGTGTTTAGTAGATAACGGAGGGAGAGTAAGTGATGAGCTAAAGAAACTATTACACCGGGCCAGTGATTTTGATAACAGTTGACAGGTAGTCATGGTGAAGCAGAAAGAGTAAGAGCCACACAGTGCTGACATACCCCCAAGAAAGGACACTTTGGGGTATATTTACTAAGCTACAGGTTTGAAAAAGTGGAGATGTTGCCTATGGCAACCAATCAGATTTTAGCTATCATTTTGTAGAATGCACTAAATAAATGACAGCTAGAATCTGATTGGTTGCTATAGGCAACATCTCCACTTTTTCAAACCCGCAGTTTAGTAAATCTAGCCCCTTGGGTCTATTTATCAAAGTGAGAAAAGCCCTATCACCGTCAAAAATGACAATTGCATGAGGAAGCTTATTTAAAAAGTATTGAGGTCGTCATGAAGGTGATAGCAGAAGGCATTACATTATTTAAATGAAGCATCTTTTATGTTAAAGAATATTTTTTTTAAATGTCTACTCTTGCTGATCCATAGTTCAACATTGGAGAACAATTAACAAGTAATGTATAAAGAGGATAAGAGAATTATGTTATAATGTAGGCATTGCCACACCAGACTACAAGAGAGAGCCGTTACATGTTCCATCTGTATTTTAAGGTTTAATCTAGCCGTCAGGGGCTGCCTTGGCTGGGAGGCAGGTGGGCATATGCCCCCCAGGCCAGTACCATAGTGGGCTCCCTTGGGTCACTGGGCCACCTGCATATTTTTCTTTTGAAATATTCCTAATAGATTGCTGAGTCAAGTCTTGACCCCCAGGCTAAAATCTGTCAGCCCTCCCCTGCTGGCCGGTAACTGGTGCTGGAGCTGAGGCTGGTGCTGTGTCTCTCACCACTATGTTTATAACCTGTTAACTTGTGTGAAGCTGACAAGTAAATGTCCAGTTTACATTATAACATATATCTTTTTAGCTAAAAGACAGTGCTATCACAGATGACTAGCAGATATGGAATGACTACAGGTATACAAGATCCTGGTGCACAACTAAGAATAGACATGAGGGGCCTGATTCATTAAGGATCTTAACTTAAGAAACTTCTTATTTCAGTCTCCTGGACAAAACCATGTTACAATGCAAGGGGTGCAAATTAGTATTCTTTTTTGCACATAAGTTAAATACTGACTGTTTTTTCATGTAGCACACAAATACTTGATAGCTTGTTTGTACACTGAAATTTAAAGTTGATATTTGTGTGCTACATGAAAAAACAGTCAGTATTTAACTTATGTGCAAAACAGAATGCTAATTTGCACCCCTTGCATTGTAACATGGTTTTGTCCAGGAGACTGAACTAAGAAGTTTCTTAAGTTAAGATCCTTAATGAATCAGGCCCGAGAAGAGAGCCTGGTCTAAATGTCAGTTTAAACGAGGTTACAGCAGTCAATGTGGGACGCTAGAAGAAAGTATATTAGTTGTTGAGTGAAAAATACAAGATGAGATAAGCAAACCCAAAAAAATAATGCAGTGAAAAATGTTATTATTTTATTATCAATGTTTTTTCATCACAGAACCCCTTTTTCAAGACCGCATTTTTATTGTGCAATTGAATTCTGATTGAAAACTTTATGTCATTTAATGCAAAATGCAAAGAAGATGACATTACAAACGATTGTTAATTAAACTGTTACTAGCCAAGGCTGAGCAAGTGACAATGCAATAGGCACAGCAATTGAAGGAAAGGAGTTTTAATTAGTTAGAATAGAGTTTTGTTACTGTAAAGGTGGTCAGGCTTTGTAATTCTCTACAAATGACTGATGATGGCAGACACACTAACTGGATTTACAGATGCCTTTCTTGAAATAATGGCATCAGTATTTATTAAATAACATTATGGTGGTATCTGATCCGGGGAATTAAACTTGCCATTTATGAAGTCAATTTGTTTGCTTATTTATCAGGTGTATAATGTAAGCACTGTGGTGACTTCTAATGGCAAAGTCATAAAAGAGAAATATTTCTGTGATACACTAATTTGTCATTTGCAAGATAAGCTCACTAGTGTATGTTTAGAGACTGTTACATAATTTAGCTGTTTCAATCCAATTTATCATGATTGAGTCAGATGTTGGATCATTACTGATAATACTGATATTACTTATTCAATAGTCTATTGTTTTCATACATAACATATATATTTTCAGATCTGACGTTACAGGAAACACCAGCATTAACTTATCGCACTATTGGCGGGATTTTGGACTTTTATGTAGTTATGGGTCCCACACCGGAGGTTGTTGTCCAACAATACACAGGAGTAAGATGCTGTTCATTAAAACTTTTATTTTTTTTATATAACTTTTATATTGCCTCAGTTTTCTAGCTTTTTGTTTATTTTCCTTAGCTCATTGGTCGCCCTGTTATGCCAGCCTACTGGTCTCTGGGATTTCAGCTTTGCCGCTATGGGTACAAGAATGACGCCGAAATATCTGACCTGTATAACGAAATGAAACGTGCTCAGATTCCTTATGTGAGTTAAATAATTGATTGCTGTTATTTACTTCAATGAACCCAATGTATTCACCTTAAATCAGGGTTTCCCAAACCCAGTTCTCAGGGCTCCCTAACAGTGCAGGTTTTCCGGATCACATGTGACATAATTAGGACCACCTGTGGATCTGTTACAATGTGTCAGTCAGTAATGAATACACCTGTGCTCCAGCAAGGAGATATGGAAAACCTGCACTGTTAGGGAGCCCTGAGGACTGGGTTTGGGAAACCATGCCTTAAATAATTGATATGTATGCCGCGAAATGTACAAAGTTCTTTTACCGATAGATGCGATACTGATACTAACTATGTTTGAATATTTCACTTAAACAAACAGAAGACAAAAAATATATAAAGGGCAGTTACAAAGAGCAAAATGGCTGTTATGCAGTACTAATACAGCTTTGGAGCTGATGCGCCACTTGATTTGAGTAGATGTACCTATATATCTACTGGGGGCAGATAGGTCTTAGGGTTTCCTATGCCTTATACTTGGACCACTGGGGTAAAGAATTGCCACTTTCATTAGTTAAACTGGCCACCTCCGACCAGGGGTGACCAGAAGAGTCCCAATATTTTTCAGCTCAGATTTGTAACTTCTGATGAGGGGACACATTGGTTTTTGCACTTTTCCAGGCTGGGTATGGTTTTCACTATAACAGGGGCACCTCATGTTCTTGGTTTCACTTTTATACTAGAATCCAGCCCAGACCGTATAGCTCTGGGGCTGTTTGGGAAGGTGAGCAAGCTGACTATTTTTTTTAATTATTTTTATTAATAGTAACAGTTCACTGTGCATGGGGACTGGCTTTATTACAGGTGGCAATTTTGCATGTGAAATATTAATAATTTGCGTGATGTGAATTTGGAAGGTTCTTTCTCAATCACTGAAGGCATCAGAGATCTCTTCTTTTTAATATAATTTACACAAACACCTGATAGCATAGTAAAATTTGTAGAACTTGGTTAACTATGACCCTTTTATGGTGAGAAGCAACATTAGGCTAAAGAAACTTTGCATTTTTGAATGTATAATAGACTCTTTTCTTAAAATTATTATGCTTTCGACTATCTTACTTGTTGAAGAAGGCATCATTTTGTTTTCGCATGTCACCATCATCATTTATTTATATATCGCCACTAATTACGCAGCGCTGTACAGAGGCTGCACTCACATCTGTCCCTGCCCCATTCGAGTTTACAGTCTAAATTCCCTAACATACACATACAAACAGAGAGATTCTAGGGTCAATTTGGTAGCAGCCAATTAACCTACCAGTATGTTTTTGGAGTGTGGAAGGAAACCGGAGCACCCAGAGGAAACCCACGCAAACACGGGGCGAACATACAAACTCCACACAGATAAGTCCATGGTCAGGAATCAAACTCATGCCAAGTGCTGTGAGGCAGAAGTGCTAACCACTAAGCCACCATGCTGCCCATATATTATATAAATAGCTGTTAATGCAGTACTTAGAAGATTCTTATAAGTAAACATAGCTAAATGACCATATGTATCTGTAAAACATTCCATTATAGTCCTCATCTTATATATTGCTATACGGCAATACTTGCACCATTGCACTCAAAGGGATCACAATCACAGACTGCAGTAAGTACCAGGCAATGTAGACAGTTAGAAAGTATGAACATACGAAGTTCATGAGCAAATGGTAAAAGCAAGAGTGAGAATGCAGAATAATATTACATTCCTGTTGAAATTGGACCCCTTTGACCTAAATCAAAAATGGTAATTTTCAACTCTGAATATCTTCAACAAAAAGTCATATGTTTTTTTTCTACAATTGGGTTTATTTACATAGGAATCTCTCTCTCCCCATTGGTATATTTCCATCACTATTTAAGTTCGCATTTCTCCTATTCTGAAAAACATAATATCAAATTTTGACCCTAACTCTCTCTCAGATTACCGTCCCATCTATCAACTCCCACGCCCCTCCAGGCTTGTTTACATTCTCCTCACGTGCATCTTTTCCTCACACATCCTATTGGACTTGCTTCAGTTAGTCATTTGTTCCCAACACTCCACAGAGACTGCACTGACTAGTAGTTAGTCCTAAATCTAAAGACCATTACTCACTTTTAATTATCCTGAACCAGTCTGCTGCATTTGACACTAATGACCATTCACTTCTCAAACAAATGCTTCTTTCCCTAGGCCTTCACAACTGTTTTGTTCTGGTTCTCATCCTACTTACATCCTTATTTCCTACATCCTCTCTGCTTCCTCTATCAGTTAGAGTCCCAGAAGGCTCACTCCTAGGCACTCTACCATTCTCTATCTCTACCACTTCTCTTGGAAAACGAAGAAGCTCCTTTTGATTTCTGTATTATCTCTATGTGAATGGTTACCAAATGTATCTATCCTTTCCGAATTACATCTGTGTTGACATGCATTACTGAATGTCTTTCAACCATTTAATTTTGGATATCCTTTCACCACTACAAGGTTAATCTTTTAAAACCTAAGCTAATAATATTCCCACCACCCATCAGAAGCTAGCTAGCCGACATTCCTGACATTTCTGGTGACAATATAACCATCAGCACTACCCCTCATGATTGCTTTCTAGGTGTCATCCTTGACTCAGAACTGTCATATGTTCCTCACATCTCATCTGTATCCAAATCCAGTTACATACATCTAATAAAAAAAAAATCCAGAATACACACATATTTCACAACAGACACTTCAATAATCCATTATCTCCCAAATTGGCTTTTGCAATTCCTTTCTTACTGGTTATCCTCTAACCAGATGTTCACCCTTACAATCTATTTTGAATGCAGTGGCTAGACTAATTTTCTTTGTAAAACATTGTTCTACTGCTGCTCCACTCTACATTGGTTACCAATATTTTACTAAATACAATGCAAAATATTTCTACTAACATACAAAGCCATAAATGAAATTGCATGAACATACATCTCTTCACTTGTTTCAAAACATCTCCAAAATCGAATCCTCTTCTCTGGACACGATCTGCAACTCTCATTGAAAATAAATTCCTGCTTCCATTACCATTTACAGGATTGTTTTCAGGATGCAATCATTTTGTGTAATTCCATCCCTCACACAAAAAAGTCTTTACTGTAGCCTGCAAACTGTCACACACTGGGCCCGCAGAGCACTTGGACGGAGCCCGGCGCACTTTCCTGTGTACCCCACTGGCCTCCTTTTCTCCAGCGCTGAGCGCCATATCTTGCTCATGGCAGGAAGCATATTGGATTGCATTTGCAGACCCATCTTTTATTAATTTCACCCTCCAGTCATTGGTTTAATAATTAATCCTTACAGACTTTTTAAGGCACCTGAGCCCCTCTAGTGGGGCCAGATCTTTGAGTTCCTCTGCCTAATCAAAATGGTTCCTTGTGGCTTCCTATGTGCTGTGTCTACAGCCTAAAGCCATCACCTGGTATCCCCCTCCATGCTTCCTAGGTTACCTGGACCTCCATGCTATCTGTGCCTGCAGACTATCACTCCATCTGATAGCCAGCTCCAAGCTTCTCAGCTTACCTGGACCTCCATGTTACCTATACCTGCAGATTATCACTGCCATCTGATATCCAGCTCACAAACGTCTCAGCTTTACCTGGACATCCGGACAACTCCTGAATGCTACCATCTAATATTCAGCTTACAAGCTTCCCAACTTTACCTGAACATCTGGAAACCTCTGGTAGCAGACTATCACTACTGTCTGGCATCCAGCTCACAAGCCTCCCAGCTTTACCTGGATATCCAGACAACCTCTGCATGCAGATTATCGCAACCATCAGCATACCTTGACCACCTGTATCCGCTTCTAGATCCCTTTGTTATGTCCAAGTGGTCTCACTTTGTACCCACTTGGAGGACTGTGAACTGCAGGGCAGAATCAGCTAAGGCCAAACCTCCTTGTGGAGGTCCCTGTTGAACACCTTCCCTTCGTTAGACACCTCGTCTCACAGTAGGGTAGCGTTAAACCAAGAAGATCACAAGGATCCGAGAGAAAACCTTATTGTAACACAAACCTTCAAACCTTCCTTGAAAACTCACTTATTCAGGCAAGCTTAGTAAATTCCCAACCTACCATCTTAACCTCCCTAGGCTATTCTTTTTGATCATCACCCATCTACACAGTTCACAAAAAGCTGGATCACATAGCCCCACTAAGCTCTTTTTTATTGCAATCTCATTGTAATCAGGCTGGATCAATAAGCAATATGTGACATTTAACCTCATGCCCTATTTTCTTAGGCGAACAGTACCCTGTAGTGTTATTTTTACTATGTTTGTTTCCATTTGTAAAGCACTACAGATATGATGTTACTATATAAAGATTCAGTTAATAATCATAATAGTGATAATTTTTTATACAGATAATTCTATAGGATTTGCAAGCTTTCTCTCACCACTATGCTCTGTTTATATTAATAAATATAAAATCTAAGTAATTTAATCGTTTCTTGATTCTAAAGGATGTCCAATATGCTGATATTGACTACATGGAGCGTCAAATGGACTTCACGCTTGGTGCTAACTTCTCAGGATTACCAGCTCTGGTTGACCGAATAAGATCGGAAGGAATGAAATTTATTATACTTTTGGTGAGTGATGTGTATATAAACAGAGAATGAGATGAGAGAAGGAGAGAGAAAGTAATAAAGAGATAATACAACATGTTTAATGCCAAAACTGTACTATAAATCCAATATCATAATACCTGTATTCATGGTATTTGAGCTCAAACATTTTCACTTACTAATCAATGTTTAGTAAACTGTTGGAGGATTGTGATTCAATACTCAAATGCCTAAAGCTTACTACCAATATCATTACTTTATTCAAGTCTATCAGTCCTCCTCCTAACTTCCTTGTCCTGGCTCTCTCCCCCAGTTAGTATCACCCAATTTGTGTCTCCCCCTTCCCATTAGGATGTAAGCTCTCATGAGCTGGACCCTCTTTCCTTGTGTGCTCCTTCTACTGTTCCTTCACCCTCTGTACCTCTTGGCCAGCTTCCCTAGCCCTGTTTTCTTAAGCTTTGGCCTACTTCTCGCTGATTACTACCATCACTTTCACTATCTGTCCCAGATATAATCTGATTTGCTTTACCCTGTCTCCTGTGTTTGTATATAATTTTGTATCATGTTGTGTCTTGGTTCTGTTTTCTGTATATGTAATGTACAGCGCTGCGGACCCTTTGTAGGTCCTTATAAGTTAAAGATAATAATAATAATAATAATAATAATAATAATAATAGTATAAACTATTATACAATGTTACATACTATGGACCTGAGTCATTAAGGAGGGTAAGGGAAAAAAGGAGTAAATTTGATCCTGGACAAACCATGTTATAATACAATGGGTGCAACTTAGTTTATCAGTTTGCATGTAAGGAAACTACTGGCTACATTTTCATGTAGCACACAAATACTTGATAGCTTTATTTTTACACTGAAATTTAAAGTTGATTTAAGACCTGACCTACCCAACTATAACTCTGTCCCCACATTTTAAATTTGCCTCCCCCTCCAATGCAACATGGTTTTGTTAAGGTGCAAATTTACTCTGTTTGTTTTGCTTTGCTCTCTTTAATGACTCAGGCCCTATATGTTTTGAACCAAGTACTTTTTGTATTTTAAACAGGTAACAAGACTTTGGTTCCAAATATCTTACATTTCCTAGAAAAGTGTTTACTTTTATAACTTTTGAAAATACATTTGTGCAGAACAATTGTCAGCTCTTCATATACACAGATTCAGACTCTCAGCCATGTAGTGAATAAAATAGAAGAATTATAAGAATGCTAGGTTTTAGACTTCACCTTATACACTGTCCATTCTCTATATTGGGTATATAGCAACTTTTGCTGCATAAAAGTAAAAGAACCACAATCTAAATAATTTACGGGGCAATTGTGTTTGAACTGGAGACGAGCAGTTAGGTTTAGATTGGGAGAAATTCATTGGAACTGCATTTTGTGGTACAAGTTTGAACAGAGCTCTGAGTTTCCAATGAGAAATTCAGATTCTGAAAATAAGGCAAAAACATAATTTCGGTTACATTTCAGATTTTGAGAGTTTTGAACCGAGATCTTCTATATATAGCCCTCCTTCCTGTTCTCAGCTGCCATTTTAGAATTGTTAGCATGTGAGGATGATGTTTGTTGCAATTGTGAGCTCATAAATTGGGTTGTTTTGGAATTCAGTCCCTCTAGTCTTAAAATCTTCAAGGGTTCTCTGACAACCCACCTCTTCAGGTTAGTTTATAAAATTCCTCAACCAGCCTCTTAAGCTTGCTAAAGTACCATATTACCACCCTCTACACAGTTCACATGAGACATGTGTTATTCTATGCTTAATCAACCCTCTGACCCATGACCCGGTGGTTATAGTAAAAACAATTGCCACAACCCCGACAACCAGGATACCTACAAATAAACACAGATTTGAAAAAAAAAATACCTTAATATAAACAGACTTTCCTAAAAAGTAACGCTGCACATCTCCGATGGGTGGATCAAGTAATTCCGAAGGCAGAGGTCTCCAGCACATTAGTTCCGCGTCACTGAACAGTGCGACCTTTAAGGCAGCAATGTTGGGACCCCACAGGTTAAGTGTTTCATTAAACACTGTCTTCGGAATTACTTGCAGTCAGCATGATCCACCCATCGGGAATGTGCAGCGTCACTTTGTAGGCAAGTCTGTTTATATTGATGTCGGGTTTTTTTTCAAATCAGTGTTTATTTGTAGGTATCCTGGTTGTCGGGGTTGGGGTACCTGGAAAAACGTACCCAATCCCTCCGGCTCACATTGCTGTGTGAGTAGATCATATAGCCACTGAGCACTATCTACATTTGCGATCTAACTGGATCAATATGTAATATGTTGCACTTAACCTCATGTATCAAACCTCTATTGTCATATAGATTGTAAGTTTGCGAGCAGGGCCCTCTTACCTCTCTCACTGTAATATCCAGTCTCGTTCTATTACTGTGTTGTTTTCAATTGTAAAGCACTACACCATATGCTGGCACTATATTAATAATAATAATAATAATAATAATAATAATAATAATAATAATATTTAATATTGGTTACACATCTGCTTCTGATGAAACGGCTCGTGTAGCAGAGAAACGCATCAAGCAATTAACTGGCCGGATCATACAAGTGCATATTCTCTCTATTCAAGAGATTTTGACGACTCTAATCACGGATAGCACAGGCGTTTTTGACACTCTACCAAACGCTATCAAGCGAGACACCTTTTTTCCTGCAAGGTATTCCACAGCTTAGCACAAATATTTTCTCAATATACAAGCGCTCATGAGCAGGACAGTTGAGTCTTCTGTTCGATCCGCAAGCTGCATTAACCAGCATCCGGAACAAAGCTGAATCTATCTGGGGATCTGGTCAAACTAATCCCTGCTCCATGGGCTGGAGCCGAAAGAAACTGTGTTTCTGTATATAAGTTCCGAGATGGCAAATCTCTCTGATGTGTAAATGTGATCATTGCTGAATCCAATCTATTCATTAGATTTGTTTATATAAACATATACATCTACCCAATACTAATGGCGATATATGATCTCCAACAAGTATGTTATAAGCTCTCTTTTGAGAATATATGCAATTCAAATTTATAACGTGCTTTCTGTCCTATAATATGCATGACCAAAAGTGATATATATATTTTTATGTATTTATTGGTGTTATAAATGTTATATCAAGCGCCCACTATTTGTCTACATATCTTTTGGCTACACATATACCTGTTATTTGGCATTAAATACATTTTGACATTTTATCTAATAATGTTATGCTAAATTACTAATTATGTGTCTTTCATCTATAGGATCCCGCCATTGCAGGAAATGAAACAAAGCCTTATACAGCTTTTGATAGAGGTGTCGCAGATGATGTGTTTATCAAATGGGCAGATGGAAGTGGCATAGTGTGGGGGAAGGTATGTATAATTATAAATTGCTTAGACCAGAAAGGTTAGTAACATTAATTTTTGAAAATAAATAAACTTTACAAGTATAAGCCCTGTCCATAACTCTTGTCTGGACAAACATCCTCACTCTATCATCCACCTTCTAATGCTTCTCACTTCAACAGGGCCGGATTTACATATTTACACCATGCGGTGGTTGCACATCCTTCCCACAGTTCCTTCCCATTCACTGGCATCTCATCTTTTATGTAGAACATAGTTGCCTACTCTCCCGGAATGTCCGGGAGACTTCCCAATTTTTGGGAGTTCTCCCGGACTCCCGAGAGAGCAGGCAAAAATCCCGGATCCAGCTGTCCCCGTTGCTCAAGATGGTGGGAGCGGGGGTTAAACGCGTCTTTGTGGCCCTGCCCCCTTCTGCGATTGGCTAGAATTGCCTAAGATTGACAGTGGCGCAGCCAAACGGCGCACCATGCGTGGCCACGCCCCCTTGATGGACCCCCTCCCAGACAGCTGCCTTCAAAAGTATGATGTAGAACTTTCTATAACGTTTAACGATATTACTATACACAAATAATCCCCTTTCCAGTTAAATGGGTCCTTTATAGACTTATAGTTTTACTACCTCCGCCCAGTCTTTTTAACATTTTCCCACCTCAATTTAGCTCACATTAGTTAAGTTTCCTTCTATCCATAAATATTTTTTAGTGATGAAAAAAAGTTTGATATTTACATTGTTCAAGAAGTCACTGTGTACTTAGAAAGACCGACTGCCTCTTTTAAAACAAGTATGATTATTCTTAACCAGTGTCTAGAAATTGTATCCGTATGTGGATTATTTAAAAAAATGAGATGTTCATGGTTCATTGATGTTCAAACCTGCTTAATTTTAATAATATGTTAACATTTGTTCATTATTCTTCTCCTTTAAGGTTTGGCCAGATTTGCCCGACATCTATGTTGATGAGTCCTTAGACTGGGATACACAAGTTGCGGTAATAACATTTTACTAACACAATAAACTTCAGCTAAAAACAACACATTCAGCATTATTCATAATACATCCAAGATATTCTACCCCGGCTCTGATTACCAGTAATGCAACTTAAGCTTATGTCCAGAAGTTAGTGACAGTTGCTTTCAGAGAAAGGGATAGGCATATGTACATGGTTGCTGACAATGAATGTGATCATGTTTGTGACAGCTGAACATGAGTCAGGAAATGACACAGTGCTGATGACCTTACATAATTTTGATGTGGGAATTATGTAAAATTGGCACTTGGTTGGGAAAGATGTAAAAAGTAACACAAAGGATATAAAACTGAAATATATATGTATTGTTCTTATCCTTCTTTTGTTATTATTATTTTAGCTTTTCAGAGCTTATGCTGCATTCCCTGACTTTTTCCTTGAACGGACAGCCAAATGGTGGCACCGGGAGGTTGAAGAATTCCGACAAAAACATATTAGGTTTGATGGACTCTGGATAGTAAGTAAACCTAGTAATTTAAACTAGTAGTAATAACACAATATGTAAAAAATATATAAAAGTGATAGTTAACACATTTTATAAAGACATTAGCTGTAATATTTATTTTAGTTTTGTTGTCTTCTAACTGGATAAAACAATAAAAGCACTTAGATTTGCGGTTCTGTGAATCTCTGTAATATAGTCACCATATTGAGTGTTCTACATCATAAATCATAATGCATGCGCAGCAGCTCTGTTTCGACAGCACTGTACTATACAGCAGCCACGGCGCTGTCAAAGAAGCATCTGCTACTTGAGGGTACAGACTTGCAAAATTTGCATATAAAGCATTAACGTGGCACATAATCAACCTTCCACACACATTATATTATTGCTAGCTCTTTGTTTATATTAAATGCATAGATAATTGTGTCAATATTTACAAACTAATTTATTGTAAATGTGTTTTATATCTAATGTTACTCTTTTTTGTCATATACATTATTTATCCATATTCATGAGTTAAGACTGGTAGTGAAAGATAGGCAGATACATGTTCACACAGAGAATATAAGTAGCATAAGGTATGGTATACTCTAAAAACATTTGTAGTACTTAAATTGCAAAATGTGAAAGAAACTTATTTACTTCCACACAAAATATGTAATATGAGATAAAGAAATACACTTTATTTATTTGTATACACACAACGATTTAGACCATTAGTTAGGTAATTTTCGAACAAATAACCACGCAACATCTGTCGGCTGATGATGGTGATTTGACTATGTACCAGGGATATTGACTGATCTATCCTTGCACTGACAACCTGACATGCATATCTCATGTAAAATAGGGGACCTCTTAATAAGTTGATTGTAGGAGCTGATTCTCATAGTGTATTTGTGGTGAACGGATTCCTAAGAGTAACATTGGAACGCACGGGTATTTCTGTATATAGATAAATAGTTACCTTTGGGGTTTGGACTTATAAGTTTCAATTTGGTTCACTTGACCACTCTTGACTCGTCATTTCTCCTGACCTAGCTTATTGGCTTGACCCATCGATACTGCAATGACACCCCTCCCCACTCCCCCGGTAGAGAGGCAAAGACCCAATTCACAAACAATAATGGTGACTCTTTAGAAAAGAGGCGTCTAAGGGGAGATATGATTACTATGTACAAATATATTAGGGGTCAATACAGAGAGCTTTCATGGGAACTTTTTACCCCAAGGACTATACACAGGACACGCGGTCACCCCCTAAGGTTAGAGGAGAGGAAATTTCACAACATGCAAAGGAAGGGGTTCTTTACAGTAAGGGCAGTCAAGATGTGGAATTCATTGCCAGGAAAGGTTGTGATGGCAGATTCAATAGATATGTTTAAGAAAGAGTTAGACAAATTTTTAGCGGAAAGGTGTATCTAGGGATACGACCGTTAATTTAAAATGAAGGATAGTAGTGGATATAGGGTAAAAATAGGACTGCAATATTGAGTCTGGGGGGATTTTCACAATTGAAACAGATTGGCGGTTGCTTACTCTGGATTAATTTCAAATATAAGTGCAGGATCGCAGGAGATCCAAAATAGGTTGTACTTGATGGACTGGTGTCTTTTTTCAACCTCATCAACTTTGTTACTATGTTACTATGACTCAAGAAATCAACATTTTAGAGAAATACTATCCAGTTTTATTAAATAGCTATGGAATTTAGTACTTCAGTTCAAAGGGGATTATAAATGAATTGAAAAGGACTCATCTTCAATTATACACCTCAATAAATTACTATGACATTACCTTACTTCATCTATAATACCCATCAATAAGGTTCAATAATTATGTAATTTGAAAGCTATTCACCTATCCTTTTGTTAACAAATATTGTAATGGTAATATAACTGATTATGTACCATGCGTGTGAGAAAACAATAATCACTAAACTGATTTACTATCAATACTTTAAGACTATTGCGTGACATAAGGAGGTACCTCCAATAAATAACTGTAACTCATTTGTAATTGTGTTATAGTCGTTAGTATTGTTATGTATGAAATACATAGGTATATATATATATATATATATATATATATATATATATATGTATATATATATATATGTATATATATATATATATATATATATATATATACAGTATGTATAGTTCCACAAATTGGTAAAATATTTGCGGTGGTGCACATGTATTCTTCTAGCATTGTGACCGGTTTATTATGAAGATTACAAATATCACAAATTGCTACAGAAGCAAGTCAATTTAGTGTGAACATAGATGCGTGGCCATTTTAATATTGGCTTCTGGTTGATGTATCGTAGCAGCCGATTCATTTGGGAGTTTATTGTCAAAGTTTGGTCTTTGGTCCAGAAAAAAAACAAAAAAGGAAACACTGTTCCCCTATTACAGTAGAGCCTTGCCGCTAATTTATATAAGTAATCTCTGATCAGGAAAAACAGATGATGCTAAGCTATGATAGAACACTCAGGCAGCAGCAGAAAGGAAGGTTCTAAGACGGCAGTTCAAAAACAAAATGACAGTTACTCCACTCAACAGAGCTTTCACTTTGACTTCACTGACACTGGTCCTAAGAGCAGGTTTTTATTCTCACACATGCCAGTATTTCATACTTGCCAACTTATGGCAAGTATTATCCGGGAGCCTGCCGGGGACGGTGGGTGTGCAGGGGGCGGGGTTTCAAAAACGTGTAATTTTGGGGGGACAAACCTAGTGGGCAGATTCGGGAGTTTGCCACACTCTCCCGGGAGTCCGTGAGACTCACGCAAAATGCAGGAGTCTCACGGACATTCCGAGAGAGTTGGCAAGTATGCAGTATGTTTAACTCAGTCTCTTTATCTCTCTCTCTCTCTCTCTCTCTCTCTCTTACTCTCTGTCTCTCTCTGTCTCCTCAGCACTTGCCTCACACTAACTGCACTGACTTCTCTCCTACACTCCTTGCCATACTCACATCTCACTTGCCTTTGCCTATCTGTCAAAACTGTTCCTTTTTGCTGGCTTACTCTGCTTGTAACCGAGCTCCACTCCCTTTTACTTACAATTCTGCGCAGCCCCAAAGGCTCTCAGGATATGTATTTTTCTTTCACTACAGAGCAACTTGCATATGTGCAGAGTCACATGATCACAATCTGCTACACTCAGGCAGTGTTTCTCAACTCCAGTCCTCAGGACCCCCCAAGCAGTACATGTTTTCCATATCTCCTTGCTGGAGCACAGGTGTAGTCGTTACTGACTGACACATTTTGAAAGATCCACAGGTGGTCCTAATTATTTCACTGGTCACCTGGAAAACCTGCACTGTTAGTGGATCCTGAGGACTGGAGTTGAGAAACACTGTGGTACAGGGACACAGGGTTATTTTAAACAAACTATAGCTCTATACTTAGCACATACATAGCAGCAGTAATTTGTCCAGTAATAATATGTACAGAATTATTAATACATTCAGCAGTAGTAGTACACCTAGTTATTGTACTGTGCCCTGCAATTGGTGGAACAAAATAAATGTGGCCAGTGACATAACTAACTTTTGGGGGGTGTTACATATTTAGATTTGTTTCCATTACTATACTGTGTTTAATCCCTGAAATTCCAGTACATGCACATTTTCACTTGAAAGCAGTTTGCAATAAATATGGTAAAATTGAATTTATCGTTCTTCTTTATATTAGGATATGAATGAGCCAGCCAGCTTTGTACATGGATCTGTACATGGTTGCAGAGACGAGGCCTTGAACAAGCCTGAATATATGCCAGGTAGCAATTCATTAGTTATACTTTCATCAAACTTTTAGAAAATATGACACATTATGTTGGAAGCAGTGCTCAAAGTTGGCTATAGTGTGCCTGTTATTACCTATTCTCCCCACTTTGGCTGAAGCTAGTTGCATGCTCTACAAGCTTTTGCTTATAGAGCACGCTTCCTTTTCTGTCCATAGTGTTGGAGAGTGGTGGCCATTTTCTAGCAGTGCACCTGTAAGTAATAATCCACGTTCTTGAGAGGGGTGGCCATTTTCTTGTAGTACAGATTTTTGTCCTGCTAAATAAATACATCACTGAATTTACTTATTAAATTTTGTGTGCAGGAACATCTGAGAGCTCAGAATTGCCTATCTGCATCTTTATACTGATAATTACAATGTTATTTGGTTTAGGGTTTAATATTTTGTTTATACCACTATTTAACTACAAAATGTAAACCATGTACTTTGTTGCACTAGCAGGGAATAAGATGGTGATGTGGGCGTAGTGCCACTTATTACTGCCATAACCCCAGGTAGTTTGACAGTAGTTAGAAAATCTGTTTTATTATTTAGGCCATATAAGTCCTGTGGGTAAATGTATCAAGCTGAGAGTTTTCCGGCGGGTTTGAAAAACCAATCAGATTCTAGCTATTATTTCTTTAGTACATTCTACAAAATGACAACTAGATTATGATTGGTTGCTATAGCCAACATCCCCACTTTTTCAAACCCGCAGCTTAGTAAATCTAGCCCTTTGTGGTTATTGCTTGTTGTAGATTCAGTAGATTATTTTTGATTTAAGTTATATATTATTATTTTTTTAGCCTTGGAATCAAGAAATATGGGATTATCGCACAAGACTTTATGTATGGATAGTCAACAAACCCTTCCCGATGGAACAAAAGTTAGACATTATGATGTCCACAATTTATATGGATGGTCACACTCTAAACCAACTTTTGAGTGAGTTTTTATGTTTACATGTTAAAACTTACATTTAAATAAGTTATATTAGTAGCATGCAGATATAGGTATGCACAACAAAACACAGTGGGCCTGAGTTATTAAGGCACACATACCAAGTGCATCATGAATGTGTTATATTCCACACGCAAATTGGCTCTCTGCACTCCTGAAGTCAACAAGGAACAGATCTAAAGATATGCGAGTTGTAGACTACAGTATGTCTATGTGTAACATAAAATCTCAAAAGAACAAACAGAAAAAAAGCAATTTATGTTACCCGTCAATAATATAACATATATCTATATATCTATATGTATATCTATCTATCTATATATATATATATATATATATATATATATATATATATATATATATATATATTTATTCCCTTGGACATACTTAACAGACATTTTTACAGCTGCTCCTCATTGCAAACACATGTTAGAGCATGCATACGATACTGACATCAGAAGGACTCAGGACTTAGACTAGCCCTATAGATGATGCAAGACGTACAGCAGAAGAACAAGTAACTTTGCAAAGTCCAGAGCTTGATTTGGGCGTGGCTGCATGCGCTCAAGGTTGCCACGCCCTCCATGTAAATCAACGACAACCAAACGCCCCTTCACCGCTCTGTTCACTCAACGAAATCATAGGCTGAATTAAGTATCCTTTGCTTTTGAAGATGGAACGGACAGGGCTGCGTTTACGGACATATCTCCCAGTTTTAGGCATGCGCAGTGGGATTTTGTGTACGCTACGCTCAAAATCAGCAGATACGTGTCTTAATGACTCAGGCCCAATGTGTAAATTATACAATAATGGATAATAGTGCATCATTTTGAACTTATGGTATCTGATGTATTGTGGCTGGCCACCTAATGGTCTAGGCAGAGTAGGAGGTCGGCTTTTTAGATGTTATGCTCCTCAACATTCCAAATACATCCAGTGGCGCTGTCAGGGAATGTTTGCAAATTCAATGCTGCATCAGGGGGGCTGGAGATAGACTGCATGCCTTTGGAGGCTATTTACTTTCAATTTGGCATCAATCACTAGTGTGTAGGTGAGAAAAAATGTTATTCACAAATTGTGGTGGCATCTGTTGTCCCATAGAAAATAATACAATTGTGCTTTCATCACATGTCATGGGCAGCACGGTGGCTTAGTGGTTAGCACTTCTGCCTCACAGTGCTGGGGTCATGAGTTCCGACCATGGCCTTATCTGTGAGGAGTTTGTATGTTCTCCCTGTGTTTGCGTGGGTTTCCTCAGGGTGCTCCGTTTCCTCCCACTCTCCAAAAACATACTAGCAGGTTAATTGGCTGCTATCCAAATTGACCCTAGTCTGTCTGTGTGTGTGTGTGTGTCTGTATTAGGGAATTTAGACTGTAAGCCCCAATGGGGCAGGGACTGATGTGAATGAGTTCTCTGTGCAGCGCTGCGGAATCAGTGGCGCTATATAAATAAATGTTGATGATGATGATAATGTTTATAACCCAAGCTTTTAACTGCCTCACACAGGAACCAAACTGTGATTCAATGCAATTTCAGGGTTTATTGATTTTTATTGTGATACAGTGACTATTCAATGTAATGCAGCATAGTAAGAGGATACCTATAAGTTTACGAATCAGATGTTATTCCAAAATCACTGACTGTCCTGCATTCAGTACACAAAATCTTCACTAAGATCATTTAAGTACAAATATTGACTAATTTTTTTTTTTTCTAGTGCTCTGCGAAATATTACAGGAGAACGTGGAATAGTTATCTCTCGTTCTACATATCCATCTTCAGGACAGTGGGTAGGACACTGGCTTGGTGACAACACTGCCGCTTGGGATCAAGTTGATAAATCTATTATTGGTAAGCAATATGTCCTACTGAGAAAACATTTTCTAAGGAATGGCTCAAAAGTTTATCCTTCTGACTGTAAAATAATAAAACGTGTTGTATGACCCGGTTCGGTATCAGTTAGTTTGGCTGTTGGCTGTTGTTTTACTTCTCTGTTTTATCAACAACAACAACAGCATTTTATGATTGCGAGTTCCAGTGCAGGTAACAAAATCCGTATAATGACAATGCATTTTCTAAAGAATTTGCCAAGCACTTGATTAAATAATACTTCTAAAACAATAAAACTTACAATGGCAATACATTAAAGATAAATGTTTTATTTTTACTTGCAGGCATGTTGGATTTCAGTCTTTTTGGCATTTCATATGTAAGTAAAAAGTCGAACAACCAAACAATTGTTGTTTTTTATGATCAGGAATTGTGTTTTAGTTACCTCCTTGCTCCTCACTCAGTGACAATGAACAATATTTTTGCTCTGATCATGTAACATGAAACATGTTCTATTTGCCCATTTTTACTTACTTTTATGAATTTGAATGTTTCACGTTTTCCTCTTGTTAAGATATTAAGGGCCTGATTCATTAAGGATCTTAACTTGAGAAACTTCTTATTTCAGTCTCCTGGACAAAACCATGTTACAATGGAAGGGGTGAAAATTAGTATTCTGTTTTGCACATAGGTTAAATACTGACTGTGTTTTCATGTAGCACACAAATACTTGATAGCTTATTTGTACACTGAAATTTAAAGTTGATATTTGTGTACTACATGACAAAACAGTCAGTATTTAACTTATGTGTAAAACAGAATACTAATTTGCACCCCTTGCATTGTAACATGGTTTTGTCCAGGAGACTGAAATAAGAAGTTTATCAAGTTAAGATCCTTAATGAATCAGGCCCCGTCTCTCTTAATTGCGGGCAAATCGCTTCTCTCACACCTTTCCTAACATTTGCTAGGGTATACATATTTATGATCTAATGAATAGAAACAGTATAGAAAAAAATGTTACAGTATATTTTCGAGGATGTATATTTATCATGTGAAATAATAGTGGGCAGATTACTCTTTCTCTCTATAGTCAAAAATACGATACAGTTATACTTAAACAAAAATGTATGTACATAATCCTGTTAGAGCTGCTGCATGATCTTCCCAGTCATAGGATTTTGTTCTGTTTGTATAAACCACCCCCCATTTAAGCAGTAGTATAAATCCAGTCAGCATGTTGTATATTCCTTCATGCAATAAGTGGCAGCCTACTGCTAAATGAGTGTAATGCAGCCTCTGATTGGATGCGGTCATTATTCTTATCTTTTATTTGTAAGGCGTAGCAAGGCTTCTGCAGCGCTGTGCAAGGGGGGTTAGAACTGAAACAAATTAAATAAGTACATACAGATAATACTAATGGATACAGAGAAGTAGAATAATAAGTGCATGGATGCAATAAACAGAACAAATTGCACAATTATATGTTTGAGCCTGGTTGAATGGCCTGTGGGATGGAATTTTAAGAGACTGCATATTTATATTTGAAGGTGGGTTGTTCTAGCTGGCAGTATACAGTAGTTTTGTGTACAGCTTTAGCTCAGGGTCAATCATTTAGTTCTAGACGTGAGGGGTAGTTGGTGGTCCTATTTGTTACATGCTACAGAGAATAAAAGCTGTCAGGAAGAAATAGTGAAGTGAAAAGAAACTGCAAATCAGGGGCAAACGCAGGATTTGTAGAGGGGGGTTTCCGCACCATGCCACCAGTGGGCGTGACCAGCATGCATGGGGGCATGGCTATAACTTTAGACAGTGCTTGGCTGCTCTCCAACTCTTCCTATCCCCATCATATACATGGGCAATGCTGCGTGCTCTACTGTTAGGTGCACACAGCTCTCTCTTTTCGAGCAGAGCCGTGTGAAGCGGGGGCAGGGTCCAGCCACCTCAATTATACAGTGCCCCAGGCTTGGAGGGGGGTTTCCAGGCACTAGTAACCTACCCCCCCTTGGTTTGCCTATGCAAATGTACATAATGTTTGTATACTTGGCTCCTGCTCTTTTTCTATTCATACCGGAGGTACAGTAATATGGAAAAAAACTTTAGTAAAGTAGTAGAAAAACATGTAAGAAGCTGGTAGCCTTTTCTTAATGTGCAGCCAGGTAAATGTAAGCATACACATGAAAATTCTCCTGAATCATGAGAACATAGCTTAATTTGCATGTTGTTAGACTGTAGCGATATCATTGTATATTATAGATCTTTTCCTTAACAGATTGACGACAGCCAGATCCAGAATGACCAGGACTCTGCAATTCATAAAATATATGCCAAAACTATCTAAAATATAAAAAAGGGATTTTTGTATATGACCAGATTTATAAAATAGAGATGCAATATTTATTTAATCATTTTCAAAATATATAATTATTTACTGATCATAAGTTGAAGAAAAAAAAATAACTGGTTCCTATTTTTTTTATTTAGACTGGAGCAGACATTTGTGGATTCTTCCAAGATACCACCTATGAATTATGTGCCCGTTGGATGCAGCTTGGAGCATTTTACCCATTTTCAAGAAATCACAATGGAAAAGGATGGATGGTACATTATACAAACATTAATAAACTTTCATTGTGTACTTATAGAACATGCTGAGCCACATTTAGGCCCTGATTCATCTAAGGACAAAAGCCCATTTGCATGGCCTATCTTGTGTGAAATAGCTCTGCGCATTCACCAGGACAAGACTTACGTCAATGAACAGAATTGCATGTAAATCATGTCCTAACTCAAATGACACTTAGGGCTAGATTTACTAAGCTGCGGGTTTGAAAAAGTGGGGATGTTGCCTATAGCAACCAATCAGATTCTAGCTGTCATGTTGTAGAATGTACTAAATAAATGAAAGCTAAAATCTGATTGGTTGTTATAGGCAACATCTTCACTTTTTCAAACACGCAGTTTAGTAAATATACCCCATAGACACTTCTGCTGTCTACAACTTGAAGGGCGGAACAGGTGAGGGACGGGGCAGATAACCTAGACAATGTACAGTGAGGGCATACTGAGAGCGTGCCAACGCACCCGATTTAAGTTATGGCTTTCTCCCATGTATGTGTTTTTTAAACGTTTCATTTGCACCAGCTGGTGCAAGTGCCCAATGATAGTCATGACTAACATAGCATTGTCTCCCTTTTAAAAACTACACATATGCTTGCCACTAGATAGCACAGAACATGTCTATGCAAGTAAGAGAAACTATACAAATGGATTGTATGTACAGTGCACATTAAGAAACATCCTGATATATGTATTTAATGTAAAAAAAAAGAAAATCAAGCACATATGTTTATTAATGATTATAGTATTATGAGTTGTTCATTTATTTTATTTTATAAAAAAAAAAATTGCATTCTGATGGGACTTTATATTGCCCATATGCATGTGCTAGTCCTGTACTGTGTTCTCTCTGTTTACATATGGCAAGTCATTTTTAGTTAAAGCGCACGTACACCTACATTGAAACGAAAATGCTTGTATTTGAATACGGACAAACGTAAACTCAAGTTTCGTGCTCATTTTAAAAATGCTACTTTTGTGCAGGTTTTGTTTGAAGATCAATCGGGACCTTTATATCCTCAGGAAAAGAGTTGTTGATGCTCAGAAGGCTGGAAAGGGTTTCACAGCTATTACTAAAGCAAAAATCTGTGTATTAAATATTTATTATTTTATGTTTATATAAGCTTTACAAGTTAGAATATGATCAAGTTACATTTCAGGTAAAGAATAATGTATACAGATCACTTGTATGATTCATAGATTATAACTGTCATACAGATGCAGGGGCGCACACAGGATTTTTAAGGGGGGTTTCTCCTCCACCCAAAAAAAAAGAGAGAGTTGCTGCACATGCGCCCGCGCATGCGCAGCAGCTCCGTTTCGGCAGCACTGTACTATACAGCAGCCGCGGCGCTGTCAAAGAAGCTTCTATGACAGCGCCACGGCTGCTATATAGTACAGTGCCGCTATGTAAGGACACTTCTTTAGCGGAGGGGATCCTTCACAGTGGCGCAGCAGGGGTGGTTTCTGGGTCTCCAGAAACCACCCCTCCGCTAAAAAATGCCCTACATATCGGCACTGTACTATACAGCAGCAGCGGCGCTGTCAAAGAAGTGTCCGCGGTGGTGCTGTATTGAATATAGCACCGCCGCAGACGCTTCTTTGACAGCACCGCAGCCGAAACGGAGCTGCCGCGCATGCACCTCTCTAGGTTTGTTTTTTTTCTGGGGGTGGAGGAAACCCCCCCTGAAAAATCCTCAGTGCGCCCCTGCTTCAATATGCTGTTCTAATCAGTAGCTAATGTCGTAAAACCCATAAAGCAGCTTGATGCTTCTGTGCTCCCTGCTTGACAACAGGGTTGCTATAAATATTATGGGCAATTTTATGATACCCAGGTGTAGTGCCATTACTAATGTTATTACACATTTTCTTTTTATTGTAGAAACAAGATCCAGTAAGCTTTGATGCAGCATTTGAAGACTTATCAAGAGATGTCCTGAATATTAGATACACCCTTTTACCTTACTTGTACACCTTATTATTTGATGCTAATACAAAAGGTTCCACTGTGGTGAGACCACTGCTACATGAGTAAGTAGCTGATTTCATTGTATACTGTATTATTAAACACCTAGGGGTAAATGTATCAAACTGAGAGTTTTCCAGCGGGTTTGAAAAACCAATCAGATTCTAGCTATCATTTTATTAGTACATTCTTCAAAATGATAGCTAGAATTTGATTGGTTGCTATAGGCAACATCTCCACTTTTGTCACCGGAAATCCCTCAGCTTGATACATTTACCCCCTAGGTATTGTGTAACCTACCATTTAACATTCTGGGACATTTACCATATATAATTTGAGAGTTGTGGCGGTTTGTCAATTGAAACAACAGCTTGAAATAAATAGAATTACTGAGTACTCCAAGGTCTTTGAGTTTATGCGTGGTAGACTTGTGTTGTATTGCACTTTAGCCTGTATTATTTAGACTTACTAACTATTTGTAGTAGCATTTTTGGAAGCACTTTTCTGTACCCGAATAGGGACTGAATAGCTTCTGCATTTGTGTTACTACTGCAACTAAAATATTTTTCAATATTTTTCAGTGTGATAAAAATGTATAATTTTAAAAATCTTTCAAGTTTTTGTCCATAATTGCATTATTCTCACGTGAATGTGTTTGTAGCACAGCATCACTTGTAGTAGAAAACAGATTTGAATGTCCATCCAGAAAGTAGGTTATTTCAGTTGATGAAGAATAGTATGTTATGTCAAGCAGGTTTTAGCCCTGTTAATAAAACAAAATGTATATAATTTTTTTGGGAACCATGTTATCTTTCTTCATTGGTCTCTGGGGCATAAAGGTAACAAAAAGGTAACATAGGTTAATTGGCTGCTATCAAAATTGACCCTAGTCTGTGCTTCTGTCTGTGTGTGTATGTTAGGGAATTTAGACTGTAAGCTCCAATGGGGCAGGGACTGATGTGAGTTCTCTGTACAGGGCTGCGGAATCAGTGGCGCTATGTAAATAAATGGTGATGATGATGATGATAATCACTACTGGAAAAGTTAACAAAGTTGAAGCCAGTGGTGATTGTGTTCTTTCTAGCACATGAAACAAATAGGTTTCCTTCCAGTCATGCACTTTCTAAAGGTTTAACAAGCCACTTGAGACTTATTGATCTCATGATTCAGCATCAGCTAAAGTACAGTTTTTACAAGGAGATCTCTGCCTGAAAACAATTGCAACACTGTACTTAAGTACATAAGAACTATGGGCCTGATTCATTAAGGATCTTAAATGAAGAGGTATCTTATTTCAGCCTCCTGGACAAAACCATGTTACAATGCAAGGGGTGCAAATTAGTTTTCTGTTTTGCACATAAGTTAAATACTGACTGTTTTTTCATGTAGCACACAAATACTTGATAGCTTATTTGTACACTGAAATTTAAAGTTGACATTTGTGTGCTACATGAAAAAACAGTCAGTATTTAACTTATGTGCAAAACAGAAAACTAGTTTGCACCCCTTGCATTGTAACATGGTTTTGTCCAGGAGGCTGAAATAAGATACCTCTTCATTTAAGATCCTTAATGAATCAGGCCCTATAACTTCAACATACTATGATTGAAATTTAAAAAAAGTAAGGTTAGCCTTTTATGTATGTTTTAAAATGATTTGTCAAATTCTTCTAATTAACAAACAATAGACAGATTAAATGATCACATGAAACACAGTTTTCATTATTTAAGTAAAAAAGTGAACGTGGACAAATTAACATGTTATTTAACAAATGGTTTTTTTTTAATATGGTGTTTAGTTTACTGAAAAATGTACTAAAATTGCTTGAAGATGATGATAATAATATGTTTTTTATTTAACTTTTTTAAAAATAATAATTATTTTACAAAACTTAATTTATTTATATTTAATTAATCAATTAAATGTTAATAAGGTTTTTAAGAAAAAATTTAGAATTTTCCATGAAGAGATGACTGTGAATTCTATATATCTACATGTACATGTTCTAAACTTATAGAACAAAAAAAAAAGTTGGATTTTTTTTTTACTTTTTATTGTTTATAATAACTTCTCTTTAAAAGACTTTTTTAGTTTGCCTGCAATCTGTAGTTTGCTTTGCCTACAAATCAGGAGAATTATTCACTTTTTCAACTCAGCAAACTTTTATTATGAAGGGCTCAATTTACTAAGCTGCGGGTTCGAAAAAGTGGGGATGTTGCCTATAGCAACCAATCAGATTCTCGCTTTCATTTATTGAGTACTTTCTACAAAATGACAGCTAGAATCTGATTGGTTGCTATAGGCAACATCCCCACTTTTTAAAACCCGCAGCTTACTAAATCTAGCCCTAAGAGTTTTCACCACAACGTTGAACTACAAGGTTATTTAGTTGACTTGGTTCAACGATGTAGCCTATATAGTACAAAAGTTTGCATTTATGCTTTGTACCAACCTCATCCTCCACAAATTTAACATATGATAAGCTCAGTCTTAGTCTATTATGGACATTGCAGATATGCAGCCTAATTCTGACATGCTCCACAAATGTTTGGAACTCGCTACCCCACCTCACTCGACTCTTCCTCAATCTTCAGTCAAAACTCATCTTTTGTAGCTCATTATTCCTACCACTTCATGACCATGAGCCTGATTAATTAAGGATCTTAACTTCACAAACTTCTTATTTCAGTCTCCTGGACTAAACCATGTTACAATGCAAGGGGTGTAAATTAGTATTCTGTTTTGCACATAAGTTAAATACTGACTGTTTTTTCATGTAGCACACAAATACTTGATAGCTTATTTGTACGCTGAAATTTAAAGTTGATATTTGTGTGCTACATGAAAAAACAGTCAGTATTTAACTTATGTGCAAAACAGAAACTAATTTGCACCCTTTGCATTGTAACATGATTTTGTCCAGGAGACTGAAATAAGAAGTTTCTCAAGTTAAGATCCTTAATGAATCAGGCCCCTTGTTATTTATCACCTTCTCTCCCTTCGCCTGCTATCTCCATTTTCTCCCAGTTGTTCCTGCTGTCTCTCACCACCCCTCCCTCTAGAATGTAAACTCTCACAAACAGGGTCCTCTCTACCTATTGTCCCATGTCTGTCTACTGTCTGACTGCCTTGTACATCCTTTTATGTATTTTGCTGCACTCTGTATGAGTCCCCATAGTATTAATCACACTCATTTGTGCTACTTATGTGCATCTATTTGTTACTTGCTTCTGTATCCAGCGCTACGAAACCTGTGGCACCTAATAAACAAATAATAATAATTATAATAATATGAATAAAATAAGTGTATATCCTAAATAAGGCATGCTCATAGCATATATAAAGGTATAGGTTGCCCATTTTAAAAAGATGAATTGAGGTTGTAAAAGCAATAGAATGAAGTACACAATGCTCCTTTTCATCTGCTGCCTGTCTCAATAAATATGCCACCACCAGTATCCCCAAAAATATTTTTATATCAAAAAAATTTCTCTATAGTTGACAACATAAAGAACAAAGTAGAGGTATTATTGTTGTATTTAGATAACATAAAAACACATACAATGTGTTGGAATTATAAAATAAAGTAAAATAAAGGTGCTATGTCAAATCAACCAGCCCCAGAATATGGATATCAGGGTGAGAATAGGTCAATCGCCTTCATATCACCCCATGTGATTGCACTCACGTTACAAATATGTATTTGCATCTTTAAGAAATGTTGTGAAAAGGCGATCTTCTGTAATTATTCTTAGACGCCCCCATATGCTGATCGATAAACAACTCAAGTCTCCCAAACCACATTGTAGGATATCATGGGCAGCACGGTGGCTAAGTGGTTAACACTTCTGCCTCACAGTGCAAGGGTCATGAGTTCAATTCCCAACCATTGCCGTATCTGTGTGGAGTTTGTATGTTCTCTCCATGTTTGCGTGGGTTTCCTCCGGGTGCTCTGGTTTCCTCCCACACTCCAAAAACATACTAGTAGGTTAATTGGCTGCTATCAAAATTGACCCTAGTCTCTTTCTCTTTCTCTCTCTGTCTGTGTATGTTAAGGAATTTAGACTGTAAGCTTCAATGGGGCAGGGACTGATGTGAATGAGTTCTCTGTACAGCGCTGCAGAATCAGTGGCGCTAAATAAATAAATGGTGATGATGATATCAAATTTATTCAGAGAGGAAAAGACAGCAAAACAATTGAAGTTTAAGACTTTTATAATTCAGCATAAATTTCAACTCTAGTTACTGTTGTTTGGTTTACTCTATTTAAATATGAAATCCCAATAACAAATTATTTTACTTTTAGATTCGTTGAAGACAAAAATACATGGGATGTGTATAAACAATTCTTGTGGGGACCAGCGTTCATGATCAGTGCTGTGCTTGAAAAAGTGAGTCAAGTTTTACCCTCCATATAAACGTTTAAGCTTAATATGAAACAGTCTGATTGTTCCAGTCAATTTAAATTACCATAACAAAAGCTTTTCTTCAGCACAACTTTTTAATTGTATTTAGCTATTTAATAATTTATAAATGATTGTTTATTTAAGTAAGTTTGAAATCCAGTACAACTTTTCAGATCCTACTTGGCTTGGCATGTGTGCACCATTTATCATTTCACCTTGGTTTTTGACAAACTGTAAAGATTTGGGGGTAAATGTATCAAGCTGAGAGTTTTCTGGCGGGTTTGAAAAGTGGAGATGTTGCCTATAGCAACCAATCAGATTCTAGCTGTCATTTTATAGAATGTACTAAATAAATGATAGCTAGAATCTGATTGGTTTTTCAAACCGGCCGGAAAACTCTCAGCTTGATACATGTACCCCTTGGACTGAGATAGCAAAAATCTTTCTAGTTCCCATGGTGACTGTACAGAGATTCTTCTTCCTCTTCTCTGTATTTATGAATTAATTATAGTATTCAAGTGACATTAATTTATGTACCATGCAACAGTTAAAAGTGTATATTTTCACTGTGTGGTATTGTTAGTAGTGTAGCTTTGATTGCGAACACATATGTTTGCACCTAGAGTGTTTATGTTAATAAAAAAAAACAATACAAACTAGTACCTGCTTGAAGTCAGCAAGATGCTTTAGAGTTTATTGCCCCTGGGAGAGCGAGCAGATCCTCATCATACACTAACACTGCAGAAGCTGCTATTACACTCCATTTACAGCCAATCAATCTAACTCTTCTGCAATTTACCTATTGAGATATTTTTGGCACTGAAATGCTTGTTTGTCTCTTCTGACAGTATATAATCCAATACATTATATATCCACATACACTAGCGATTACAGCAAATAAACCAATATATGTAAAAAATCACTTATGTGTGTCTCTTTTTAATCCTAGGACGCATTAAGTGTAAATGCCTATTTCCCAAATACAGTTTGGTATGATTATCACACGGTAAGTATGTTTGTGAATACACCTAAAATATTTATTAATTAAAACAAGGACAATTAACACAGTATGCATATAACATAGACACATGATTTGCTACTAAGTTGCCAAAAAAGGTTAGGTAGTCCTCTATGATGAAATGACCTAGACCAAGGGTGTCCAACCTTTTAGCTTCCCTAGGCCACATTGGAAGACGACGAGTTGGTTTGGGCCGCACATAAAATACACTAACGATAGCTGATCATCCAAAAAAACAGAGAAAACATAGTTAATATATAAAAACTACTTGGAAATGAAGTTAGCATGCGGCCCGCAGGCCGCATGTTGGACAAGCCTGATCTAGACCTCAATCTTTCAAAAACTGAATTAATAATATTCTCACCCAAAAACAGAAGCTTCCTGCTTCTATTTCTGTTGATAACATGACCATAAATCCCACCACGCAAGCTCGCTGCCTAGGTGTTATCCTTGACTCATAACTATCATTTATTCCCCACATCAACTCCATATCTAAATCATGTTACATACATCTAAAGAACATTTCCAGAATACGCACATATCTCACACAAGACACCGCTAAAACCTTAATTCATGCACTCATCATCTCCCGCATCGACTATTGCAATTCCCTCCTTACTGGTCTTCCCAAAGTCAGACTTGAAGATTGATTTTCCTTGCAAAACATTCTTGCTCTGCTGAGCCACTCTGTCAGTCTCTACATTGGTTGCCTGTATTTCAACGAATCCAATATAAAATTCTTCTACTAACATACAAGGGCGTCAACAAAATTGCACCAACATGCATTTCCTCACTTGTCTCAAAATTATCACCCCACTCGACACCTCCGTTCTGCACAAGATCTGCGTCTCTCTTCCACTCTCATCACATCCTCCCATTCTCGGTTACACAACTTTTTTCGGGCTGCACCCACTTTGTGGAATTCCCTCCCTCGCACAGTAAGACTTTCCTCTAGTCTCCAAACCTTCAAGCGTGCTCTGAAAACCCACCTCTTCAGACAAACTTATAGTATTCCTCTACCACCTTCTTAATCTCCCCTATTACCACCCTCTACACAGCTAACACAAGACAACAACCCTCTGACACACACTGGTACACACATAGCCCACTCAGTAGTTTTACCTTTGCGTTCTAGCTGGTCCAGTGTGCAATATGATGTAGCACATGTCCTTGTGTTTCAAACTCCCATTGTCCATAGATTGTAAGTTTGCGAGCAGGGTTCTCTTACCTCTGTCTGTATGTATTACCCAGTATTGTTTATTAATGTTTGTTCCCAATTGTAAAGGGCTACGGAATTTGTTGGCGGTATATAAATAAATGATGATGATGATGACTCCTTCCCAGCAGATGGTCTTCCAGGGACTGCTGTTTAACAGCCAGCAGAGGGAGTTCCTTCCAAAGAAAAAATCCTCTTCTTACTTGAATTTGTGAAGTCTATTTTAGCTTGCAGACTGGTCTTGGGCTCACCTTTGCCTAAAAGTCATATGCTGATGATGATGCTCTCCACTTTTAAGGCAGTGTAATTTGCACGGGTTCATTTGAGGGAGTCCAGAATAAACTCATTTAGAAATGAAGCAAATTCTAACATAGTCTAACCAGACAGTTTATTAAACTGTCTCCATGACTGCCCTGATTCCTACCCTGGTGTCTGACAAGTGACATCCTCAACAGAAGGTGCTCCTTCACCATTTGGGAATGTATGTTGGTGACTACAGACGCATGCCTTCTTCTTTTGTGGCTGTCACTCTTCAGTGCCTTTTCCGTGTTCTTTGGACCCCAGAGGAGTCAAAGCTTTTAATAAATGTTCTGGAACCCAGAGCGCCCTAGTCAGAGCATGCCCATTCTTGTGAAGAAGGAGAAGAATGCCATGCTATTGGCATACCTCCAAGATTGCCCTGTGCATGAGAAAAACCAGCAGGCTCACACAATGGGCCAAGTAAAACATTCTGCGGTGTGTTCATCCCAGTGGTGGGGAACTGGGAAGCAGACTTTATCAGTAGACACTTCATCTTGTGAAATGATCCCTTCACCCAGAAATCTTCTGTCAGATAGCAGTCAGGTGGGGTCAACCAGATGGCATTGCAGATAAACCACAAGGTGGAGCGCTTCAGGTGAATGGATCCAAAAGTGTTATTTGTAGATGTCATGTCGATACCTTAGGACTTCTGTCTGATTTAACTATTCCTTCTGGTAGCTATACCTCTCTAAGTGCTAAAGGAGGTAAAAAGAGGTGACTCCGATGGCATGAACTGGCCGAAAAGGTGTGGTATTCAGACATTCTCAGCATGGCAGAGAACCAGTTGTGCTGTTTGCATCTAAGACCATACCTACTAATTCAGGGACATTTGCATAATCAAAGTTTACCTGGGCTGGCTTTAGCAACATGTCTGTTGAAGCCATGACTCTTACAGCTATAGGGCTTCCTGGACAATATGATTCACAGTATGGTCAAGCCTAGAAGGCTGGATTCCGCCAAGAGTTATCACAAGATCAGAAAGATGAATATCTCCTAGTGTGATCTGGCTAACGTCACCGCAAGGAGAGTTTCATCAACGTAGGAATAGGTTCTTTACTGTAATGGCAGTTAAGCTGTGAAACTAACAGAATTAACAAATGGGTTGGATGCCTTACAAGAAATGGTATAAAGCTATAATCAGCAGAGAATATTAAAGGGGTAACTGATCCAGGGAATTTATCTGACAGATACTTTTGCTGTCATACTTTGCAAGTCAAATATAGAGCATGGGGCGACAAATAATAATCACCCCCTTTTTTTTTACCTCCCTACTTCCTAGATTGGACTTTGGGCACCCTCTTTTTTTAAAAATAATTAAATAAATAAATGAATAGATTGTATTTACTCACTCTTTTTTTTCCTGAAGTCTGTTCAGCAGATGCAGGGGGCTCTTCAAACTTCTTCTCTCTTCTCAAATGGCTGCCCAAACGCTCCTCGGCTTCTTCACACACAAGAGGGGGGTGGAGCGGAGCAGTGCATGCTGAAAGGGGCGTTGGGAAATAACTTTACTCACACTGTCTGTCACTGACAGTGTGAGAACATGGGCAGAGGCGCTGCCGAAGAGAGAGATCACATGATCACTGACTGCCATCAGTGATCATGTGCGAGTGAGGCCATTACAAATCAGCCGGTGCCACGCCGCCGCTGCACCTCTGCCCCCAAACCGCTGACTAGATTAGAATATCTAGTCAGCAGAGCCTTGCATGGGTGCAAGCAAATACCGTAGTACTTTACAATTGGGAACAAAAACAGTAATAAAACAATACTGAGTAATACGGACAGAAAGTGAGGTAAGAAGGTCCTGCCCGCAAGCTTACAAGCCACCTTAATCTGTAACTTAATAAAATTTAATGTGGAAAATGTGTCAGCCAGTACGGTTGCTCAGTGGTTAGTACTTCTGCCTTACAGCACTGGGGTCATAAGTTCAATTCCCGACTATGTCCTTATCTGTGTGGAGTTTGTATGTTCTCCCCGTGTTTGCATGGGTTTCCTCCGGGTGCACCGGTTTCCTACCACACTTTAAAAACATACTGGTAGGTTAAGCGGCTGCTAACAAATTGACCCTAGTCTGTCTGTCTCTTTCTCCATCTGTCTGTCTCCATGTGCGTGTGTGTATATTAGGGAATTTAGACTGTAAGCCCCAATGGGGCAGGGACTGATGTGAGTGAGTTTTAAGAGAGTACAGTGCTGCGGAATTAGGGGCGCTATATAAATGGTGATGATGTTCATTTATTTTTAGGGTATTAAAGTTGATAAACAGAGTGATTGGAAAGTGCTGCCAGCACCAATTAACCATATTAATCTTCATGTGCGAGGTGGCTACATTTTACCACAACAAGCTCCTGCCTTCAACACAGAGTTTAGGTATGTACTAAATTTTCTTAAAAAACTATAAAAACACAAGGTTCACCTATTTCTTAAGAATAAAATCCCAAATACTGTATAAGGAAGGTATATACATGGATTTGCACTGCTCGGTCACTTAAACGTTTTCAGTACAAATTAATGTTGCTGCTGTCTGTTTCCTGTTTTTGACCTTGGCCGCAATTGAGTCAGTGTAGCTAGAAGTGAAGAATGTGCTCAAAGTTTCATTGAGCCAGGCAGCATATATTTTTAAAAAGCTACCTGGTTCTAAAGGTCAGGGCAGTACATATTGAACAAGTTATATTTAATCGTGTCCACATGAACCTTGATTTGATTAATCACATGCCTGCCAGATGACAATTTAGTTGCCCGCCTGAATGGTCAAATTGCATTAATCCAACTGTTCATGCACAAGGCTGAACATACAGATTACCATGCAAAAATATGTACCCATACTTCTGTGACCGCGCACAGTGAAACTTGTTTTCTTTGTCATCAGGGGAGGGCTGGCAAATTTTAGCCCCGGGGCAAGTCTCGACTCAGTAGCCTATTTTAAAGAAACAAAAATGCAGGTGGACTGTGAACCAGCCCAAGTTAGCCCAATAAAGGACCGGCCCAGGGGGGCGTCTGGCGCCCCAGCCCAGCCTGTCCTTGTTTGTCATAAAACCCAATAAAATCTAATTTTATAGGAATGGCTTAGTATCATGAGCATTTATAATTTTTCAGCACGCCCACAGTACAGTAGTTGGTCAGTTTTTGTTAAACATTATCAAATTGTCCAACCAAATTAAACCAGCTAGTTGTCAGCTTAATACTCAATTCTTGTTTTTCTTTTTTAATAACTTCTTTATTGTTTTGCCTATTTTTTTAATAGTCGCTTGAATCCAATGAAGCTTTTGGTTGCTTTGGATGACAATGAAAATGCCCATGGACATCTTTTCTGGGATGATGGTAAAAGCATTGGTAAGCTCCCATACTTTGCAATATTATCATTTAATTACATTTTTGTTTAAAATTAGATCAGTGCATCGAGTAGTATATGGATATGGAATACATATGCCAAACGAAGAGTATGGAATAAGTTAAATTCAAAGTGAAAGATGTCCCATAAAGTAACAATTTGTAGAGTTGGCCACAAAAAAATGTGAGCCAAACTATGACATCAAATTTGTGGTTGTCCAAGTGTATTTTGAGTTAGAACATGTGCAACTTGTAATCTAGGTTATAGATGCGTCCATCACCTTCATCGTCAATATGAAAAATAACACAATGCCTACGGGACGTAAAATCACATGCATCCTAAATGTGTATATAAAGAAGTAAGAGCATCTCTAAGGGACATGTTTGACTTGGTCTACATGCCCTCAACTTACATGTGAATGACCTATTGAAAACACATTGGGAGGGATCATTTTACTTTTAACTTTAGTAGAGTGGTTAAAATGTATTTTGAGGACAAACAGCATGATATATTTTAAACTCAATCAATAATCAAGTTGTTGCTTGACGATTATATACTATTTTCTTGTACAGTTTGGCTAGTTCAAAATATTTTGCTGTGCAAACCAAAATATTTGACAAATATAGCCATCCTCAGTTAAAAATACATCACATACTTACTAATCCTGGGCCTGATTCATTAGTGATCTTATCTTGTGCAAAAGTTAAGATGCTTATTATAAAAAGAAACTGGGAGATGGATTTTCATTTTAACTTAAGAAATTCATCACTTACGCAGTGGATTTTGCTTCTTATCTCCCTTTTCTGAGCATGCACAGAGTGGAATTGCTTAAGATAAGCAAAAAATGACATATAAGATCACTAATGAATCAGGCCCCCTCTTTTTATTCTGGCAGTAATCTTCAATTACAAATGTATTTATTTTTCTATTTAAATTTCTTACAATAAAATTAATTCCAAATGCTAACCAATCACTTTTTTATGCATATATGTATAGCCCCTCAATTGTCTATGAAGAATGTTGCAAGCCTCAAATGATACATACTCTATACTAGTTCATTATAATGTCTGTGTGTGTCAGTGAAAGATAAATATTTGTAGGACATTCATGATAGTGTTATAATCCACTATACCTTTTTTTCAAGATTCAATTGAACGAGGCATCTACATTTTGTATGAATTCCATGCAAGCAATGTAAGTATATATAATGTATATTACTATAGAACTGCAATGTAGCTGTAAAAGTTTACCATGATGTAACCCTGAAATAGTAGCAGACAGAATGAATGACAAACTGACACAAAATATGTGTAAGAACATAAGTTAACAAAAATATAAAAAATATGTTTACTTAGCTTCGATAAAGTTGATAACACATAAATGATTCTTCAGCATCACCACATGGAGAATCAACTTTCAGTGAGCAGCCTCCAGGTTGAATCATGCATCCTAGGATTATTATGGGGAAACTAGCAAGGTGTTCTCCTGGGTGTGGTAGGGTTTTCCGGCTGAAATAAATCTGACACTGTACAGCCCGACGAAAAAATAGCGATGACTAAAACCCCGGTAATGGCCAAATTGCGACTTGCATTGTGACTGACGAGTGCTATTTGAATTCTCTCTACCTCAAAAAAACGGCCTTGCAAAACGTGAACGGTAACAAATGACGTCATTTGTAATGGTCCGAATGGAAACTGCGGTTGCAATGCCTTTACCCACAGCATGGATAATGTAATCCGGGCTTGTAGTCATCACTATGTTTTCATCTGGCTGTAGAGTATCAGATTTATTTCAGGCGGAAAAATAACTACCACCGGTTCTCCTATTAGGGAACTGTAGATAAATAATATCTTCACAGTGCCCTCCTTTTATAGGTATTTGCTTAAATGAGAATAAATGTTGATGCAAAATGAACTTTAAAAAGTAGATGGCAGTATAGCACTACATATACTGTTTGTATGATATATATTAACTGTAATTAATGTATTTGTTGTTTTAAATTCAATAGAACTTTGTAATGCCAAACATCCCTTATTTGTTGCCTTAGATTGCAAAATATCAGTCTAATGTCATAGGTGGCAAATTCCTAGACTTGCTACATATAAGCTTGATCTCACTTTAATCATAATTTATAGCAGTGTTTTCCAAACCCAGTCCTCAGGGCCAGGGCCGGACTGGGACTAAAAATCAGCCCTGGCATTTAAAGCACACAGGCCCACGTGTTGTGGGCTCCATGCACTATATTGTTGCACACTGATGCTGGCGCAATACAACATGATGTAGTATGAGTGGGTGTGGGGGGGTATTTATTTCTCCTAATGACCCTCAACATTACATTATTAGCACCCCAATTACATCAATAAATACCATGACAATACATTATTAGTACCCAAATTACAGCAATAAATAACCCCCCACACACACTCATACTACATCAATCACCCCCACATTTCAACAACCGGCATCACCCCCCACATTACAGCAACCGGCATCACCCCCCACTGGCTCTCACCCTTTCTCCCAGCACCCCCTGGCTATCTCACCCCCTTTCCCAGCACCCCATGGCTCTTCCACACTCTTGACCCCCCCCATGCGAGAATGAGGGCACCCCCACGACCCCGCCCCCCCCCAAAAAAATCGCGGCAACCCCTCCCGTAAAATCGCGGCACCTCCGCGACCCCCCCCCTAAAATCGCGGGCACCCCCCCCTCCTCTTCAGTAACAAAAAAACAAAAAAAAACAGGAAATTCACCAGTGCACCAGTGCACAGCATAATGGGGGATGGACCTGAGGAGCGCGCAGCAGAGGTGGCTGGTTCCTGGGGGGGAACCAGCCACCAAAAAGATGGGAGGAGTCGGACCAGCCCATCCAGCCATCGGCCCTTCTGGAATTTGCCAGAAGTGCCAGGTGGCCAGTCCGGCCCTGCTCAGGGCTCCCTAACAATGCAGGTTTTCCATATCTCCTTGCAGGAGCACAGGTGTATTCATTACTGACTGACACATTGTAACAGATCCACAGGTGGTCCTAATTATGTCACATGTGATCCGGAAAACCTGCACTGTTAAAGAGACCTGAGGACTGGGTTTGGGAAACACTGATTTATAGTGATTTTTTTATAATATAAATCCATCCTGTCACAAAGCATTATGAAAGACTGATAACTACAAGCAAAAAGTAGCTATAAACAATCAGAAAAAAAGGCTACAACTTTGAATTAAACAATTTATAAGAATAAACAAAGGGGGGTTTAGCTAACAGTTCAAACCATGCACAAATCCCAATGTAACCACTGGCATCTCCAATCACCCACAATATTCATACCACAGACTACTGCAATACCCTGCCCTACTCCGAGATCACTAATCATCTTCCAAACCTCCTTAGATGTAATAAGCAAACCTTTAATTGATGACATGACCTCCAAATGTGCTACAACTCTAATGTGTGTATACACAGGTCTGCTCTTTATATCATCATCATCATCATCATCACCATTTATTTATATAGTGCCACTGATTCCTCAGCGCCGTACAGAGAACTCATTCACATCAGTCCCTGCCCCACTGGAGCTCACAGTCTAAATTCCCTAACACACACAGACAGAGAGAGAGAGACTATGGTCAATTTTGATAGCAGCCAATTAACCTACCAGTATGTTTTTGGAGTGTGGGAGGAAACCAGAGCACCCGGAGGAAACCCACGCAAACACAGGGAGAACATACAAACTCCACATAGATAAGGCCATGGTCGGGAATTGAACTCATGACCCCAGCGCTGTGAGGCAGAAGTGCTAACCACTAAGCCACCATGCTGTATTCCCCAAAGCTTTGTTTCCATGAAACAGAAACCACTCTTGTTATTCTGCAGGACTGGACCCTCTGAATTATGTGCTGTATGCCAGGCACTCCTTTCATTCACAGTGCAGGTGTCAGGTAGTGTTGCAAACATGTCACCTACATGCTATATATTGCTGCAAACTAATATGTAATACACTTGTAGCACTGACACTTGTACCATTAGGAAAAGCATGGCATTTAATGATTCCAAAATTCTGTGCACCTCCCATACAGCATCCAGCATTGAGAATCCATGGCCATAGGACCACATCATCATCATCATCATCATTTTATTTATATAGCGCCACTGATTCTGCAGCGCTGTGCAGAGAACCCATTCACATCAGTCCCTGTCCCATTGGAGCTTACAGTCTAAATTCCCTAACACACACACACAAACAGATAGACAGAGACAGACTAGGGTCAATTTTGATAGCAGCCAATTAACCTACTAGTATGGTTTTTTTGAAATGTGGGAGGAAACCTGAGCACCCGGGGGAAACCCACGCAAACACGGGGAGAACATTCAAACTCCACACAGATAAGGCCATGGTCAGTAATTGAACTCTTGATCCCAGCGCTGTGAGGCAGAAGTGCTAACCACGTAGCCACCGTGCTGCCCACAGGTTCTCCTTTCAAATGTAATGCATGTAAGGAACTAGGGATACCAGGGGCATAAGGGCCAGCTGAATATACAGGTGTATTAGTATCATCACAGGAGAGAAGGTACCAGAGATTGACCTATGCAATCAAAAAGAGAGGAAAATCATTATATATCTGTATGTGTAAATTAGATGGTACGTATTTGTGTATAAGTGTATATATGTCTAATATATACACTTATACACTGTGTCTAGGGTTGAGTGTGCATATGTCTGTGGGCATAAGAATACAAGGGTGACTGTGTTAAACACTGCAGTCTGCCAGTGGAATTCTATAGCTGGTCGTGGATGTGAATTCTTATTTGGCTATGGAAACATCCAGTGTCAGAGTGGCCCAACGGGACACCGGGGAAATCCTTCTGAATCAAATATTCTAAAAAGAAAAAATTGAGACATTGCCTTTATCAATTATTCATTTATCTAGTACATTCTAGAAAACGATAGCTAGAAACAGATTGGTTGCTATGAGCAACACCTTCATTTTTTTATTTTTCAAAAGGTTTGATAAATCTACAATCTTACCCCAAATGTTTATTAACTGCTTTTATAAATACATATATCATACAAAATTGGTTTTGATCTGTTAACCATATCTCTCTCTCAATGATGAATGGTCCCAGAAAAGCTATTTAACGGAGTCCAGTTAAAACCATAACTAAGTAATAGTAGTGATCTGCTATTTCTAGCATTATAACATCAATTGCATGTGATATATAAAGTTTTCCTATATTTCTCTGAAGCATAATACTTACCTTAATTGTTACCATGTTAATGATTCTGGGGCAGCAATGTAAGCCTATAGATTGTAAGCCTGCGAGCAGGGCCTTCTCACTTCTTTGTCTGTTTTACCCAGTTTGTTTATTAGTTTACTATGTTCGTCCCCAATTGTAAAGCGCTAGGGAATATGTTGGTGCTATATAAATAAATGATGAGGATAAGTGTACAGAGTGGATTATACTAGTATGCCCCATTGCAGTTGTTGTGGCTATTTGTGTGCCAAGCTAAGAAAAGTGGGTGATCTAAAGAAAAGTATTATTTTTGTAGTGAAAACACTATTTTGGTGTTAACCAAGTGAAATTGTATACCTAGAAAATCTTTTCTAGATATTTCACAAACAACAAATCACATGTACTTGCTAGTAAGCAAAAAAGATGTCTGAACAAGCTGTAAAAGTGTAATAAACACTTTTAAAACTGATATTGTCTATCTGTTTATGTGATATCAATTTTGAACTGTAATCTATTGAACTGTAACTGTAAACTGTAATCTATTGATTGAACAAAAATCAGAAGCCTGACTAATGTTATCTGTATGTATTTATTTCAGAGTTCCATTACCTTGGAAGTAACACATGCCAACTACAAGGACCCAAACAATCTGACATTTGATGAAATTAAAATATTTGGCTTGTCAAAACCTCTCACGAATTTAATTGTGAAAAAAGATGGCGTAATACAACCGTCTTCCCATCAACTTTCATATGATGACGTTAACAAGGTAAATATATCATGTCCAGAAAAAGATCGGGTAGATCTATCGGAATGGCTGTGAATTTACCTTTGTTGTTTATTAAATATTAAGAATTAATCTGTGGTACAATACAGAACATTTTACGCACATATATTCTGACACGCAAAACAGTAACAAACTCCTACAGTATCTAAAAGGGCACTTTCAAAAGGTCTTGTTTCTAAGAAACTGATGTCTGTTGTTTCAACTAGCCTGCCCCTGTTCATTTAGCTTTGTTCAGCAAGTTTGCTTCAAATTCTTTACAATTGACCTGGTGGAAACACTACATGGTAGATGAGAAAGACAACAACTCAATTAAAAGGATAGTTTGGGCACCTTAGTCAAGTAGTCAGAAGATTTGGACACTTTGCTGAAAATAGTATGAGGCTGTTGGAATTGGCCTCCTCTGTAAATGTACCCATGGATGTTCCTAATAATTATTATGGTGACAATGTCTTGGTGCAAAAACTAAAGGTTAGTTACAGATCCTAAGAAACAATGTTGAAAGTGTTGGTCTTTCCAGTTATAAATAGAATAAAAGAGCACCTAGCTGAGCTTAAGGTTACTAATTCATTCATATATAATGTGGGCTATACCGAGCGCGGGTTTGTTTTTTCTCTGGTTTTGTTTCAAAATATTGCCTTATTGTCATACCAGCTGTCCATCAAGCCTATTTAAGGCACATTTGGGTGTGGCTCACAAGCCAGCCCTTGTTAGATGTAAACCCCTATACCTGGGAGGTGAGTGCATCTGATTTTAACTGCATTTTAATGGTGTTTAAAGCATATAGGTCAGTGTAGGACCTGCATATAATGAGGTGCCCTTGACATTGGGATGCAGGCTTAAATGTTTTGATCAAAATATGAACTAATACCTCATGTTTTCATTTTGCTAGACATACACAGATATGAAGTGTTCAGGATAAGCGCTGACAACTGTTTTTTTGTTTTGTATACATATATGGGCATTTATATTGCCACGCAGCTGATACCACCTACAATATGCGATATATCGAGCGCGAGCTTATTGCCAAGCAGCTGGTACCATATATAATGTGGGATATACCAAGTGCGGGCTTGTTTTTTCTCTGGTTTTGTTACTAATTCATTCAGGCTGAGCCCATGTTTAGAGGGAAAATATTACTTCAAGTGGGCAAAACTGCTGCTAAGAAAGATGCATACACAAAATATCTGAGTCTGTTGAAGAGACTTTAACATCAAATAAATAGTTCTACAAATCATTATATTATCTAGAATTTAATTTGTTGACAGCTAATAAGGGGTATGCATCCACAACTAGACTCTTTTCTAGATCGCAAGATCTCATGAGCAAGATTCACCACTTTAACTATATTATCTGACTTTGAACTACAATTCCTGTTAGTTAGTGATAGCTAAATAAACAATACCAATAATTGATAGCGTTAACCTGATGTATTACTACTTTGAAAACAAGCTAAGAAAATGTGTTGATTATTCTCTCCCCACTGCAGATTGGTCATGTAACTGGTCTTAAACTACTGTTTGGAGAATCATACTCTCTGGAACTCAATAATGATAATTACAGATTTAACTGTCATCCTGAGGAAAATGCAAGCCCAGAATCTTGTGCAAAACGTGGATGCCTCTGGATTGTATGTACTTCAATGTTTTTTTCAGAACTGAAATAATATACATTTAAGAAATTATTAATAGGAAACTGTTAAACGCCCCTATCAACTTCATCTTGTCACAGAGAACTTTTAATTATTTTGCCCAATTCCTACTAATTAATCCTTTCAATTAATATATGTTTAACCTTTATTCCTTACCCGGCCTACTCATTTTAGTTTCACTTTAAGCCCTGCTAATTCTCTCTTCATTCTGCTCCATTTTATTCTTCCACAAGTTTAATATGCAATAAATAGTTTCACTAACCTATAAATGCACTTCCAATATAAGTTTTTTTAATTTACATTAATTAGTTTACTTTAGCATTGACCTACAACATTTTACCATAGAGGCTAGAACTGCTATAGCTTGTATGGACACTCAACTGTCACCAAAAATAGGGAAGACAAAGAAAAGTTTAGGTATTAGGAAAACATTCTTGGAATGTAACCATAGAATAAACTGAAATACATATATTCTAAGTTGTTGTTTTCTCTATAGCAATAAATTCATAACTTTGATTTCTGAAGGCCAGACAAAGGGCCTGATTCATTAAGGATCTTAAAATGAAGAGGATCCTTATTTCAGTCTCCTGGACAAAACCATGTTACAATGCAAGGGGTGCATTGCACATGGTTTTTGCACATAAGTTAAATACTGACTGTTTTTTCATGTAACACACACATATCAACTTAAAATTTCAGAGTACAAATAAGCTATCAAGTATTTGTGTGTTACATGAAAAAACAGTCAGTATTTAACTTATGTGCAAAACAGAACACTCATTTGCACCCCTTGCATTGGAACATGGTTTAGTCCAGGAGACTGAAATAAGGATCCTCTTCATTTAAGATCATTAATGAATCAGGCCCAAAGTTCTTAAAAAAACCATGGTACAGAGCACACCCATAGTCCTTCAGTAGATATTCTGCTGAGATTATTTCAGAAAAATGTATATTACTCTTAGGTACAATTCATTGCTATGTATATTTCTATGACAATATAATGTTTATTATCACATATCCAATGTCATTGTGATATTTAAAGAGAATAAACATACACGTTTGTGTATATGTACAATCTTCTGGAAGTTGTTTCAGATTACTTAACCCAAGAAGATCTGAGTGTATTTCTGTTCCTTCTGGTCCCCACTCAAGTTACTGTTTTATTTTCACCAGAATAACCTGTGTGTTCATTAGCTTAATAGACATATTTAAAGTTCTTAAGGGTCATTTACTGACAAAATGCAAAGACGTGAAACCCCATGGCAACCAGATATTTGCTATTACTGTCTATCTTGCTCTAGTTAACTCAATGCCAACTGCTAATTGGCTGCTCTGGTGTTTCTCTACATTTGCAAGTTGTAAGTTGTTAAATAAATAACTGTGATATATTAATACTAAATTGCCTTTTTGTGCACAAGATGAACCTTATATCTTCTCAATAGTAGACAGGCGCGGACTGGCATATTTCAGCCCGGGGGGCACACAGGCGCCCGCATCACATGACACGCATCGTGTGTCATGTGATGCGGCCGCCTGTGCGCTGACGCGGCCGAATCCCGTGTCATGAGATGCGGCCGCGGGTCAAAATCAGGTAAGTTTCCATTCCGGCCGGCCCTGCCAGCGCAACTGAGCAGCCCGGGGGACCAATGCCCCCCGGGCCAGCCCGCCCTTGATAGTAGATTAGTGTTGCTCTATTGATGTTGTAAAAATACAATGTTGCCACTTCCTTTTTTATTTCTACTAACAGTAAAAAATATTATGCTTTTTTAAAATCTTCTTATTTCTTTAAAGCACATTTCTTTTCTTTGTCCTTTGTTTTGACTGTTTTGCTTTGGTTTACAGGCTGCCACTTCTTCTAATGTTCCGTACTGCTTCTATCCGAGCACTTTCGGTTATACTGCCAGCAATGTGCAAAGCACAGCTACTACTATAACAGCACAGCTACAAAATGCACAGTCATTTATACGTTATGACATCTCTCCACCAATAAACAACCTTCAACTTACAGTTATATACCATGAAAATAATATGCTACAATTTAAGGTAAAACTTTCTTTGAATTGATTATTTTTTTATATTTTCTAACAGCATACATATGTCAGACACATAATCCATGTTTTACTTTCTCAATACAATTACCATGCCTTTAAATCCCAGATACGCTACAGGTGGAGTAGCGTTCATTTCAGTGAACAGTGCAAACTGGTTAATGAATGTGAAGAATCTGTGTTGTCTTGAAACAAATCACGGATTATGTTAGTAGTGAATAGCTTGAAATATTCATAGTAACTGAAAACATGTTTTATACCATTGAGCACCAGTTACTGTCAAAAATTCTACCCTATCTGTACATAGGCAAAACGAGGGGGGGAGTGCCCGGAGACCCGCCTCCAAGCCTGGGACACTGTATAATTGAGGTGGCTGGACCCTGCCCCCGCTTCACATGGCTCTGCTTGAAAAGGGAGAGCTGCGTGCACCTAACAGCGCCACGGCTGCTATATAGTACAGTGCCGCTATGTGGGGCACTTAGTTAGCGGAGGGGAGGGTTTCTGGAGAACCAGAAACCCTCCCTGTGTGTGCCCCTGGGCATCCATAATAATTATCTATTTGCCATGACTTATATGTATCACTGTTAAATCATCTAGAGCTAATCATGCATATGAGATACAATAATATAATTATGTAAAACTTGTAATTGAGAAGGGCTGTTTCTTTAAGTAAATTATGACAATTTTAAAAAACAAACTGCTGGAAAACACAATACAATATTTCCTATGTGTGTACCATACACAGTATATATACATGTGCTGTGTGTGCAGTCCTGTTCTTCTTAAATGAGCTCAAATCACTGCTTCAGTTTAAATTACTTAAATGAAAATCAATGCTAAAAATTAGTGGCTGCAAACAGTACAAAGTTAGTATACAGCATTTACTAACGTATGTAAAAGTAAACTGTAAGCATGAAACATGATGCTCAATCGTTCAATTAGTGCTCACACATTTATGCGTCTAACATAAAGTTTCTCTACATAGATATATGATCCAAACAATAAACGATATGAAGTTCCAGTACCGATAAATACCCCGAGCAGTCCATCAAGTACAGAGCAACAGAGAATGTACGATGTTGAGGTTGTTAATAATCCTTTTGGAATTCAAATTAGAAGGAGGAGCACTGGGACAGTCATGTAAGTAATGGTATCTGGTTTGCAGAAACTATATATACACTGTAAGATATTTATATCACTATGTGCTCATAAAGCAAACTACTCAATGTTAAGATGCATTATAACATATCATTCTCGTAAACGCCTGCATTCTGTTGCTCTGTTCTGGTCAACTTGAAGTTTTGCTATGGAAGGAAGACATTATTTCTGCACATAAGGGAATGACCTTTTCAATGCATATTGTAAATATTGATAGGCAGATGTATATATAGTTTGGTATTTGAAAACCTCACATAACAAATAAACATACTAACTTGCAATTTGCTGAACCTACAAAACATTGACTATATAACACTGTAAAACTGTAATACTATGGTACAGTATATTTTTCAGTGTTTCATAGTTTAATATTGACATATTATTGTTGATTTGTTCATGAAATCTGAAGATGGGCATGTTTTGAATAATGTAGCTTAACTCCAAGGGTAGGCTGGGCTGGGGGTCAGGGGGGTGCATTTGCCTCCCGGGCTGTACCCATAGTGGTCTGCCATGGGCTGGGTCACCTGCATTTTTTTCTCTTTAAAATGTTCCTAATAGGCTGCTGACTCGAGTCTAACCCCACGGGCTGATATTTGGCAGCTGTCCCGTGTTTAACCCCATCTTTTTAAATAAAAAATATAAAAAAATCTCTTGCACCCTGATGCTGGCCACACATTTTGATATCATAGTTTATGTCCCCATAAGTACTGCAGTGAAAATGATCAGACCATTCTATAAATTTGACATTACTATAAATGTGTATGGTAGATAATCATGATCAGCCTGTGTGTATGGTCATGTTCTGACTGCATTAATAAACCAAGTTAAAAATAAAAAGCAACATTGAGCACTTGGTCAGACTGACAGGATTGAAACATGACCTACCTGACTGCCTTTGTTGGTGACATACACTTTCTATTAGAGTGTTTCTAAATGGCACTTGTCTCCCTGCTTGTTTAAAATGAAGGGCCTTCCTTGATATATCCTTCGTCTTGTCAAAATTATGGTCACTTATATCAGACATGCCTAGAACTTGCTCATTGGCCTCACACCAGACCAAGATGCAGTTTTTGACAGCTATTAACATACATGTTCATGTCTGAGTGATTTGCCAGAATGCTAGATTGTAAAGAATACATCCCATCTAGGGTTTTACTGTATGTCAATGCACATTAAAAACAATTTAATTACTAAGGGCCTGATTCATTAAGGATCTTAACTTGAGAAACTTCTTATTTCAGTCTCCTGGAAAAAAACCATGTTACAATGCAAGGGGTGTAAATTAGTTTTCTGTTTTGCACATAAGTTAAATACTGACTGTTTTTCATGTAGCACACAAATACTTGATAGCTTATTTGTACACTGAAATTTAAAGTTAATATTTGTGTGCTACATGAAAAAACAGTCAGTATTTAACTTATGTGCAAAACAGAATACTTATAATACCTTGCATTGTAACATGGTTTTGTCCAGGAGACTGAAATAAGAAGTTTCTCAAGTTAAGATCCTTAATGAATCAGGCAATAAATATTTTCTGTCCATTGAATAATGACTGCTTTCATGTGTTATTGTTCTTTTCTGGCACGTTTTCAGACTTATATGATAAAACTCTCATATACAAAAAAAAATTTTTTAGTAAACAAAAACCTCATGACTGTATAACATGTTGAACAAAAACATATCCATACAATTTGCATGAATTTCTTATATTCTCCAGCTGGAATTCTCAAGTTCCCGGATTCACCTTCTCAGACATGTTTATTCAGATTTCCAATCTACTGCCCTCAGCTTATATATATGGACTTGGAGAGACTGAACACCCCACATTCCGTCTAGACCTCAACTGGAACACCTGGGGATATTTTGCAAAAGACCAGCCTCCTGGAGTAAGTAATCAAATGAAAACACCATAGATATGTGACTCCCTGTTACTGTGTGGTATTGTAGTGCATGGGTAAGTAGTGCACCTCCTTCTTTTGCTCCTGCTTCCAACATATGCAAACTCCCATTTACTTCAGTAATCAACTGTTACTCAAACTCATGCAGAGAAACTAATTATTTCTCTCACCCAGGGACAGCGTCTCTTCAATTTTGTGTGAAGCTCTGACACCTTCTTGTGTACATCCTCTTCTGCAGGGATATCACACATATGACTTTGCATAGTATAGACTCTGAAACTCTTCTGTGTACTCTCAGACTTATCTCACCCCCCCTCTATGGGGTCAGTATCCCTTGGGCTCTGGCACTTCCAGTGTGTGTCCTCAACAATGGGCTCTGCCACTCTTTCCTGGTCCAACTCTCAGAACCTCCTGGGTCACCATTATTCATATACTGACTATATGCTTCTTCCAGTGATCCTGTTTCTCTAGGGTCTTCCTCAGCAAACTCTTTATTCTCTAATGCTGCCTATTCTTTAGGAATGATTTTGTAATATGGCCACGCTGCCACATGTCATGATTCCTCTTTCTATCTCTGTGATCTTCACATCACTAAAGGCAGTCACACTGCTTTGGAAGCACTCCACTCTAAGTTGGGGTATTACCCCTAATTTGAGGAATTTTGGGGGTATGCAGGCTCTCTCCTGGCAGCTTAATGACAATTAGCCACAGCTCTGCACCCCAGAATGCCAGGGGGTCTAAATAATCCATGAGTTCTGATGTCATCACTGTAGTTGTTCATTAGCATAACTTGTATATTTTAAGGAATAATGCACCCCTACTACTGTAAATTGTTGTGAATATTAGAAGTCCCATAGGAATTATGTATTCTATATTCTGTAGCCAGGCACTAAGCCTATAGCTGCGTGCTGTTATATGGTCCCATAACTCTTCAGTTTTTTTAAATGTCCATATATTTTACTATAGGTATATATAATTTTACTTCCTATTCCTAAACTTTCCTGGCTTACAAATTTAGATTCTATAATGCTTGGATGATAAATATCACATGCAGAACACAAATGGGTGAGTTGCAGCACATTTCAAATCAAGATGAAATATATAGAATATATTTTTCTACATAACCGTCCCCAACTACAGATTTCTCCTGGCAATGGATGGAAAGTGCAATTTTTTTGATCTCAGAAGTAGCACATATTCCAGAATTGCCAGGACTAACCACCCTCCCCCATATATATATAAATTCCCATCCTCTCCTCCCAAGTTCAGAATTCCATGACCCCAATCCACCCCATTATATGTAAATATGTACATATACATTATATGTTTTTATGTACATATACATTATATATATATATATATATATATATATATATATATATATATATATATATATGTACATGGGTAGCTCAAAGGTGTTTAAGTACACAAAAGGGTCTTTACCCACTAAATTTAGGCTTTGGAATTTATGGCTTTGGGAATTTTGGAATATAACTGAGCTTTAATTATCAAGAACCTTACAGCAACTAACACTGGTTTAAAGAAAATTTAAAAAAACTCTAGCCCCCATCCAGCACACTGGTTCACTTATTGGCCCCTCATTAACCAGTGGGCAGTTTGGCTAATTACCTGAACACAAATATACAGCCCTTTTATTTTTGAGTTCCCTACTTAGGCATTGGGATCAAACCCCCCTATCTTCAACTAGTTCTTTAACTGATGTCTCAGACCTTCTGCAGGATACACAACAGCCTCACATTTGGACCTTCTTCTGATCTCCTCAATGAACCTTCTCCTTGGTGCCTCACTGGGCTAAGCCCTTTATTGAGTTCTAGGTGGGTGTGGTCACAAACTTTTCCAGATCCTGAAGCAGTGTGATTTCCTTTAAGTTCTTCTATAGGGGGAGGTGGTAATTCTAGTAGTACATACTACTAGTAGAAATATCAGTGCCTAGAGGCTTTGATAAAAATATTTCCTAACAACAGATGCTTATTTACTGATGGATTTACCATTTCTCACATTATTTATTTGAGCTTAAAACCCTCATTCACTGTGGGCTAAATGTTTTACAAGAAGACTTAATTCTATAGTTCCCTAAAATACATTATTATAGTTGCTAAAAGCACAATGACTGTTTGCAATTTACATTGGAATGTGTCTTCTGGTTTGGCTGACATGCACTTCACAACGCACATAACTTTTAGCTATAGAAAAAACTGTCAAATGTGTTTTGAGATAAAAGGGAGAAATGCAATTTAAGTCCAGGGGATAATTCTATCAAACTGAGAGTTTTCCGTCGAGTTTGAAAAACCAATCAGATTCTAGCTATCATTTATTTAGTACATTCTACAAAATGATAGCTAGAATCTGATTGGTTGCTATAGGCAGCATCTCTACTTTTCAAACCCGCCAGAAAACTCTTTGCTTGATACATTCACCCCAGATTCTTTTCCAAAGTCATAAGGGCATATCTTTTGTGATTTGATACTGAGCAGATGTTTCCAGTTGACAGCAATGGAGATGTCATTGGAAGACATTATTCTTGATGTTTCTGAGATCGCAGAATATGGCATGTGCTTGTTTTTCTATGTCATTGCTTGTGCAACATTTTTAGACATGTGGCCTTCCTTGAAAGTCAGGATGAAATTTTCTCATAAACCCATGTCATATTGTGGTCATATTGTGGTCAAACTAAAAGCACAATAGCGCTCGTCAACATCATACTGAAAAATGCAAAGGCATTTCTTTGCTAAACCTGGAATTTCAAATTTTCCTTCTTTAGATCAATCTTATGTCAATCCATCACATTTTAGATTTTACTCTCTGTTTCCCACAAAAACAAATGCTAGGTTTTGAGACAAAATATATAGCAAAACATTGGTTACAGTTTTGCTGTATTAAATGAAAGTACTGAGTAAAGCTTAAGAACGTGTCTTAGTAAATGTTTTATCATAAGGGAGCTGATAATACCAGGATAAGTGTCTAATGTCTATTTTGGAATCTACAAATCAATATGACTGCAAGCTGATAGTCACAGTTAGATTTACGTAGCAAATCATTTTAATAATAGCTGTTCTAGGCACTAATAAATTTACAATAAAATGTCATTATAGTTTCCAGCAATTATTACCAACATACAGTTATATGCAGTATTCTACAATGGAATGTATACTAAAGATCACAGTTTTTGTACTCTACAATAATGCGCAGAATTTTACAATTATTTTTGCTTAGTATAGATAAATAGAGGCAGGACCTGTCCATTACTGTTAACCAGGGAATCCACACTGGACTACAAACCTAAGGCCCCATACTCACTGATGGTTTTTTTTTGTTTGCCTTAATAAATGCTAGTACACGCAAATGAAACGAATTTGACATGAGTTTGATTTATATACGGTTTACATATATTTAGAGGCATTTACAAATGGGCTTATTCTGTGTTTGTTAACCTGCGTTTTATGGCAAAACAGGAATCTTTCCTCTTCCTTTAACCAAACACATGTGTGTATCACATGTGTATACACAGATGGGTAGGCTGAAAGTTATTATTATTCATTTTGAACTAAAACCAAAATAGGTTTCCTGGTTGACCTCTGTCTGACATTGGACAAATAGATCAAAATTGTTTGCTATGGATCTCGTGTTAAACAAAAATCATATGATGTTCCACAGATTTATAGATTTAAAGGGTAAGCTCAATTTACATTGCGTTATTTTGATGCCTTTATTTGCAGTACAAAGACAACGCATATGGAGTGCACCCCTTTTACATGGGACTTGAAGACGATGGCAATGCTCATGGAGTTTTCCTGCTAAACAGCAATGCAATGGGTAAGCTCAATGTTGTGTATTCCATCACTTTCATACATATGATAACATCATTGCAAATTATGGTAGTAGTGTGTTTATTAATCGATGCATCTATTATTCTTCTTCTAAATGTTTTTAAAATCTTTTAGTTAAGCTAGGTACACACTACACGGTTTTCGTCCTATAATCGGCTCAATCAGCCGACTTACGACCGCTCGTTCAAAAGTCGGGTCAGTGTGTGTAGTGACACAATGGTCGAAAGTCTGCCCAAATGGAAGATTGTCGCCTCATTTGGTTGGTCGTACCATTAAATATTTTTGTTCCAATCTCGTTTCCGTTGTGTAGTGTCTATAAACTTCCGACCGATCCACGACAATTCTCAATCATTGCTCACAACAACATGGCTGTAAAAAGTCGCTAAAGGGACGTCCACTCTTCCCTTTATCGTCTTAAACAAGGCTAGTGTGTATGCAGTCCATGGACCAAGCGATCGGACCATCGATTGCATGTAAAATCGATCTACATAAAAAGTTGATGGAAAATTCTGTAGTGTGTACCCAGCTTTAGGAATCATTTTGGTCTGTTGTCAATTATTTTTGTTATCTATTGTTCAGATTTTTATTAATAATATACTTCCATTAAATTACTTTCATGTTGGCTACAAATTAAAAATATAACAGGCTAAATAAAATATTGCAATGATGTCAGTAGTTGTTAACTTTAGTGGCAAGACACAATGGGCCTGATACAAGTCCCTTTGTGCACAGAATCTTGTGTGAAATAGATCTACACCTGCTCAGAAACGGACCTTGCACCAAGGAACACATTTGCAGGCAATTCTTCTGTGAACACAAATGACACGACTGCCTATAACTTGAAGGGTGTAATGGGGTGGGGAAAGGGGCGGACGAATGTAGGCCATGTACGGTAAGGGTGTACCAACGCAGATGTGGCCAAAGCAAGTGTTTTTTTGTAAGTGCATGTTTATTAGCTGTATCATTTACACCAGTTACAGGGCAGGCGTAAGCGCCTACTGATAGTGATGACTGTAATGGGATTGCCTTTATTTTAAAAAATACATGTATGCATGCCAGTAGATAGCAAAACACATTTGTATGTAAGGAAGAAAGAATATAAAAATGCATTGTATGTATAGTACATATTAAGAACATTTTTATTTATATATTTACTGTTAAAATGCCCCAAAAAATATTTTTTTACAAATATTTTTATTAAGGAATATAGTATTAAAAGTTTTTAATTTATTTTATAAATATTTTTTTTTGCATGTGTTCTGATGGGACTGTATAATGCACATATTAATGTGGGTATCCTGCATTCTGCTCTGTCTGACTACATACAGCAAGTAACATTTAGCCAGAGCATAGTTATAGCTAGATTCAAAAGGAAACGCTTGGATACTATTGGAACTACGCTCAAGTTCCCTGTTCGTTTGTTTTTAAATGCAAGTTCCATGCAGGTTGCGTCCGAAGATGATCAGGTCCAATGAGTTTTCAGCGTAGATGTGGTTGGGGTTTCGCCAGAAAGTGTGGGTGGTTTTCTCAGAAAGGAAACATTTGGGCTGAGTTTTTGCAGAACAATGCATGGCTTATTTTGACCTGATTTTACCTTGACAAATGTTGGATGGTTTGTTTAATGAAAACCCATGTTTTGGGTTGCATTTACAATTTCTACCCTAGAACTGAACAGTCACGATTTGAGGGAACCTATCCCACGTGTTAGAACTTTAGTCCCAATTATGTGACATTTGGGAGATTACATAATTTAGTGAATACATTTATATATAATATTTATATCAGCTATTATATTCATTTACAATTCCCCTATACAAATTATCTGGAAAAACTTTACAAATGGGGTCTTTATACTTTTGTTATTATTTTGCTATTATTTATCCAACAGCACCAGGCTTTACAGCCCAGCTCACAACATATCATAGGCAGCACTGTGGTTTTTACAAAGGAAAGTACTGATAACATTTTTTACAGCCATAATATTATGTAGTACAAACATTATTTCTTCATTCAAAACTAAAATAATGACAAAATAAAAACTCTGGTAAGAGGGAAGCAAAGCTCAGATGTGGGAATTAAAAGATGCATAACTCAACACTGTAAAAAAAACATTTCTCTGTCACCTGCTGTGTTCAATATCAGTAATGGTGTCAGGAGAAAATAATATTTTTTACTGATCTATATATTTTTTAATGGTACATGCAATTTTTTTCTATTTTTTTTGACAGCTTGTACATTACTGACATCTGTCAACACTGACTCCAGATAATCCTGTCAGAATCTTGACAAGACTAACTTATTTATACATCCACATGACACTGGCACATATCAGTAAACATATATTCACAGAAAAACAGTCTCCACAGATTACTTGCTGTGCATACATATGACCAGTCAACAGTACAAACATTCAGGGTCACACGCAGGGGGGGTTTTTGGGTCTCCAGAAACCCCTCCCCTCCGCTAAAGAAGTGCCCCTACATGGCGGCACTGTACTATACAGCAGCCGCGGCGCTGTCAAAGAAGCGTCCGCGGACGCTTATTTCACAGCGCCGCGGCTGCTGTATAGTACAGTGCTGCCGAAACGGAGCTACGTGCACCCCTGACATTATAGTATTCTTTGTGTGGTAGGATTCTTTATTTGTGTCATATCAGCAGGTAAAATTCAGTTTTTATGTTTACCTGGCTGTTTACTGAGAAGAAACAGCCATTTTGAGGGGTGAACCAAAATTGATTTCACTGGTTGCTTGCGAATAGATAAGGGATGCGTTTTGAATAATTTTGCTTCAGCATCCAAAAGGGTAGCTTCCATTTTGCGTAGAAATAGCTACACTTCAACACTCTAGTGCTGCCAATCACAACATGGAAGTATGATGGCTTGTTGCCGTACTGTTTTCACAAATTTCATTTTTATGGATGTTATATATATTCTATTTCAGATATAACACTGCAACCAACCCCAGCTCTAACATATCGTACAATTGGTGGAATTTTAGACTTTTTCGTCGTACTGGGTCCAACACCAGAGATGGTTGTTCAGCAGTACACTAAAGTAAGAGTGTTCATTTTCACAATAGTTACACCACTTAAGCTTTATAATGTCCTAATTGTTTTTACTTTGATTTCAGCTTATAGGTCGCTCTGTTATGCCAGCTTATTGGTCCCTTGGATTCCAGTTATGTCGTTATGGGTATAAGAATGACGGTGAAATTGAACAAGTGTATAATGACATGGTCGCAGCGCAAATTCCATATGTAAGTCACTATTCAGAAGCATGGATAGAAAGGAATAACAAGTTATATAAAAATAATCTTACAATAAGCTAATAATATTTTTATTTTATCTCACCAGCTGTATGTGCATCACAGTTAAATGAAGATCAGTAAAGATAACTAAAATGTGATTAAAAAATGTTGCATGGCCACTTATAGCAGTAGACAAGCACATGCTTGGTAGCGTAGTTTTGCATGACATCGAAGATATAGGCTTTCCAAAATAGAACATATAGCTAATGTTTGTTATATGCGGCTCAATGCGGCTGCTCGACTCATCTTTCTCTCACGCCGCTCCTCCTCAATCTCCCCTCTCTACCACGCCCTACACTGGCTCCCCTTCCCCTACAGGATCCTTTTCAAACTCCTCACCACCACTTACAAAGCTCTCTCCCAGTCTACTGCCCCCTATATCTCTAACCTCCTCACCATTCACATTCCGGCCCGCTCCCTGCGCTCGGCCAATGACCGTCGCCTCTCCTCTACTCTGATCACATCTTCCCACTCTAGAATCCAGGACTTCGCCTGAGCTGCCCCCCTGCACTGGAACGTCCTCCCTCGCTCCATCCGTCTCTCTCCCAACCTGTGCTCCTTCAAACGGGCACTTAAAATCCACCTGTTCCTTACAGCCTACAAATCATCCACCTAACCCCTTACCCACTCTTTTCGTTTTCCCTCTCTCCCCTGGCCCCTCTCTTCTCTCCCCCTGCTTCACTGGCTCCCTTTCGTGCCTGTTTTTGTTTCATCCTCCCTTAGAATGTAAGCTCTTTTGAGCAGGGCCCCCCTCCCCTCCTGTCTCCATACCAGTTCTTCTGCTCTGTCTTTACTCCATATGTCTTCCTGGAGTTCCTGAAGCATTGGTACTTTGTGTTTATTGTTCTGTACTTTGTCACCCTGTTTTGTACTACTGTTTGTACTATGTATGGCGCTGCGGAAACCTTGTGGCGCCCAACAAATAAATGATAATAATAATAATATATATAGTTAGGGTCATTTAAGAAAGTGCAAAAAACAATAACAGTCAAATACTATGTGTGCCTATTTTTGTGCAAATGTTTTCAGTTTTGAACATCATGCATAGTTTTTACCTTTGAAAAGAGTTGGGGAAATGGTGCATTCCTCACAGGATTATATTAATGATGATTTAAAGAGTGCAGAATTTGCATCATCTCATCCTACCCATCACTGCACCATGTTCCATCCAAAAGTACATGATAGCATGAATCTCAACTTGCATCAGTAGACAGGGAGTGATGTCATGATAGATATCACTGCAATTCTCCACCGCTGAGCAAGTAGTGTATTGCATCAACATGCACCAATGGGTGGACTCGATAAGGGGAATCTTGGTGCTTCCAGTCCCATCTTCCCCAGTGATCTGGGAAAATCACAGTCATTCTCAAAAGTCTGGGAGGACTTAAAGAAATCCTGGAACCTCCATTACATTCCGGGAGAGTTGGCACGTATGTTCTAAAGTTTAGTTTAAGACAGTTTGCAAAATATACTTGTAAACTACACATCCAGTGACTGATGTCAACCTCTTTAGTGAATATACTGAAGCATATGGTTTTACATATGGATATATATGTCACCGGGACACAGAGCTAGATTAGTGTGGCCACAAGCTTAGTATATTGTATGTGGGGGTACTGTAATCTGTGGACACATAACCGGTATGTAATGTGTTTAGAGACAAATAGGTGCTATTTATTATGTATGGGCACAGGCTGGTACAATAATGTATTGGCGTATTATGGAAGTGGATCACTGGATCAGTGGATGACTAATGTGTTTGAGGGCACATGGCTGGTATTTTATATATAAGGATACTGGTTGATATAATATTCTGTGTGCACAAGACTGGTATGCTATATGTTCGGGAACATATGGAACATTGCTGATAGAATCTAATGGTCATTTGTGCCTGTAAAATATAGAATTGTTTAAAGTTTTCATGCTACTCTTTAAAATTACATAATTGCTGGCCTCTAAAATTTTATCCTTGTTTATATACTTTGACTATACAGGATTGTATAATAGAAACAGCTGAACATATTTAATAATACTTTATGCTGTATTTAATTAAACAGTTTTATCAATGGTAGATCCTTCCTAGGAGTAGAGCTGCCGTAAGTCCTTGAATTTCCTATGGCAGTCCAAATTTTTAGTTATGAATTCATAGAATTCTAGACTTAATATATAACTCATACACTCTATATACTTTCATCATCATCATCATCGTCACCATTTATTTATATAGTGCCACTAATTCTGCAGCGCTGTACAGAGAGCTCACATCACTCCCTGCCCCCATTGGGGCTTACAGTCTAAATTCCCTAACATACACACACACAGAGAGAGAGAGAGAGAGAGAGAGAGAGAGAGAGAGTAGGGTCAATTTGATAGCAGCCAATTAACCTGTTTGTTTGTTTTTGGAGTGTGGGAGAAAAATCGGAGCACCTGGAGGAAACCCACGCAAACACAGGGAGAACATTCATTAATTAATTAATCAGAGAGCACATATATACCAGACTTTTTTTTAATATGGATGCTCAAGAGGGGCTGGTAATTAGGATTTGTTCTTTAGTTTCAATGGAATGGCACTTCTACATCCATGCACACCTGTGCTCATATTAATGAGCTTACCGATATCATATAACTATGTGAGAAAATATTCAAACACATAAAGTGACACATTTAATAAAGACTGATCTGATATCTCCCTATTCTCATGGTGAATATATGACATACATGTGGACCAGTATTTTAAGAAAAAATATCAAAACGTTGACAAAAATAAAGCTGATTCTAAAGGCATAATAGGCTGGTCTTGAAAATGATCCCTTTGTACTTTCCACCATATGCATATCTAGCCAGACGCACAATCATGTAAAAGTGGGCACAGTCCCAATTTGCAGTTCTCAGATTGGAGAGTAGGCATGCACTCAGTTGTAGCAATTTAGTAAATCAGGTTCAGTATGCATTGGTATTCCTTTTATGTGAATTGAATTCCTTGTAAAGGATGTTGTAATATGTACTTTGTAATTTAATAGCCCTATATCATTTAAATTACATATTACTGTGCACTAAGTATGTATTCTCTTCTCACAGGATGTGCAGTATGCTGACATTGATTATATGGAGAGACAAATGGATTTCACTTTGGGCAAAAACTTTTCAAGACTCCCTGACATATTTGATAGAATCAGATTAGAAGGAATGAGAGTTATCATCATGCTGGTATGACCTATGTGTAGTATTGGTAGATTAGTTATATTAGAATTGTAATATTATTTGAACAAGCTCATGCTACGCAGGAATCTACAAATAACTGTGTATTTCCACATCAGAGCAATCTGGTTTATATACACTATACAAGGTCATCTCACTGAAGCACAGCAATGACAGTGATTATGCTTGGTAGCTTCAGGACTATGGGCATGATTCATTAAGGATCTTAACTTAAACTTCTTATTTCAGTCTCCTGGACAGAACCATGCTACAATGCAAGGGGTGCAAATTAGTATTCTGTTTTGCACATTAGTTAAATACTGACTGTTTTTCCATGTAGCACACAAATACTTGATAGCTTATTTGTACACTGACATTTAAAGTTGATATTTGTGTGCTACATGAAAAAACAGTCAGTATTTAACTTATGTGCAAAACAGGAGACTGAAATAAGAAGTTTCTTAAGTTAAGATCCTTAATGAATCAGGCCCCATATCTTTAACTTTCAGATATCAAAACATATGACGGGTCTATTTTTACTTGTTTTTTTGTATAATTTTAGATCTCTTCTGCCATAATGGTGCAATGCTAGCAATTAAAACAGAATATTTACATCACTTCAATGTAAGAAATGTGTAAGAAATGTTGGTAATTCTTAGAACAAAGCACATGCACAACCAATTTTAGTTTTGATGGGAACCTGCATGTATATCATGTACAGCTGAATGTATAAATAATATGGGCTGGTCGTTCAACGCCGTCCCCCATTCATTCCAATTTCTAGCCAATGGGTATGGGTAAATCATACGGCTGTATTATTTTATTCCAAATGAAGTGACTGCATAGGGGAGCTGTAAAGAGCTACTGGCCACAAGCCCTGAGGTGTATAAGGCACTTCTCCTAGTCAATCAGCTATTTTATTCTTTTTTTATTTTGTATTTTTTTTCAAATCTCCTTTTACGTTTCCTATTATTCCACAATTTCAAAGGGAACTAGGATATTGCAGATCCACTGCCATATCATCACCAATACCTCACATCACGCAGCCCACAGTGGTTTAATCCCACTGAGAATCACAAACCATCACTTGTGACCACAGCAAACAAATGGGAAGTACCGTATTTTTCGCTCCATAAGACACACTTTTTCCCCCCAAAAAAGTGGGGGAAAAAGTGTGCGCGTCTTATGGAGCGAAAACTGCAAAAATAAATAAATAAACGGTCACCCATTTGTGCCAGCTGGGCGCCAATCCTGCGACAGAGATCCTCGTCCACATCCGACTGCGCCTCGGAACAAGACTCTCTGAAGGACAAATGGCCGTCTGTCTCCAAGTCGTCATCTTTATCTATAATGTGCGTCAAAGACTTCAGCTGCGTCTTGTACTCGGGGTCCGAAGATTTTTGATACTCCAGTAAGGAAATAAAGACCAGTTCCACCGACATGTTTATTACGAGGTGCCTCCAGACACACCCTTACCCGACATTATAAGGCGGCACACCCCTGTATATCAATGTGATGGTGGTCGGAGGGTGCAGAGAAAACCGGATCGGAGGGTAGGGTGAGAGGATCCCAGTCCGGCGGGCTGCATAGGTCACGCCATACGTAATTTTTTCATTACATATCCTGAGGAAGCCCCCACTGCATGGGGTGAAACACGTTGGCTACATTGCACACCAGAATATTTTTTTTCCTGTTTTCCTCCTCTAAAAACTAGGGGCGCCTTATGGAGCGAAAAATACGGTAGATCTTTTCACTCAGTGCTGACATAATCTACTTGTGCATGGTTACAATTGTATGATGTTCCAATTGCCTTGCAATGTTAATATATAGTGCTAAAACATAGGTTTAATATCAGAATTGATATATTAAAAATAAAATCAATAATTAAAAGTAACAAATTAAAGTTATGTTTCATATATAATTTATGTTCATGTTTTTTTTAGGATCCAGCAATTGCAGGAAATGAAACAGAACCATATCCGGCTTTCACTAGAGGAAGGGATCAGGATGTGTTTATTAAATGGGATGATAAAAGTGAAATTGTATGGGGCAAGGTTAGTATGAATTTCAAGGAGAAAAGCAGCATCTAAAAATATGTATATTGTATATATACATATGTACAAATATAATGTATACTGTTATTAAACATTTCTACTGCTTTTTGATAAAAATAAGTATACATTTAAATTGTTTCCAATTAAGTGCTGTAGATTTTAGTAAAAATATATCATACATTAAATGAGTTTGAAAAGATAGTTAACTGGGCTGTAATACTTGTCTCCTTTCCCTATTCAGTACAATCATACTTGCCAACTTTTCCTCGTTGGCTTCAGGGAGATCCCGGGGGAGGTGGCGTGCGGGGGCAGGGCTTGACAAATCGCATCATTTTGGCCCCGGCGGGGTTAAGATGACTCGATATTTGCGTCATTAAGTCCCACCCCCCAACACTTATCTATTGCAGAGGCGAGAACCGGGAGGTTGCCCTGCTATCCCGGGAGCCCGGGAAGTCTTCATGAAATCCGGGAGACTCCTGGGCAGTCCGGGGGAATAGGCAACTATGTGTTAAAGAAAAGCAGCTAATGAATCTCTAGAGACCGAAGTGTCTTTTACATATCTGTCTCCATTACTGAAGTCATGTCTCACCTGTCAGTCTTTGATTAAATCTTGGTCTCTATGAAAATGGCCACCACCATAGGCATCAATACATTGACATAGGACACAATTTCTTAACTGTGTCATCATGCCACAGATGGTGAAGCCAACCATGTCTTGTACTGGCTCAGCTTTAGGGAGAATGCCAGACTTTTCAGGGAGTGAGGGAGATCACTCTTATTTCAGGGAGTCTCCCTGACATTCAGGGAGAGTTGGCAGGTATGAGTACAATTGTTTATTATTTTAAATTAATTGATATAATGTTGCTACCCTATCTAAAACAGTTAAGTTCAATGTGAAAATATGCTTTTAAACCATACAAATTAACAGATAACCAAATTGTGTTTATAGGGCACTCAAAGGATAAAGGATTAATATAAAACATAATTAAGGTTTATTACTATACATTAATTATGCTTTTAAACCAGTCAGCAGAACAATGAGGAAAAGTGTATAGTCTGTACTGAAAGTAGTGAGCATATATCACTTCTGTTTTGTATCTAAAAAGCCCATTGTTCATTAAGTAATACACCGCAGAGGTTATAGCGAAAATTTGAGTACAGATAGAACAATTTTTGTGTCATTTACTGCTTCTGGCATAAAGTATATATTATTAATTGGTTGTATGTGAGTATAGTGACTATGGCTTGAGGTAGGCTTCTGCACTGCAGACACATCGTATGATGCACATAACTCAAAGAGAGTAGTACTTATTGCTTGGCATACCAGTGTGTGTATGTACACCTGCCAGTCGTAAGATATGCAAGTGGTAGGTGTATGTTTTAGTACACAATGCAGAAATGGCATCACCCTACTCAAAATGTTTGAATACATTTGTACAAGTATGGTAAAGCAATCATATACACAAGAGAGAGAGAGACATTTTTACATATATGAGAAATTAAATAACTCCACATCCTTTGTTTGTCCTTTTAAGAATTAAGGGCCTGATTCATTAAGGATCTTAAATGAAGAGGTATCTTATTTCAGTCTCCTGGACAAAACCATGTTACAATGCAAGGGGTGCAAACTAGTTTTCTGTTTTGCACATGAGTTTAATACTGACTGTGTTTTCATGTAGCACACAAATACTTGATAGCTTATTTATACACTGAAATTTAAAGTTGATATTTGTGTGCTACATGAAAAAAACAGTCAGTATTTAACTTATGTGCAAAACAGAAAACTAGTTTGCACCCCTTGCATTGTAACATGGTTTTGTCCAGGAGACTGAAATAAGATACCTCTTTATTTAAGATCCTTAATGAATCAGGCCCTAAATGGGATTTGGTTGCCTTTCCTACAGCACACTGTATGGAAATGGATAGTAAGTAATGCGAATTGATGGCAGCTAATTAATTTAATTATTTGCTCTAAGCCTACCAAAATGCTGATCAATGTAATGCCATTAGCTTTAGGTCAATCCACAAACAGCCAATCAGAAGCAGCTAGATAGTGCTGTTGATAGTCATCATCATCATCACCACATATATTTGCACCAGCCTTCCAGCACCTGCAAGAGATACATCTCATGGCAAGCATATCTTTGCCATATATAATTGAGTTGCAATTATATGTGGCGCAAATGTATTTCCCTCCCTGTATCATCTCCCCTAAGTAATTGTAAATTCAAGATGCGCAATAAACGTGATATGAATGTGTGCATATGTTTTTTTTGTGTGTGCATGTGCAGTATGAAAATTCATATTGTATACTGTTGTGTGTCCAACTCTATATGGTTCCTACTGTTTATGTAAGATATTATTGCTCCATCCGTATGTACATGATGTTATATATGATAAAGCATATTAAGTTTAGAAGAGTGTTCAGAAATAGCAGTTAACAGTCATCAGACCACCAGATATTATTAAACATTATAACATTATTAATTGTTTTTTTTTATGTCAGGTCTGGCCAGATTTGCCTAATATAGAGGTTGATGACTCACTGGATTGGGACACACAAATCGCTGTAAGTATTGTAAGCGTCTTCCACAGTATAATGCACAGAAGTTCTAAATCTGAGTTTTAAGAATATATTTCAGCGCCATTAACAGTACTTAAGAAAATGAAAATACTTCTACAGGTAATTGATGATGTAGTTAGCCCTAAATAAATGCACACACAAGCCAATCAGACTCTTGGCCTGAATGCTGAACACTTTGATCTCTGTATAATTTGGTCACCATGCTTGTGACCAAATTGGATTAATCTGTTTCAGCAACGCTGTAGCTGCATCACTGGATTAAATTGGACCCAGTAGGTGTGACTCCATACACCACCTGATGGTGGTAATTGGGTAAATATATGTTTCTCTACTCGAGAAGGCTATCTGATTGATCCTGATCCGATATGGATTAGGATCGCTACTCAGTTTGGTGACAATTTGGTAGAAACGACTAAACTGGCCATCTAAATTGCTGCATCCACAGTAGTACAGTTTTATGTTTACTATATCTCGCATTAAACTTCAACATAAAGTAATATTTTACTATTATTTACTAATCTGTGGTGAGAAATGTGATTTTGCTAAGCTGACGCCATCTTGTTGCTTTATAGCCATTTTGTTCTGTTATAGCTTAAAGACAGGTTAGACACACCTGTTTTGTAGGAGTAATTCATTATTTGCAATGCTATGCTTATAACCTTGGACATAGCATACAGGAGATAAGCCAACCCCCCCTGGGGAATTTTCCTGTGTGATAATGAGAGAATGTATTAACATCTGTGCAAAGGGAGCATGAGTGGTTAAAACTTTTTGGGGGCGTAGTTTTCTGTAATACGTGATTTTTGCTATATAGATAGGGACTTGTAACTAATAAAGCAGAGTTTATTGTACACTCAAGCCATGCAGTGTATTTAATTCTCTCCAGCTGATGAGCTCATAACTAATAAACTGACACTTACAGGTGAACAATCTGATTTAGATTCTACAGTGGCCATCGCAAAAATATCTACCATAGATGTGGATTAGTTCAAAAATTTTGTTCATCCAAAGAGAAAATATATTGTATATAAAGCCACTATTTGTGGCATACTTGTTTATCTCCGTCATAAACGTAGAGCAAAGGTGAGAGACAAAGCAGAGCAAAGTCATAATCTTTCATTTAAAATTCAATGACGGCATACCTGTCATATTAAATTTATATACTTTCACAAACAGATATAAACAGTTGTCAAACATTTAAAATAAAATGAATCAATCTTCCAAGTTTAAAGGTTAGGCTACATGAGCCAGAATTGCACACTTATCAAAACTGTATGAAATGTACCTGATAAAAATGTGACTACTGGCCCTTCATTGGGCCAAAATGTTGCATGCCCCTGCAACAGTTAACAATGATGGTAGTTTATAATGATTGCTTCAGGCAAAAAAGACAGCAACATGTTGATTGTGACTGATGATAATTAAGAAAGGGACATAGCTTTATTATTTCAAGAATACATATCTAAGATGTTCACGTGCCTGGATAAACATTTTACTCAAATGTTTGCACATATCTATTTGTTGTTAGAAATTCAGAGCTCACGTGGCATTTCCAGATTTTTTCAAGAATGAGACAGCTGAATGGTGGAAGCAAGAAATGAAAGACTTTAGAGAAAACTTTATTCGGTTTGATGGTATTTGGATTGTAAGTGTTGCTTTTATTTGTCTTATATTGAAAACAAGTGTTAATTGTGCATATTTAAAGCCTACATTTATATAATCATGTTTTAAGTATCATACATTATATCAAATGATTTAGCTGTTTAAATTTGTGCTCAAATAGTGAAATTCTACTTGAATACAAATAAATGCTCAGTGATTTAATTTTCTTAAATTATTGTTACCCGCTACTTGTAATGCTGTTTTTCATTTCATAGCTTGCAGAGAGTATTTTGCTCTCAGATTTCCCTTTTCTATTTTAAAATATCTGTTTTTACATGCAAAATATTTAGCGTATATAGTTTATATATAGTAATGTAATAGTTCCAGGCCAAAAGAATCATAAAACCTAGAATGTTGACAGCCTATTATATATAGCTGCAAATAAATGTACTTTCTTAACATGTGGCGCTGCATGCTATTTTAGGTGTATATTACACTATGCCTTTTTACCTTTTACAAAGCTAGTGTGAGTTTCCGTGTAATATAAACCACTATTAGGCAATACCACTGCTGTAGTTGTTATGCAAATACCATGTATTTTACATTCTAGGATATGAATGAGCCTGCAAGTTTTGTACATGGATCAGTCAATGGCTGCAGAAACCAGACCCTGAACTATCCTCCCTACATGCCATGTAAGTTATAAGGTTTATAATCATTTTTGACACAATTTTAAATATTAACTATTTAACATTTTCATCAATTAAGATTATACTTATTGTAAAATATTCACATGATTAAAATATCTATGAAACCATAATATATACAGTATATTAGTGAATTAATGCATAATAGTTTAAAAAATATTGAAAATGTATATAAAACATCATATATGATTCTGTTTCTTAAAGCCATAGTACGCATATGATATCAAAAAATGTAATAAACATAACATTTTTCCTTAAAAATGATTTACATTACTGATAATACAAAAGAAGTTATCAATATATTGATATTATAAATATATATATATACACGCATACATACAGTGGTTGTAGTGGCGGTATGGAAAATATTTTGGGGATGTAAGTGAATGTAATACAATTAAATCAGTAAGAGAAGTGGCGGTATAGCACTGTATACACCTCCATCTTGACCACTAGGGGCCAAGATGTACTGAAACAATCATTGGGCAGGGCATGAGTTAGTAATGCATAATTATCTTCTTTCATTAAAATTTTAAAGATATTTTCATCACTGGTCTGTTATAATTACAGAACAACCGTGGATCTGTTTCTTGTTTTTATCAATATGGACTTTGCAGACTGTTGAATATTTTTGAACTGTATATATATATATATATATATATATTAGTGGTAAAAAGGTCTATTTTCCACATCTCTCCTGTATAGGGACAGATGAGGTCCCAGAGAATCTGCAGGGGAAAGCTGTGTGCAGGGTTAAGCTCTTACAGACCAAAAACCCTAGATTTAATATACACATATGGAGATATGGTTTAATCAGCTAATTAGACCAAAGGGAGGAGCTTTGTATATTTAAGCCTGTCTTTCCATTATACAACATGACTGATGCTGGGCAAGTTGGCCAGTCGGTAGAGAGCCACACTGTTTATAGTTAGCATTAGTGTCACCAGGAGTTGTAGGCAATGTGATATTGCTTACTAGTGTCATCCTGACAAGTCTGAATGCTGTTATTGTGATGCAAACAATAAAGCATCATTGGATTTGAAGCAAGAAGTTGTTTGTGTATGAACAGACTGACACCTAAGTGTGTCAGTGTAGCAAGGTGTCAGAATTTCTACAAGTTGTACCATCGGGGATCTGTAAAGAACAGCCAACGCACAGTTGTCCACTCCTGCCTGTCTCTGCCTGTGGAGAGACAGACAGGAGTAATATTTCTGTGAACTGTTCAGCACTTGATGTTTTTTCCAAAGAGAGCAAACAATTTGAAAATTGCTGGGCGTTGTAGTGCCATACCAGTTGATTCACTGAGCTGTGAGTTGAGTGTGGTCCAGAAAAGCTTGCTAGTTGCCTGTGTGGAAAGCTAAAGTAATTGTTTTTTTTTTTTCAAAGAAAGCAAAAGTTTAAAATATTGCTGAGCATTGTAATACCACACCTTGGTAATTCCCTGAGCTGTTAGTTGGGTGTGGTCCACAGAAATCTGCTGTTTTACTTGTTTGGAGGTCCTACTTTGATGTTTAAGGTTGCAATAGAAATCAAATGTAATTGCTACCAGGATAAATTTCCTGTACTTTAGCCAATATTGGCAAAAAAAAGAATAAAATATGTCAAAAAGAAAGTTTGAAGTCTCCCTTTACAAGGCAGCGCCGCTTTAAATTTAAGTGCTGAGTTGAAGAATCCGGAGGTTCATACATTTACCCCCAGGTGACAAAATAACAGTAATATTTATCAATATTTCCTTTTTCCAGTCTTGAATTCAAAAGACATGGGATTGCATCACAAGACTATATGCATGGACAGTCAACAGTTCCTTCCAGATGGCACCCCGGTGAGACACTATGATGTCCACAATCTGTATGGCTGGTCCCACGCTAAGCCAACATTTGAGTAAGTCTAGTTATTGTAATTATATTTTTGTAATAAAACACAGGCAATGCAATTTAACATGTGTTGCAGATAGGTGTGCTTAATAATGCTGAGATATTTTAGAATTTAGAGAATGTCAAGTACTGTGCTTTATCTTTGTTCTCTTCTCACCATAATTGTGCACAATCTCTGATTTTACAACAACTATGTGGTTGAGTAGCTGTTTACTTGATCTTATTGGCCCATAAGCCTTTAGAAGAGAAATGAGGTACAGTCAGCATTATCATGCTTTAGGACAACCCCTCATTATAAATTGCTACTCCTTCCCATAATAACCTGTAACATTGCACTGTGATGCAGATCTTTGTGGCATCTTATAAATAAAATAATATTAATAACATTGACTTATTGTACTTGTGTTACTCATACTTGCCAACTCTCCCAGAATGTCCGGGAGACTCCCGCATTTTGCGAGAGTCTCACGGACTCCCGGGAGAGTGGGTGGCAATCTCCCGGATCTGCCCACTTCACTAGGAAGTGCCCACTTCCTAGTGAAGTGGGCAGAATTAGGTTCCAATCGCAGTGATTCCCGGTGAATGACAGCAGGGGGCGTTTGGCCCCGCCCCCTGCTGTCAAATGACGCATTTGCATTATAACGTCATAGGGGCGGGTCCAGAATGACGTGCATTTTGGAGCCCGCCCCATCACGCCCACCTCCCTCGTCAATCTCCCGGAAACCAACTTTCTAAAGTTGTTAAGTATGATGTTACTCATCCAAGGCTATATGTTGCCAGCTCTACTTTGTACAGTTAAAAAAAGACTCAAATAACTGTGAATTGACTGGAGAAGTGGGAGAAGGGTCATTTGAAAATAACCGTTTTCTAAGGTAGAGATGTATTTATAGTGTTGGGTATATTTCATTTTAAATACTGCTATTCTTTTTTGTCATTGAAAAATACTACTCTTTTTTTTCCCACTGCTGTTCATTATTTCTGGTTAGCGGAACACTGTTTAAAGGGGTCTTTTTTCTGTTTCATACATTTGAAAAGCAGCAGATACAAATTGAAGGCATTTAGTCTATACAAGCTGTTCACTATGTTAGGAAAAGGGATAACTTGTGCACCTTAGATGCTGCATGCTAGCTCCTCAAATCAGATAATATCCCTTACAAATAACTTGTGATCTCCATGTATCTCTAAGACATTTAGTTCTCCTGCCTATTTTAGTCTACCCTGGTAGCATGACATCTGATGTCCCTTAGAGCATGACAAAAGCACAGAGCTGATGAGATGAAGACAAGGAGGTGGAGTGAATGTAGTAGTGTAGTGCTCTTTAATTTATCACAGATCTCTGCAGACATAAAATATCCAAAAAACAAGACATCACATTGTCTAAAATATAATAATTTCTGCTTTGAATGCAAGTTACAGTATTATTTCTCAGCTTTCTTTGCTCAGTCTCAACACAGTAAATCCTGTCAACCTGTGTTAGTAAGAGAATTACCTGATGACACAAGTAGTTGGTCATAATGACTCATATCACATTTTAAAACTTTAATCTAAATATTGGTGTTCTTAGAGCCTTTTTCTGGTAGAATTACCTGCTGATTACCTTCTGATTACTTCAAGTAATCAAAACAATTCATCTAAAACATTTTGCCTCAGGTACAGTGATAATTAGAAACATTTATAATAAAAGGTATTTTCTACCAAAGAGCTGAAGTGCTGGTTGGTTTATATAGCATTTTTGTATTAGCAGCTACAAGCTTAATATTGCCAAACATAAAAGCACACTTTGGGGCGTATTCAATTGTCAGCATTAACGCTGAAAAACGAGCGCTCGAAAAATCTTAGCGTTAATACTGTAGTTTACTCGCAGGATTTCAGCTCGCAGCTCAGGGAGCAGCGAGCTGAAATTCCGCAAGTAATTACCATATTAACGCTAAGATTTTTCGAGCGCTCGTTTGTTAGCGTTAACGCTAACAATTGAATACGCCCCTTTGTCTTGGAACTGCTGTATGCACACAGACATACATTGCACAGTGATTCATTCATTTTCTTAATTCTAAAGGAAACTAGAATCTATGCTAATTCTCCTTTTTAAAAACAGTATTTTGGCAGTTAATGTAAGATGTAATAACAGTACATTAGGAATGTTTAATTTTCACTTCATTGAGCAAGAAAGAAAAAAGTAAGATAAAGTATTTTATGGGTATCTATAACCTGAAAATCCTTGCTAATTTAAATATAACTGCAATGAAAGAAAATATCTAGGTCACTTCCCTTTTTGATTGAACGTAGGATATATTTGGCAGAGAACAAATATTTCATTATTAACCAAGATGTGGAAATTGTGAGAGTGCAATAACTAACCTCAATATTTCACTCATAAATGGATATTAAGTTATGTAAAGTTTGTGACTGATCTGGTAAGATAGATGCTAAAACTAGTTTATTTCCATTGGGGTGTAATAAGTGCAGGTAGAGCAAAATGCAAATACTGGTGCCTCTTCTTTCAATAACTATACCTTTTTACTAAAGGTTAGTTTCTTTGGTAAACTACTTATACCCCATTCATACTGCACCAAAATCCGGGGTTTTTGCCGGGGCGAGCTCAAACGACCCGGGTCTTGGTGCAGTATGAATGGTACAAGTCAAAAATCCCGGGTCTAAAAACCCGGGTCTTCAACCCGGGATTTATCGAGGGGTAATTCCCGGGTCGGACCCGGGTTGCCTGCACTATGAATGGTGCAACCCGGGTTGCACAGAAAACAAGCTGATTGGCTGTCTGCCTGTCTCTGGAGGATGATGTCATCGGTGGGAGCCCGTGGAAGAAAAAAAAACCAGTCACCTTTCAATGACATCACCATTTTTCAGCCAATGAAAACTTCTCTGGTAATGACTCCCACAAATTGCCAGGGCACAGACTTGTGCAGTATGAATGGGGTCAACCCGGGAAATTCCCGGGTCCGAGGTGCAGTATGAAAGGTGTTTCTGAGCTGGGACGCTCCGAGCCCCGGCAAAAACTCAGCTTGAAAAACCCGGGATATTGCCGGGGCGGCAGTATGAAAACGGTATTAGTGATAATACAGTTTGATGCTCCTTGGAACAGTAGCACAGCCATGGTATGCCAATTCAAGATTAGGGATGCAATGAAGCCAATGATGTGGTACATTCAGGACTGAGGAACACATCTTTAATAATCAGAGTCAATAGCAAAATAAGCTGGTATCTGTGTTGCAAATAAGACAAGTTAGAGACAAAGATAGTTCACTGCCAAACAATAATCAATGTAGCAAGGGAAGTAGACGTAGTATTAGCTAAATTGAAGCAGTTCTAGACAACAGGGATTTAGAGAGTGGTAGTCAATGGGAAATTACAGAGGGTGAGTAGTAGGCTAGAGAGAGGGGAAGATATTCTCCTTTCTCAACTACCCGTCTTCCCTGCATACAGATAAAAACATACTTAGCATTAAAGTCCTACCTTGTGGCAAGAATAGTTAAATAAAATATTCGGAGTTTGGTGGAGATTAGTGGACTATAAATAATATGTTTAATTATATAAGTTTACAGACCATCGTGAAGTATTCGGAAGATTATCAAACTAATAAGGAAGTCATTCAGTGATTACCAAGCTCCTGAAATTATCAGTTAAAGAAGTCTGTTGATGATAGGAAAATTATATGTTCATTACTTTATTGTCAGCAAGTTTTGATGGATGACTTTGAGTTAATTTACTTATGGCTTTCTCTCATCCATTCCATCTTGGGTCATCTCTTTCACCATGTACACAAGGGAATAATTTGTGACTATGACAGGGCCATCAAAATACTTACTCCGTTCCTGATCTTGCTCAGTAACTTGCACTTCTTCATGAAAATATTGTACATTGCTAATAAATATCTAATTAGAATTGTGGATTTATATAGAACATATTAAAGCAAAATAAAAACAGAATAAAATCTTTCACCTTCTACTTTACAATTACTTGGTTTATTATAAGTATAATTATTTGTTATATTTTCTATCCTAAAAGTGTTTTGCGCAACATAACTGGAAAGAGAGGAATTGTTGTCAGTCGCTCTACATATCCAACAGTTGGGCAGTGGATAGGACATTGGCTTGGAGATAACACGGCTGCCTGGAACCAGATTGATAAATCTATTATTGGTAAGCAACTTTTTAAAATATGTGTAAAATAATCTTTGCTGAGTTATTTGTGTCTTATTGTATAAGTAATAATGCAGCTTTGTCTGTTGGAATATTAGCATCTATGAGTTATAAATCCCTGACGGTGCACATGTAAGCCACACTCCTGATTTTTGTTTTCCTTAATGACTAAATGTTAGAAATTGCACTGCCTCATATGTAATTAAGACGTATAGGCATTTATTTAGCATAAGTCACACTAGACATGTGTCTAAGAGCAGTACAGACTGGGAGTCTTCTCCCTGCACTAAGTATATGTCAAGTTGTATTATCTCAAAGAAAATTAACTTAAGGATTGAGGAAAAATCTAGATTTAAATGATGTGGGGACATCCTAAATTTTGGGGGAAGGTTTTAATGAGGAACTCAACTTAACTGGAGAGGGAAGGAATAATGCAGGCTCTTAATACTACCTGATTATTTGTGATAGGAATTGTCTGGGCTAAAAGAGTTACATGTAGGAGATGGGGTACAGGGTTAAGACACCAAAGGTTGTATGCCACATGCTCTGTAAATAAGAGATATCTAACCCATGACTAGCTCTTAATGAACCACAAAGGCATGCTGACAGTTGTACACAGTCACAGGTTACCTAAGCTTTGGATAGTTGTCATATTTTGTATTGTTTAACTGGTAAAAAAATCAATGTTCATCATCATCATCATCATCATTTATTTATATAGCGCCAACATATTCCGTAGCGCTTTACAATTGGGGACAAATATAGTAAACTAATAAACAAACTGGGTAATACAGACAAAGAGGTGAGAAGGCCCTGCTCGCAAGTTTACAATCTATTGGACAATGGGAGTTTGACACATGAGGTTAAGTCTACATTTGCAGTCGACCCAGCCAGACTGCAAAGGTAAAAGTGACTCATAAGCTAAATGATCCTGTCACACAACAATGTTGGTCAAGGGGTAGTTGTATAGAGGGTGGTAATAGGGTAATGTAGTGAGGTTAAGAGTGTGGTTGAGGAATATTATAAGCTTGTCTGAAGAGGTGAGTTTTCAGAGAACTCTTAAAAGCTTGTAGACCAGAGGAGAGTCTTAATGTGCGAGGGAGAGAATTCCATAGAGTGGGTGCAGCCCAAAAAAAGTCCTGTAACCGGGAATGGGAGGATGTAATGAGGGTGGATGAGAGACGCAGAACGGAGTTGCCGAGTTGGGAGATATTTTGAGACAAGAGAG